>NC_136471.1:105322082-105720354 GCF_902686455.1 Sciurus vulgaris | reverse complement strand
ATCCATTTACTATGAAATGCCATAATTTCATTCTTCTTTATAACTGAGTAAAACTTCATTATGTACAGGTACCGTATTTTTTTTTATTCATTGATTTATTGACAGACACCTAGGCTGGTTACATAACTTGCCTATTGTGAATTCTGCTGCTTTAAATACTGGTATGCATATAATTTGAGCATGCTGATTTCCAATCTGAGAATAGACTATTTTCTATAATTTCCAAGGAAGAATTCATCACAATAAATAAGCAAACATTTCAATATTTATAATTTGAAATTACCACAAACAAAAACAGGATACCAAAATATTTCATGTAGCCATATGTAGTAGCATACTCCTATAATCCAAGTGACTTGAGAGGCTGAGGTAGAAGAATTGCAAGGTCAAGGCCAACCTCAGCAATTTAGTGAGACACTCAGCAGTTTAGCAAGACCCTGTCTCCAAATAAAAAATTATTAAAGGACTGGAGATGTAGCTCAGTTCCCCTGAGTTCAATCCCTAGTACCCAAAAAATAAAACAAAAGGCCAAAAATAATTCATGTGGGTTATGATGATTAATTTTGTGTCAACTTGACTGTGCCAAGTGACACCCAGATATCAGGTAAAACATTATTTCTGGGTAAGTCTATGAGAGTATTTCCAGAAGAGACCACATTTGAATCAAGAACTGAGTAAAGATGATCAGCCCTTATCAGTGTGGGCAGGCATCATCCAATCCTTTTAGAGTCCAAAAGGAACAAAAAGATGGAGGGAGACCAAATTCTCTGCCTCTCTCTTTTCTGGAACTGGTCATCCATCTTCTCCTGCCTTAGGCATCAACTGTGGTTTATAGGCCTTTGGACTCAGACTGAATTATACCACCTGCTTTCCTAGTTCACCAGCTTGCAAATGGCAGATGGTGGGACTTCTCACCCGCCATAGTCACATGAGTCAATTCCCATAATAAATACATATATCTCCTATTGGTTCTATTTCTCCAAAGAATCTTGAGTGACACATATGTGGAATATTTACTGAATACCAGATGCTGTACAAAGTGCCCTTTATGCATTATGTCAATTAATCCTTTCAACTTACAGCATATTATCATATTTTACAGATGAGGAAACCAGATGGGGAAACTGAGGTTCTTTAGAAAATTTCTTTCTTTCCCTTCATATAATTTGCCACCATATATGTTCAATTGTTTTGGAAATTGGATTAGTGTCAAACGTAATTGTGATGCAGGCAAAGCCTTCTCTTGCAGGATGTTACTGAGTCCAGTTTTGTGGCTGATGTGGTGGGGGAGGCAGCACAGGAATCTTCACCAGTTCAACTCCAGCTCAGAGGAACCATGGCCTGGGATACACTATCCACAGAATTAGGACTATCTATCCTCTCTTAGTTCTGGCTCTAAATACTGACTGCAGTGGAGTCTGGTGGCCTGTCCTTGCCACTGAAGAGAGAAGGTGAGCTTCTCTTCAGCAACCACTCTTCTAAAACATTCAAGTTAAAGAAGAACACCCCTGAAGTATATCATCAGGATGAACACTTAAAACATGCAAAACACCCTTCAAAGTGGCAATGTGAGAGAAGCTATTATGTTGTCACAAGGAGAGGACATCAATCAGTGGATGACAGCTAACAACTGCAGATATCTTCAAGCATGTCAGAACTCTGCACTACTGTCTGGTCATGTCTGCCTAATGTCATTAGGCAGGATATACTTACCATTAGAAAGCCAAAGAAATGTTCTGCTACAAACTATATCAACTATTTGATAGCCTAGATTCAGGATTAGCTTGTTTTGAACCTTTTTCCTTCTAATTGGTGCCCCATTTCCCAAGAACTTTAACCTGTGGCAAAGATTATTCTAAAGTGTCTGTTCAAGGTTTATACTCGTATTTCTTATGGACACTTGGAATCTGTGGTGCGTCCATGGCAACATCTCCTTTAAGTGCAGGGTCATACTGTAGTTGGCTTTGGACCACCCTAGTTCTTCCTCCTTTTTCATTTGTGGTACTTAAGAGAAACCTGGAGCTTCGAGCCCTATTATAGAATGTGCTTGGAATGCAATATCCTGAAGGAGAGAGGGACTGTCCAGAGAGCCTAGGTTCTGTTCCAGTCCTCCCAGAAACAGGAAATCCTTCAATGTTTTGGCTCCATGTTTCACATAACCCCAGATATAAAACCCAGGATGTGCTGCTCTCTGGGGTCCCTCAACTTGGCATAAGTAGAGCACACACCAATAAAATTTGCCCCAGGCAACTTTTCTGAGCCTTGGGGAACTGGCTTGCAATGAATCCTAGGCTTCTATTGTCCCTTGCTGCACCCCTGTGAGTAAGAAATATTCCTATGTAGGCGCATAGTGTGTGTAGATGTTCTGTCTCACTGGACTCTAACAAGTTGGTACTAAGCATAGTGAACCTGCTTCCTGTTAAGTATTCAATTCAGAGTTCAATTCAGTTGATAAGGTAAGAGCTGGCATCATGTCAGGAACTCATGAGATTCCTATACTGAAAGACAAACCTTTCTTCTAGAACAGTTATCCTCTTCCTTCATCTACAGTTAGAATCTGAACAATAACCTGTTATGGACCAGTATTAACAGCTGAACTGTGTTCCTCTAAAATTCATCTATTGAAGTTATAACCCCAGTACTTCAGCATGTGAGCCCATTTAAAAATAGGGTCATTGCATACATAATTAAGATAAGATCACTAGCGTGGACCCTAATCTATCCTGATGTCCTCATAAAAAGGAGAAATTTGGACACCCAGGGAGAACCCAGGGGAACTGAAGACAGAGATTAGTATAGTGCATCTACAATAGATCCTTCCCTCACAGCACTCCAAAAGAACCAACCCCAGCAGTACCTCAATTTCAATCTTCCAGCCTCTGGAACTGAGTTAATAAATTTTCATTGTTCTGAACCACCCAATTTGTGTATTTTGCTATAGCAAACTTTAGGAATCTAATACAACTAAGTGATACAAATTAAGAAAATAGTATACCAAGAAACCGATAGGATACAGACAGCCTATGTCTGTACTACAAATATAATTGTTCCAGTGGTTGGTTGGTTTCAGAGCAGGAACCTAGGAGCACAGTTCACTTTAGCATCTCTATGATTCGTTATTATATTGAAGTCACATTTGGTTCTAATAAAGTAATGATTAAATGTAGTTTATTACTTTAGTTATTTTTCCTTTGCTAAATAATTTGATTGGCCTGTTTCAAGTGACAGAATAATGGATAATAAGAATTTCTACCAACAATTTATCAACAGTTTTCCAAATCAAACTTTCTAACAACACAATCCCATAATCAGGTAGGCTTTATTCCATTTCTATTTTATAAATAAAAACATGTTGTTAGGTTTTCTTAACATTTGGACCATTTTGTATCATTTTGCATTTTTTCAAGTTTTTATGCCAGTAATTTTATATTTGTGTGTGTATGTGTATGCATATATTTACAATTATATTTTTTGTTTTTACAAACCCCACAGTTGTTATTTTAATCATCATACAGCATATGTGGTATGGAAGTAACCAAAATGTTTTCTGAAATTTCTTTCTTCTTTTTTATCCTTGTTTGGGATTTTATCAGAATATAAACCTATCCAAATTCTTAGGAAGTTGTACATCTATAGATGAGAAATAATTCATCTTAATGCTTCTAAGAATCATCTTGTAGATTTTGATTTTTCAATGCTTCATTCAAATTTTGACAAATGATACTTTTGGTTGAGAAAAAATTGTCATAAAGGTAGGTCTTAAAGTCACTCTTTATTCATGTTGTAGTATCAAGATACACAAACATTATCCCAATAAGAATCATCTAAGAAAAATCACAGTAAAGATTATGAAAGTATACCAAATTTATAACACAGCTAAAGGTATAGAGTGCTACCTATCTATTTTGGCCCATTTTGTGTTGCTATAACAGAACATTAGGGATTGGGTAATTAATAAAGAACAGAGATTTGTGCCCTATAGTGCAAGAGGCTGGTAAATCCAAGACTGAGTGGCCCACATCAAGTGAGGATCTTCTTGATATGTCATCCCAGGGAAAAAGGGCAAGTGGTTTGAAAGAACAAAAAAGAAATCAAACTCACTGTCTCAAACCTTGTATAATTATCACTAATCCACGCATGAGGGCAGAACCTTCATGGTCAAATCACCTCTAAACATACTGGAATAACCTGATAAATTTGAAAAATAATTCCCACCCGCCAGAAATTCTAATTTATTAAATATAAGACTAGACAGGGAATAGTTATTTTTATTAAAGTTATTGTTATAATTTAATATTATATGGTATATTTCAGTGAAAATATATAAACCAGGGCTTTCATGGTCTACAAAGAAAAATATCACACACCAGAAAAAGCAAAGTACAGAAAATAATCACATTGTTATTCAGCTTTTTGTCACTGTAACCAAAATACCTGACAAGAACAACTTAGAAGAAACAATTTATTTTGGCTCATGGTTTTTGGAAGTTCAGCCCATGGTTGCCTAATTTCATAGCTCTGAGTCCAAGATGAGGCAGAACACCAGAGAAGAAGAATGGATGTGGAGGGAAATTGCTTGCATCATGATGGTTGGGAAGCAGAAATAGAGGGGAAGGGAAGATGAACCCTTCCAGGGCATATCTCAAGTGACCTCCAGTTATGTTCCACACCATCCAGTTAGCCCATTCAAACTAGGATGAACTGATCAGATTACAGTTCTTATAATCTAGTCATTTTACCTCTGATATCCTTGCATCAACATGGGAGCTTTTGGGGGATACCGCATTTGTAAACTATAACATTCTACCCCTGGCCCCCCAAAGCTCATGTCCATTTCACAGTGAAAAATGCATTGGGTCTATCTTCAAGAGTCCCCATGGTCTTCACAGTTCCAGCACCGTCCCAAAGTCCAAGTCCAAATTCACTTCTGAGACTCAAGGTCAGCTCTTGGTTTGAGCCCCTGTAATGATCAAAAGCAGGTTATATACATCCAATATACAGTGGAGCACAGTAAACATTCTCATTCCAAGGGGAGGAATAGGACACAGAAGAAGGAATGAGACCAAAGCAAGACTGAAACCCAGCTGAGCAAAGGAGCCCTATAACTCCAAGTCCAGAATCTGGGACACATGCTAGTGAGATATGAGCTCCGAAGGGCTTGAGCAGCCCTAACTCTTTGCCCTTGCCAGTTACAGTAGCTCCAGGTCTCTCTCTTAACCTGACTTTTTTCACAATCAGCAACTTTCCTTGGCAGATAATCCATGCTAATGACACATCTTAATTCCTAGGGTCTCCATTCCAGCTTCACCTTTACTTTCATAGTTTCACACATCACCCTCTCAGGGGCAGCCCACAGGGATTCCAACCCTAGTACACTTTGCTTGGCCTCCCAGGTCTTCCTTTGAAATTGTAGTGGAAGACTCCATGACCACCTAAGTCTACCATCCTGAATCCCTACAGAATCAGCACCATGTGAATGATGCCAGTGTCAAGCAGTACCTGAGTCCCTGGAATCATAGCCACAGTGGCCTCTGTGTACCTGGGCGGCCAAGCATGGCAAAACAACGTCCAAGTCCCCCTGTGCAAGCAGGGTGACCCCATGGTCTCTTCTCAAAGGAATTTTTACTTTTACACCCTAAGTCTGCAATAGGTGTGGTCTTTCTGATTACTAAGATGCCCTCAAAGCATCTTTCCTATTGTCTCTGTGCAAATAATCTAGCATCTCTTTAGTGGCTGTAATTTCTTTGACAACCACATCCTTATTAGCTCCAGTTTTACACCTCATTTTCTGGTCAAACTGCAAGTTTTTCAAATCTTTCCTGTCTGTTTTCCAACACCCTGAGGTGAATTCCTCCACTGCTGGCCTTCCACTATGATATTCTGCTTCACCTTGGACACAGAAGTATGGAGTCAGTCAACCGTGGACTGAACTTATGAAACCATGAGCCAAAATAAGCTTTTCCTCTTTTTAATTTGTTCTTGTCAGGTATTTTAGTCACAGTGATAAGAAGCTTACTAGCACACACATAACACAAAATAGCACTTCTACAAAGATTAAATAACCCAAAACAATTCCACATAAATGGATGGTAAAAGTGTAAAAATAGACAAGAAACATAAACTACACCCAAAAGTTTTTATCACCTCTTAGGAGTAAGGACATTGGATAATGCCATTGAGGAAGCATACAAAAAAATTTTTTTCCCCCAAATACGTAATTTCTTTTAGAAAGAAAATGTACTGGAGCAAGTGTGGCAAAATGTTGCCATTGAATACATCTGAGTGGAGGTTGTTTTAGTCAGCTTTCTATTACTGTGACAAAATACATGAGAAAAACAACTTAAAGGAGGAAAGATTTATTTTGGCTCAAGTTTTCAGGGATTTCAGCTTCTAGTCACTTGGCTCCATCACTGTGGGCTTGTGGTGCTGCAGAATACAATGGTGGGAGTGCAAAACTACTCATGGCAGCCAGGAGGCAGAGAAAGAGGAAGGAAATGGGGACAAGATAAACCCTTCAAGGACATGACCCCAGTGACCTACTCCCTCAAACTAGGTTCCACCTCCTTGTAGGACCACCATTTCCCAGTAGTATTACCAGCTGAGAACCAAACTTTAACAGGTGAACCTTTGGGGGATATTCCAAACTATAAAAAGGGTAGATTTTTGCATTATTCTCCTCCTTTATTTTCTTTAGTATACTTGAAATGCTCCATACAAAGAAAAGAGAAGCTACATTTTCTTTTTTCAGGAAGTGTGTCAGTTATGAATCCTGCTGTGGGATACTGAGAATGTCTAAGGGGAACCTTCCATAAT
This sequence comes from Sciurus vulgaris, assembly GCF_902686455.1. Lineage (NCBI taxonomy): Eukaryota > Metazoa > Chordata > Mammalia > Rodentia > Sciuridae > Sciurus > Sciurus vulgaris. The sequence continues at coordinate 105,713,541 of NC_136471.1, read as the reverse complement.
GAGAACTGCACAAAATACTTGACTTTAGTCCTAGCTTTTCAAGGAGAATCTGTGGAATGAGGGCTGTCAGAACACATATGTGAAGCACTGTTTTAATGGGTAGTGGAAACCATCAATTAATTTTCATTACTAGTCACATTATGTAAATGAAGACATAGACTTAAGTTTGGACTATCATAGTCATCCTTGAGCTCCCACCCCTGTTTGATAGTTGTAATCAGGCAATTTAAATCTGCAGGTAGTTTGAGTGAGGGGAATTCCTGGGTCCCTAATACCATGACATCTTTCAGAGATTCATGGAAAAGGACACATCAAACCCAGCATGTTCTTATATGGATAAGATTCATTACAGCTATATAGTAAGGATACACATCCAAAATATAAGTGCAAAAGACACAGGTGGAGTGTGGAGGAATCTATTTGTATGCCTTCTTATGCTCTGTCTCCCATGAGGAATCACACAGAGGATCCTTCCTCCAGCAACAAAAATGCAGCAATATGTCTGCCCCAGGAAAGTCCATTGAGATTCAGTTTATGATTTTTACTAGAGTTGGTAGCATAGGTACCTTCTATCTATCCTGTACCAAAAAGCCAGACAGATAACAGGTTTCCACATTGTTGCACAAATAGTCTGAGGAAAGTGAACACCTTTATCAATTATGTAATATTAAGAACCCTCCCTAAATCCAGGCTCGCAGAAACCAGCCAAGAGCCAAGTTTGCAAACGGGTTTTTCTAAGGATAACAGTCTCAGATCTGCTATGTTAACTCTTTTCTGCACAGGAACCTTGGCTGAGACCTCAGAAAGAGGAATCAAAATTATTAAGGAACCCAGTGGGATAGAATGATGAGGTGAAACCAACAAGGTGAAGCCTATTAAGGGAAAACAGGAGTCTTGCATTAAAGTCCAAAAGATTGATTACTATTACTGGATGTGGGAGATCCAGCTTGACAGCAATTAATGTGAAAAATACCCAAGGGGTTTGTTGCTCAATATCAATTAACAGTGTTAACTGAGCCATTGGAAAACTAATGGAATCTTATTCTAAATTAATGGGGGTGTCTAGCTTAGATCAATGGAGTTTGAGCTCCCATGATATTCTGAAATTGTCAAACATCTTCAGACAAATGAATTGTCTTTCTAAGGTCCCTATTCTTATATAGATATGAATAAATAAGAGAAGTAGAGTGGGCAATGTAGGTCACTAGGCTGACTCTAAGCTGTCTTAACATTTTTAAAAAGAGGTTTTGAAAATTTGTCAATGAATCATGGTTATGCTCTTTTGCTCCAAATTTGGAACCAATGTTGGCAGCTTTTGAGAAACAGATACAGGGTCAATATACAGAACAAATAGAAAGGCCAGCAATGGAATTAGCTGACTAGGAAAGTTCCTCAATGCTGGACACATTCACAGGGCTGCAGGAATATGTATCTCTAGACTGGATGAGAGATTGAGTCTGAAGAGCTATAAATCATATACTCTAAAATCCTTGGCCCTGTGGTTTTACTCATTTGGACATTTCCTATTTATGTATGTGTCTTAGACTCTCCTGAATGAATAGCCAAAGTAAAACAAGAGTGATGTTGTCCCATTGTCTCTGAATTTTATTCTGATTGTTACCATAGGTACAGGTACCATACGAATGCTCACAAACACTGTGGGCTCATTTCTTAACATTTCCTCCTAAACATTGGCTCTAAATTTGGAGAAAAATCCTTTTACATTGGTGATATTCACTCTTGAATTTTCCCACTCCAGAATTAATCTTTAAGGATTATGTGAGAAACACCAAATGCTTGAACAAAGGACCCCGTTTAATTTTAGATGTGATTTCAGAGGACACCAAGAAATTCCTTAGTTTCAGTTGACCCGAAGATTATAGATTAACCTCCTCAAGATTAAGCCACGAAAAATTGATTCCTCTACATCTTGGAAATATATTGACCTTCAGGAAACCCTGTTAAGAACAAATATCCTCTTGGGGAAGAAATGCTTTAGCTAATGTCATGTAATCCAGTGCCATCTGAGAGTGCCATCATGTGCACTATCAGTAAATTTTTTAAAAGTTTTTAAGTATAAAATATCTGTGTATCCCCAATATATATATACACACATTTATTTAAAAATACTCTCAACTTTCTTGATTCATTCTCAAACTTACTTCCTTAAAACAATCACAACCCTAGCTGTGTCCTGTTACTGAATTTGAATGGAAAAAATTCCCAACCATGCTTCAAACCTCAAATGGGCCCTTAGACGGCAGTGCCATCAGATTATTCTTTTCTGACCGGGCATAGTGGCACATGCCTGTAATCCCAGCAACTCAGGAGACTGAGGCAAGAGAATCATGAGTTCAAGGCCAGCCTTGGGGAAAATCAGCAAGGCCCTAACCAATTTAGTGAGACCCTAAATTTAAAAGAATTTAAAAGGCTGGGGATGTGGCTCAGTGGTAAAGTGCTCCTGGGTTCAACCCCCAGTACTAAATATATATATATATATTTGATATAAGTATATATCAAACTTTAATGTGCTAATAAATCACCTGAGGATCTTGATAACTAGTTTCTAATGCTGCTGCACAGTCTTGAGAACCTGCATTTCTAGCAAACTGCCAGGTTATTGAGACATTGCTGCCTCTTGGGTAGCAAGTTCCTAGATGACTATCTTAGGTCTTATCATCTCTTTTCCAACTTCTAACAGCCCCCTCCCCATCCCTGCTGCAAGCCAGTGTTCCACTTCCTATTACACTGAAAAAGCCTTAATCTAAAGAGGACTTCACAGACTCTACCACTTCATCTACACACCTGCCAGTGTCTAGACCCATATGTTCTGCTTTCTCTTTCAATAAATATCCAAGCATAACTTGCCTAAAAGCAAAATTCCTATGCTGTCCCCCAAATCTCTTCTGCTTTGTCCCATTTGCCCATCTCAGCTGATGGCACTGTTGTTCTTCCATTTGCTCACGTCAAAAGCCTTGAAGATATCCTTTTCATGTTTCTTTCTTCATACCTTTTATCCAATCCTATCTCCTTTGCTTTCAAAATATATCCATAATCTGACCATGTCTAAACACTTGCACTGTTACTGCCTGCTCCAAGTTGCTTTGATCACTGGAATCATCTGTGAAATAGCCTCCCTGCTTCTGTCCTTGTCCTCTTAGGTTTTATTTTCAATCTACAACTAACAGCAATCCTGTTAGATGTACCATATGTTACTGAACCTAAAATACCATCAATTATAAGAATGTCTTAATATACCTAAGTGACATTACCATAAACTAAACTGTGAGAATTGGTAATAATAATAATAATCTTGTTCAAAGCATCATTTAGTTATACCAGAATCTGCCTGCTTTGGAAATACTTTCATCAAATACCAGGATATTTTGGGAGGGGTGGTATCGGGGATTTAACTCAGGGGCACTCAACCACTGAGCCACATCCCAGCCCTACTTTGTATTTTATTTAGAGACAGGGCCCCACTGAGTTGCTTAGCACCTCATCATTGCTGAGGCTGGCTTTGAACTCTCCATCCTCCTGCCTCAGTCTCCCCAACCTCTTGGATTACAGGTGTACCCAGCTATACCAAGATATTTGACACTTTTTACTGTGTGGTTTTTTTTTTTTTTTTAACTGCGTCCATTTGTATCACCAGATGTAATTTTTGGCAATCCTTTCACATGTATACTAGGAACAAGAGAAAATACAAGTCCATCTGCTCCTGAGTTTCTTTTCTTTTGTCTTTTAAGGCACTTACTTCATTGTTGCTTTGTACAAAATTTTGGATTTTCTATCAGTCCTCCAACAACATTCATTTTGTCGTTATCAAATGTATACCCTATTATTTTGTTTCCCTGACTTTCTGTCTCACTTTAACTTTCAATATCAAATCATTGTATAATTTTTGGAAAACATTTCTTAAAAAACAAAATTAACATAGTACTGATTATTCACAGCACTCAACCAAAGAGAAGAAAATAAGGCCACCCTAGGCAACTTAATGAGAAGCTATCTCAAAATAAAAAATAAAAAGAATTGGGGGTGTAGTTAAGTGGTAGTGCCTCCCTGAGTTCAATCGCCAGTGCCAAAAAAAAAAAAAAAACCCAAAAACCAAAAAACAAAACAAAACAAACAAATAAACAAACAAACAAACAAACAAACAAAAACAGAAAGACTTCCTGAGCAAGTTCTTCTATGCTCAGGCAACAACCATAGTCTAAACCCTGGCAACTGACTATTGTAAGACAGTTTCTGTAATATAATATAAATCTGCTCCCCCGCCCTTTCCGCCGCATTCATTTCCCGCCTCCCAACTACTTGTCAGTCTGTGAACATCCTAGCTAGCTATTGGTTCATCAATCAGCTTGCAAGTATCCTTCTCTGTTATTGGTCTCCTGTTAGCCCGGCAGAATTCAACCGCTTAAGAATAGCTTCCCCGCCATCTTTTCTCATGCTTTCTCTCTCCTACTCACTTTCTTTCTCTCTCCTCTTCACTTTTCACACTCTCTCTTGCATGTGCCCTTTCTCTTTTCCTCTCATTTTCTCTCTTACCCTGCAGGGAGACACTCTGTTTGCTTAATAAACTCCCTTATGTGATTTCCCGTGTCTGGCGTGGTTTCCTGGGTTCTTACATTGGTGCCATGACTCGGAATGGGCTCTTTCACTGTCTCTTAAGCAAGTGGAACCCCATCTGGTGCCCCAGTCCCCCCCCCCCCCCCCCCCCCCGGACACAGCCTCACCTTCCATTTTGCCCGGACGCTCTGCTCTGCTCTGCATTCATCACCAGACTTCAGATTGGCGAGTCCCCTAGGCAGGTTCCCCTAGGCCAATTTAACCCCCAGCCACAACTTTTATAGTTACAGCTGGCCCCCTTAGTCAGTCTTATCTGCCGGGTGAGTTCCTGATTTTATGGTGGAGATTCTCTCTCAGGGTTGAGGCTTGTCTTCACGCTCAAAAACCCTGATATCAGTTCCTCAATCCTTCTTGGCTTTTGCCTGGCCCACATTGATGCTTGTGTGATGACACAATCAATGTGCTGCCTCCTCATCTCCAGTCAACTACCCTGGCCTCAAGACACCCTGGCCACAGATGCGGCTGTATCAGTCTCCACCGTGGGATCTGGGTCCTCCATTCTGGCAGATTCAACCCTGGGAACCCTTCGCCTGACCCCCGGCTTAAAGCCATCAAAATTTGATGATATTTGGCCACAGTACTCTTTAGATAATCAATCCAAAATGGCCACGTAATGGCACACAGCTTCTGTGAGCAAGTGGGCAGATGGAAAGGGATTCCTTATCTTCAAGTCTCTTCCTTCTTGCATTTCTTGGCTCTTCCTGCAAACTCAAACACTTCCTTTTAGCTTCTTCTCCCCCTCTTAATCCCTCCTCCTCCTCCAACTTTGACTCAGCTCTGTTTCTGCTTCCATTTCCCTGCCTAGTCAACCTAGTCCTCCTGCCACAAGGTCCCGCATACGGTGGTGTGGAGGGAGTAACCAGCCCAACCATCAGTGGCTTCTCCCAGTAAAGAGTATGATATAGCAGCCCCATTCTTCAAAAGTAGTGGAGATAATGTTTCACAATTTTCTGCATCCAAACCTGAATTGATTACTAACCAAGAAAAAGGGTTAAAATGCCCTAGGCATCAAGTTTCTGCTAGAACCTGTTAGCCCCTTTCAGATCTCAGTCAAGGCTTACATTGAAATGTAAGTGAAGGAAGCCAGAATGCTCAGTAGCAGACCAGTCTCAAACCCAAGGAAAACAAAGTGTCCATTTTGAATTTCTCCTGGGCTGCAACACAGAACACTTTATCTCTCCCTTTTACCTCTTCTCTTTGCCCTTCTCCTTCTCACTCTCTCATGCTATAATTAATGACCATTATCATTTTTCTTCTAGGATCTTGTTTTCCTTAAATGCTATATTTTTGAGCTCACAATTTTGATCCTACATACCAAGGTTAATGATTTTTTGATCAGTTCTTTTTATCCAACTCGAGTTATTTTTGAACATTTGTTACATTGCGATGGAGATAAACATTAAAAGGCCTTTGCTTTTGTGTTAAATATAAGCATGCGTAAAATTAAAATTTTTAAAAAATGGATCCAAATACTTTTAATTCACATGGTTTTAAAAAAGGTTCATTTTAAATTGGGTAAACTAATAGAAGTAAAATGTCTGTAAAATTAACTCACAAGTCTGTAGGTGGTCAAATTAATAAAATGTTGATGTTTATAAAATGTCTAACATCAATTTTTGTAGGACTTTTCTTCAACAGGAAAGAGATGGCAAATACTATTGGTACACTTGTCTGATATCTTGTTTTTTTTTTTTTTACACTTGTCTGATATCTTGTTTTGTTTTTTTTTTTTACAATAACACTCAAATGTGTTTTTTAGAGATATCTGATTAATTTACAAAGTTATTCCATGGAGTAACTCTTCAGATCTGCATTTCCATCAGAGAACAGAGCTCCATCTGATGTCAGCTTAATCTTCAAAATCTGTGTTTATAAACCTTTATTTTCTAATACTCCTTTCCCCCTCACTGAACTTGAGAATTTGGTCATGCTGGTCATGGAAAAAGAGGCAAAAATTAGCTTCAGGACAAGAACATTTTACCTAAGATTTGTGAAGAGCCCGCCTTATCTAAGATAAGGCTCTGCCTCACCCTGCTGCATGTTAGAATGGCTCCAAAGCCAAGTCAGACTTTAACTCATTTAAAGTTGTGTTCAAAAGTTTGATGTTTGTTGTAAAGATTACTGCTTATCTCAAACAGGGGATATAATGAATAACTCAGCCAAAATTCAAGATAGCCATTGCACAAACTGAATGTTTTACTGTTGGTGATTCCATTTTGTATTTCCCTTGTAAACTCTGTTGCCTGATTAATAATTTGCAGAAGTACTGCTTCAAGAACAAACACCATAAATTAACTTGAAATAAATAGTAAACCATCACCTATAGGACGGATAATGTAGACCCCAATTAGATAAAAGGGGGTAAATAACTGTAAAGTAATAGACATTGAAGTTAAAGCCCAGCACTCTTATTTTATGACTGGTGAGGCTGACTTGCTAGATGGTTAAGATCAAACTTAGAGATTGAGATTAAATACAGAGGCCAAGAAAAGCCAGTATTTGGGTCTTGCCCTCAGTCAACCTGAATCCAGGGAACAAGAGAACTTCTCTAAAGGGCTTTGAAACTCTGGGTCACATGATCTCCCAATCAGTGAGATTGATGAGGCCACTAGAGGATGAAAAGCCAATGAGTGCATCTGCTGCAGAGGAAGGTCAAGGAAAAAGGGAGACATCCCTGATGTTTCCAAGGGAAGCCACCTCATCAAGGAGACCCTGCCTAACAGATGGCACTAATGGAGCTAAGAAGCACTAACAGAGCTAAGAAGCTGCTCTCAAGTTCCCCATGAGTGACCCCTGTGGGTACTCAGCTGACTCTTTAACAGACAGAAACAGGTCACTTTGATCATTTGATCTTAGACACCTAGTAAAACAGTTAAAACCAAAATATAGCCATTCTTGGGCATTTAAAGGAAATAATAGTTAAATGTAACTTAAGATGTACACTTGTGTTAGCCCACTAGAATAAAGACTGGAAGCTACAAAAGAGAGATTCTTAGACAAATGTGCCTGATAGCTATCAAGAGAAACTGCCAGAGTCAGAAGTTTTTAGTCAGTTTAAGGCCTACAGACACAGGTAGGCTTAATCTATGTTTGCTAGTAACAGAAATATAGAGATCTCTACTAAATGTTGTATTTACATTCCTGATAACCTGGACAATGTTAAAGTTCCCAAATAAAGGCCTTGTCCTCTCCAGCCTTTGCTAGGCCTTGTTATAGGACCAACTTCTCAGTTCTTCCACCCCCTGGTGAGGAATTATTGACTTCCATCATCTTCATGATATTCATTGGCATGTTCCAGATTCTGCAACATTTATCTTGTACTAATCTCATTTCAGTACTCATGTCTTTTTGTTCTTCTCTCATAGAAGCATCCACCCTCAGATGCCTTTACAACCTGCTCTTCCCCAACCAGACTTCTACCATGGACCCCTCGATTGACCCAATTTCTAAAAAAGGAACTCCCAACTGCTTGCCCCACACTGCCCTCTTCCAGCTTGAAGAAGCCAGAGCAGTCATTGTCTCCCTTTCCCTACAGCAGTAAGGAGTTCCTAAAATTAGAGGAGGGAATGAAACCAGGACTGGGGACAGGCAGTTAGTGTAGAAATATGGAATCTGTCAAATCGAGGAAATGAAGTCCATGAAAACCATCTGCCTCTGGAAGTCTGGAAGTTGAAGACTGGCCCTGGGAGAATGGACTTTTTACATCTCACCTGCAAAACCAGCCCTAGTCATTTAGGCAGGAAGGAGAAAGAAGGCTTCAGAAAGAACTGGAGAGCAAGAGATTTTCTTATAAAAACAGAAACGGGGGAATATAATATAATATAAAACTGCTCCCCTGCCTCCCAACTTCTTGTCAGTCTGTGAACATCCTAGCTAGCTATTGGTTCATCAGTCAGCTTACAAGTATCCTTCTCATTATTGGTTCCCTGTTAGCCCAGCGGAATTCAACTGCTTAAGGATAGCTCCCCTGCCATCTTTTCTCATGCTTTCTCTCTCCTCCCCACTTTTCACTCTCTCTAGTGTGCACCCTTTCTCTTTTCCTCTCATTTTCTCTCTTACCCTGCAGGGAGACACTCTGTTTGCTTAATAAACCCTCTTATGTCAATCCCCATGTCCAGCGTGGTTTTCTGGGTTCTTACAGTTTCTGTGAAGACAATCTCAATAACTCTGATCTAAGATATGTAAAATGTAGGAAAATTTGCCTCTTGGAGCACGGGGTTGGGGATATGGCTCAGTTGGTAGAGTGCTTGTCTTGCATGCACAAGTCCTTGGGCTCAATCCCCAGCACCACAATACATAAATAGATAAATCTGTTCACATGACTTCTGTACTCCAAACCCTCCAAGCTTCCCTACTATGTCCTACCAGGTGCTGTGTACTCTCTGCCTCCATCCCCAACAACTGTATCTTTGTCCCTAAAGGGTTTTGTCATTTTACTCTCTGGGGGGGGGTGGTATTTGGAATCTGTCTGCAAGCATATATTTAGTTTGGATTTCTGAGACATGTTTATGTTCCTCATAGTCCTGTACAGAGGTGAGCCACTTCTACCATTCCCAGTATGAGGAATGACTTCCAGGAATTCTCTTTCCCTATGCTGACTCACCTGAAGGTAGGACACAAGGACTCAAGGTCAGGCAGTGTTCAGTGATTAGAACATGTGTTATTGACTCCAGGTCCTGAAAGTACATAGGTAGAGGTAGAGAAGTAATCATTAAAATGTGTAGTGCTGGAATCTAGACTGTGGAGAAATCTTCCAATCACCAGACGTATAAAATTTTATGTAGTGGTTCTGGTTCATATCAAAGTTCACCTAAACATAAGTTTTCTCCTATCAAGAACACACATAAAAGTCCAGTTAAACACTTTGATGTTTGTGATATTTGGCAACTTTTATAAAGTTTGTAATTTTCTACAATTTCTTTAGTCATTCTAATTAAATATTCAAATTTGTACCTAAGTTTGTAAATCTTTCCCATAAAGAGAAGCCTGAAATTTTATGACTTAGGTCATAAATGGGTCCCTATGCTGACATCTGTACCACGGATGGTCCCTGCCCCTCCCATACATATGTGTTTGGCTCCAGGCCTCCTAATCCCCCTGCTCTCCCTCAGACAATTCCAACAAACGCTGGCCTCTGCACTGGTGAATCTATCTGTCTGGAGTGTTCATTCTCCAGACATCTGCATCCTCCCATTTTGAAAGATGTTTTTCAAAATTTACCTTCCTCAAAGGCCCTTCCTTTCCATTCCTTTTGAAGATGTAGAGTGTGTGTATGCATGTTTGTGTGTGTGGTACTGAGGATTGAACCCAGGGATGCTTCACTTTGGAGCTATATTCCCAAACTTTTTATTTTGAGACAGGGTTTTGCTAAGTTGCTGAGGCTGGCCTTGAACTTGTGATCCTCCTACCTCAGCCACCAGAGTTTCTAGAATTATAAGCATGTGCCATAGTGCACAGCATCCTCAAACTTGTTATTCTGCTTTAATTCTCTGTTTACTATAGCATTTTTCACAATCCTAAGGTAGATAGATGAATGGACAGAAGGATGGCTAGATAGATGCTGTCAATATATAACCATGTCACTGGGTGTGGTGGCACACACCTGAAATCCCAGCAGCTTGGGAGTCTGAGGCAGGATTGAGAATTCGAAGCCAACCTCAGCAACTTGGCAAGGCCCTAAGCAACTCAGTAAGACCCTGTCTCTAAATATAAAAAAAAAGAGCTGGGGAATGGCTCAGTGGCTAAGCACCCCTGGGTTCAATCCCTGGTACCAAATATATATGTATATGTATATTGTAGACATATATATATGTATATATATGTGTGTGTGTGTACATATACATATATATAAAACCATGTTATTGTGCTTTCAGTTTATTGCCTATCTCCCCCAGTAAAATGTATGCAATAAATACATGTTAAATGAATGAAACTTTATATCAAAATCTGAATTATTTACTTATGCAAATAATTGAATCTATATAATATTCTTTTAAACCAAAGTGAAAACAACTTTGCGTAGGCCCTAAAGGAAACATTTCACTATGGCTTGAAGAAATTTTAGATTAATATGATAGTCTGGGCCCCCCAATGTAAAAATGTGAAGAAAACCCGAATCTTCCATTGAAAAGCCCTGGGGAAATGCTGTAGTATTCAGTTGTTGTCAGTGGTTGCACATTCCTACTACAGTAAATGGCAGGAGGATTTTTACAGTTGAATGACTGTATGACAAAAGCAAAAGTTGCCTTTCAAATGAAGCTGCTCATAAGCATAGCTCTTAGATTAGGAAACCTGGGTGTGCTATGTTGGCCAGTATTTAGAACAATGAGGAAAATGAGTACAGCAGAAAACATTGAATACTGCGAGTACTGGACACAAACCAGACATTTAAAATGGTTATTTATTAACTTCTTCTTTGCCTGGATTGTTTGGATTTTTTCCCCCTGACTGAGAAGTGAGGCTCACTCTTCTACATTTTCATGATATAGTAACATCAAGGGCTATGTTTCCAGCTCAGTACAGGAGAGGATAGCAATAAGAGCTTTACAGATGTTAATTTTTCTCAGGTCTCAGATGTTCACACTTCAGGAAAAGTCTTCCTTCTGGTCTTCAGCAAAACAAGTTAAAATTAACATCTATGTCCCTTGTGTTTTCACTTGGCTGCCCGCTATTTCAAGCAACTTCTGCTATTGTGTGAAAGGTTGGATGAGAGGCAACTTCTGCCACTGTGTGAAGGGTTCACACAAAATTATTTTGTTGAAACAAAGAAAGATTCAAGCACAGCTAGACCTAGCAGGTATACTGGGACATTTACATATTTTGCATAGCTGTTTTATGGAAATTTTAATTTCAAGAGCAAGTATCCCTGTGTAATAGTTTAAAAAATAAAGCCTATATTCTCTTACTATACTCTCTACAACCTCAACACTTCTAGAACACTTCTCTTGTGATATTACAATCAATGTAGAACACTTCTGTGACCCCAGGTATATGGGGTTTTCCTATACTAATTCTTCAATACTATGGTGGGGGTGGGAGATGGTTTCCTACACTTTTACTCAATCCTGACACTCCTTGGAGATAGCATTCAGATCCCACAGGTTAAGGGGTTCAGTTCCACCGTTTTTCTTCCCCATTTCACAGATACCAATCTCAAGTGGTAAATTCCTAGGTTACCCACAACTTCGGTTCAACTTGTCTACAAACTGGAGATACCCACAACTCCTTTCTCAATTTTCTTTTAGTAGTGCTCGAGATGGAACCCAGGTCCTCATGCATGCTAGGCAAGCACTCTGCCACTGAGCACTCTGCCACCCCAACCCCATATTTCTTTCTCTTTTTGGTACTGGGGATTAAACCCAGGGGCACTTTACCACTGAGCTAAATCCCCAGCCCTTATTTTTTCTTTTGAGACAGGGTCTCCCTAAGTTGCTGAGGCTGGCCTCAAACTTGTGAACCTCCTGCTTCAGTTTCCTGAGTTGCTGGGATTATAGGTATGCACCACCATGCCCCGCTTCTACAACTTCTTTCTCAGATTTAATCATTTGCTAGTGAAGGTTAAGGGCCCAGCTGCACCTTAGCAGGGTGGCGGCTCTCCCTACGCAGACTCAGGGCTCTGGGGGGGATGAAGGGCACAGTGACTGGAGGCTTTTTGAGCAGAGGGGAGCAAGGTAACGGGGCTGTTCTGCGGGGACCTAAATGCAGTTTGGCGTTCTCCCCCATTACATATCTTACCGTGGGCAGCACCCATGGGCACTGGGCAGAAAGTGACCTCTGATCTGGAGGTCTCATGGAGAGAGAGAAAAACTGGAGGTTCACTTGAATGGGTAGGGGTAAAAAGAACCCCAAAACGTCCCGTTTCCTGGTCAGGGATCCAAATGAAAGCACATGGGAAAGATTACAGGAAGAAAAAGAAAAATGGAAGCAGACCTCATGGACCAGGGATGTTTTATTCAGCAGCAGCGGGCACATCTTCCAGGACAAAATGGCAGCAGGCAACCAGGAGGGTCTGGGTTTTATATGTGGGCTTAGCAGAGCCAGGCCATGGGAGGAGATAGTTACTTTTGGCAGGTAGGACCAGGACGAGGTCATGGGAGTTTTGGTGGCAGGATCATTTAGGGTAGGGTGGGAAGACAGGTAGGTAACCATATCCTTCAGCTAGATTGCCTCAGAATTTGGGAAAACTCTTACATTTGCTGGTTCATTATAAGGATACAGATGAAGAGTCAGCAGAAGTGATATATACGACAAAGCATGAGGGAAGGGGCGTGAAGCTTTCATACCCTCTTCCACATATTTCACATTTTCCCCTCCCAGTACCTTCATGTGTTCAGCAACCTAAAAGCTCTCCAAACTCTATAGTTCAAGGATTTTTATGGAGGCCTCATCATGTGAACACTATCAATTATTAGCTCTCTCTTTAGCTCCTCTCTCCTCCCTGGAGGAAGAACATGGAGGGGTAGGAGTGGGGGTTGGTGCTGAAATTTCTAAACTTCTTATCAAGGCTTGGTCTTTCTGGTGACCTGTTCCCACCCAGGAGCCCACAAAGACTCACCTCCTAATTTGGAAAGCTACTCCTACAACCCAGGAAATTCCAAAGGATTAGGAGCTCAGTGTCAAGGGACAGCATCAAAGGTCAAATATCAGAATGTGTACTTAGCACCCCTATCAGTCAGGAATTAACAAGGATTTTAGGAGCTTTGTGTCAGGAACTTGGACACAGACCAAATATATATATCATCTTATCTCACAATATCATGATCCCCCACAGGGATCAGTTGTAGTACAAAATGCGAGTGATGGTGTGGTAAGTTATCTTGCTCTTCCTTTATAATATAAACATTTGTAACTTTGATTCCTATCTCATTTTAACCCTTGGTAATTGTCATCAAGCTCTAGCTGTCTATTCACAACATTTTAAATTGGCAAGAGGAAGCCTCCAATGGGCACGAGGTTTACCTAATGTCTTCCTCCTTCTACTGGGGCCCCCACATTCTGAACATCACATCTACAGGGATCCTGTTGAAACCCGAATCAGATCAATACCTCTCTGATTCCCACCCTGCCTTGGGTTCTCATTTCTCTGAAAGTAAAGGTAGAATCTTCCCAGTGGCCTTCAAAGCCTTCCTTGATCTGACCTGTGTCCTCCTCTTACCTAGAACATAGCACGCACACTCCTTCCTCAGGCCCTTTGCATTTTGTCTTTCTGACTGGAACTCTCTTCCCCCAGATTTCCTTATGTTGCTCTCCACAACCCTCTTCAAGTCCCTGCTCAGATATTAACTTTTACTGGGCATGATGGTGTGCCTCTAGTCTCAGCGATTCAGGAGGCTGAGGCAGGAAAATTGCTTGGGCCTAGGAGTTTGAGGCCGGCCTGGGTAAGACCCCAGCTCCAGCTCCAATAAAACCAAAAAAGTTACCTTCTCACTGAGATTTTCTTTTTGGATCCACTTTTTTTTTTTTTTTTTTGTACTGGGGATAGAACCCAGGGGTGCTGTACCACTGAGCCACATCCACAGGTCTTTTATTTTTTTTTAAGTACTCATGAATTGTGTCATTTATTCCTGACAATAACCCAATCCCCATTTTATAACAAAGCACAGAGGTGATAATTTGCCCAAGGTCACACAGGTTGTGGTAGATTTGCATTCATATGCAGGCAATGGAGATATGGCACCATAACACTTCTTTGTCTCCAGTGCTGGTTGGGGAAGTGAGACCTTGAATTTAGTTGTCATATACTCCCAGTTCTTCCAACTGGAAAAGTTTCAGGGCTAGAGACACAGCTCAGAGGTAAAGCACTTGCCTAGTACATGCAAGATCCTTGGTTCAATCCCTAGGAAGTTTCAGAGGTCCTAGTCCATATAAGGCCAGCTCCATTTCTCAGGGCTCCAGGTGAGGCTGAACATCAAGGCGGGAGAGTGTGGCAGAGGGAAGCAGCTCACATCATCAGGAAGTAGAGCTTATTTTTATTTTGAGACAGGGTCTTGCTAAGTTGCTTAGGGCCTCACTAAGTGCCGAGGCTGGCCTCAAACTTGAGATCCTCCACCTTAGCCTCCAAGTCACTGGAATTACAGGTGTGTGCCACCATGCCCAGCTCTATACTTTAGTTTTGCTTGTTCTGGAATTTCATGTAAACACAAGCATACAGTATGTACTCATTTGTGTAAGGCCCAACTGGCCAGCACATTTTAATTTGCACCACTTCACATACACACACACATTTTTCCTTTCCTGTTTTATTTTTCCCATAGCCCTTTATAACTATCAAACATTACCTAGTATTTTCTTCATTGTTTTGCTTATCGCCTCTCTCCCCTAGTAGAATATGAGCACCAGGAGGACACTGATTTGTGCCTTGTCCATACTGTTCACTGCTCTAAACCAAGCCCTGGATTATCACTTGGAATATAGCCAAGGTGAACATTCATACCAGCTTGCCAGGACAGTTTAAGTTATTGCCTATGATCCTGGTGTAACAGTGGTCCACTTTATGCTTTGAATATAACCCTTGCTGCTCTGCCACTGCAACTTGTTTTTAAAATGGACATGTTTCTTTTTCTTCCTCTCTCTCTGCTCCTCCCTAATATCACCCTCTCCCTAATCTCAGGGAAAACAAGTCTACCTTTCTTCCCTATCCTAGGCAGAGTTATCTGTCCTTGAGCACACACCCACCACAGGAACGAAGTGATCCAGACTTTGGGGATGACACCAGAAGATCTCAGAAATGACTGTTTTCCAAATTAATAAGTGATTACAACTCCAACAGAGAACACATGGAATGTAACTTTAAATCGCCTCTTTAAAAGTCCCCTGTTCCTACTGAGGGGGAGAATCACAGCCTCTGGAACAGATTCCCCTGTATTTCTCTTTTGCTTTCAAAGCAATAAATCTTCTTTTTCCTTTTTCTGAAAGCCCTGTCCTCGTTATTGGATTGGCATCAGGACAATGCTTACG
Source organism: Sciurus vulgaris (assembly GCF_902686455.1). Lineage (NCBI taxonomy): Eukaryota > Metazoa > Chordata > Mammalia > Rodentia > Sciuridae > Sciurus > Sciurus vulgaris. Next base: position 105,697,953 of record NC_136471.1, on the reverse strand, counting down.
GCAACACTGGTATGATAATTAATGGCATCTCCTTCACTGTCCAAAGTGCTAGATGATTAATTTGTGGTCACTGTATAAGGAAGATCTGTTCAATAAACGTTTTATGACTGAGAAAGCTGGTCCCTCAAGGGTAATGCCTTCTCCAGTTTAGTTCTGGTAGAGTCAGTACTGGGAGAGAAACAGAATACCCACTCAGAAACAGTAGTGAAGAAGAGCAGCTGGAAGCTGGAAGGTCAGTCTTCGGACTACAGTTCATCCAACTCTGATATTCAAAAGCAGAATTCTAATTCCCAGAAAAAAAAAAGAAGAAAAAGAAGAAGCATAGCAGAGTTGCAGAGTTGCTGTGCCTACAAGAAAATGTGGGAACTAGAAGGTTGACAAGAGTAGAAATGGAAGATACCATCCAAGAGAGAAATCCAGCTTTGTAAACTGGGACTAAAGAGGGCAGAAGCCCGATAATCACAAATTCAGTTCAAAACCCAACTAACAAGGATTCTTAATGCTTTTTTCTCTTGAACAAACACTTTGAACCTCTTATATATATTCAAAACCATCCTTTTTTTAATGAATACTCTGGTTCCTGTTGGGGTTCAGGACAGGTTCAAAATACATGACATTTGAAGAAACAGAAGAAGCAGACCATAGAAACTAGAAAGAATTGTCCTCTGACTTGGGCCATAAAACCTAGCTGACCTTTTCCTGAAACAGGTCATAAGACTCTCATTCCAGAGGGGTCCTGCCCTTTGCCTGGAGGAAAGGAATGTGACCCAGGGATGCCAAGAAGTATCTGAACAAATAGGCCTTGTTAAGGTCCTTGTGCTCCAGTTTATGACTATTTGATCCTATCCCTATTTTGTCCAGTTACATTTCTTCCAAATTATCCACTTCTTCATCAGATCTATAACAAAATATACACAATTTCCCTGGGTTTTTGGGTACTCATTTCTGAATGTTCTCATGTCACATAAAATACATTAAATAGGGCTGGGGGTAGAGCTTGGTGGTAGAATGGTTTGTCTGGCAATGTGCAAGGCCATAGGATCAATCCCTAGCACCAGAAAAAAAATTTATTAAGAAAAATGCATATACTGCTGGGCATGATGGCGCACTCCTGTAATCCCAGTGGCTAGGGAGGCTGAGGCAGGAGGATCAAGAGTTCAAAGCCAGACTCAGCAAGAACGAGGTACTGAGCAACTCAGTGAGACCCTGTCTCTAAATAAAATGCAAAATAGGGCTGGGGATGTGGATCAGTGATTGAGTGCCTCTGGGTTCAATCCTCGGTACCCCCCTCAAAAATGTATATACTGTTATCTTGTTAATTTGTCCTTTGTTATAGGAGTCTCAGGCATGGGCCTTTTGATGCATAAGAAATCTTTTCTCTCCTATGCTCCTCTTCTATTTGCCTTGTTACACTTTTTTCAAAATATTTGAGTATTTTTAAAAATCTATATTACCTTTTGATTTCTATTATCCCCTATATCCATTTTCTTTCTTTTTCTTTTTTTTTTTTTTTTTTTTTTTTTTTTTGTGGTACTGGGGAATTGAACTCAGGGCCTTGTGCTTGCAAGGCAAGCACTCTACCAGCTGAGCTATCTCCCCAGCCCCCCTATATCCATTTTCTATCACTGACCTAATAAATTGCCACAAAATTAGCAGCTTTAAACACAAATTTGCTATTTCACATTTCTGTAGGCCAAAAGTTTGGGTTAGATCAGCAGGTTTCTCTGTTCTGGGTCCCAGGACGCAAAAATCAAAGTATTGGTCAGCTTGAACACTTCTCCGGATGCTTTGAGAGTTAATTCCCTTCCAGACTTATTCAGGTTGTTAGCAGAATTCAGTTCCATGCTGTTATAGGACTGAGATCCCCATTTCATTGCTGACCGTTGTCCAGGAATGACTCTCCAGTTCTAGAAGCTGCCAGCATCCCCTGGTTTGTGGTCCCCTTATCTCCAAATCCAGCAATAGTTGGTGTGTGCCTCTCATGCTTTGAATCTTCCCAGCCTCCCTTTCTACCACATCTCTCTTCTGCTTCCCTCTTGTGCTGAATTTCTCTGACTGACTATTCTTTCTCCTCTTCTGTTTTTGTGGGCTCATTTGCTTCCATTGAACCCACACAGAAAATCCAGGATCATCTCCTTATTTTAAAGTTAATTGATTAGCAACTGTAATTATATCCGTAGAGTCCCTTCACAGTAGTTTCTAGATTAGTGTTTGAATAACCAGAAAAGGGAATCTAGAATTCTCCAGTTTCTGGCCACTATTCATTCCTTTCTTCCCTTCTTGCAAGCAGAATGTCTGATTAGTGCAAAATCATTGCAATAAAAATGATTGTTCAAGTCTCTTATGTCCAAGACAAGGTAAATTGCTTAGAAGATATGCATCGTGCTCAGGAAATCCCAGTGCACAAGAGCATAATTACCAAAATGGCGCCCTAGGAAAGTGAAGGTGGGAAGAGTCCATAAAACCAAGACCCTCTGGATATGAACTGTGACAAAGTATACAGGGTGATGATGCTGAAACAGCTGCAGCAACTCCCACACAGAAGTGGGATAAAGGCAGTGGTTCTCCAGATGGGATCCCTGAACCATCATCATCAGCACTACCAGGGAACTTGTTAGAAATGTAAATTACTGGGCCCCACCCCAGACTTACTGAATCATATACCCTGGGAACAGGGTCCAGCAGACTAGGTTTTAAGATGCTCTTCTGGTAATTCTAAAGTAGGCAAAGGGATTCCAAAAGTGATTTCAAAGGGATTCCAAAGTAGTATAGCCCTTTCCAAATAAGACTGCTCTCAACATAATGAAAAGAAAGGAAACACAAGTTTGATTTCTGGTGGGGTAGCCTTCCAATAGGCCACCACATTACACAATAAAGGGAAAGAGACACATATGAAAGAGGTAAGGATATAATGTAAAAACATCAGAGGGAGTGGGGATGGGAAGGATGGTAGACTGAGACAGACATTAATACCCTATATACATGTATGAAAAGAATTTTTTAAAAATATTTATCACTGTCAAAAAAAAGTTAAGGAAAAATCAGATTCTGAATTGCCTTTTATATAATGACACTATATTAGTGACTTTCTAAGGAGGTGTGGATGCAGAATTTAAACAAGACACATTTTCCTAACCCTAAATGTGATGATGTCCTCTAGAACAGTTTTTATTCCCCCAAATCTCTGGGGACATTTTCAAACTACATCAATCCAATCTAGGTTATTCTTAGTGCCCTGGGCAGGAATATTTATATTTTGAAAAATAACTGTCAAGAGATTCTGATCAACTTCATCATTTCTGTCCTCTTAGTAAAAATTACCAAGAGTGTTAATTTTGCCATCCTACCCACATTTCCAACCCAACTTGAACATATTCCTAAAATGTTCAACTGAAACTCTTCAGATCTGAATGTTTTCTTCATGACTCAAGGTGTGGAAAGCTGTGTTACTGATTTAGCTGCTAATAGCAAGTGTGAAATAAAATGAAGTGTCTAAACAGCAACAGTGAGCCCTGTCTCTCTACACAGTGAGCTTCTCCTTTGGCTGAATTTGGATGTGAAGCTGGCAAGCTGCCCAATCCCTCAGAGTGAAGGAATTTATTGTGAGTGAATGTGGCAGGCAGAGGGAGTGGAAGGGGTCAAGGACATGGGTGAACTCATACATCTGCCTGGCCTCTAAAAAGAGACGAATGAACCCTGTTAAGGGGAATTAAGGCTTTGTCCTCTTTATCCTTCCTTGTTCAATAATGATTGACTCCCTTTGCACTGAGGCCATATGTTTTGGTTTTGGTTCTGAGATTTTTTGGTTGATCTGAAACCTCTGAGACAAAAGAAATGGCTTTGCCTGATGCTTTACATGCAAAATTTTACATATTCAAGCAGTAACTCCTGAAACATATTCTTTGAGATCTGCCTGGATCCCAGTTGTGCCATTTCCAAACTCTAAGTTTGGGCAAAACTCTTAGCATCTCAGTGCCTCATCTATAAAATAAAATTGTTCTTAGTAAGATTATTTAAGGATTAAATGAGTTCATAAATGTCAAGCACTTAGAACCATACCCTGAGTTGATGGTCACACAACAAATGAAAATTATCATTGCTTTTGTGCTAGTTGTTTTCCTTGCCTTCATCTTCCACATCTGTTATGGTTTAGAAATGAGGTGTCACTCTAAAGCTCTGGTATTACACAACACGAGAATTTTCAGAGGTGAAACAAATGTGTTATGAGAGACTTAACCTCATCGATGGATTAATCCACTGATACAGATTAATCCACTGATGCAGATTAACCGAGTGGTAACTGTAGCTAGAAGAGATAGGTCACTGGGGGAGTGCCTTTGGGATTTATATTTTGTCCCTGGTGAGCAGAGCTCTCTCTACTTCAGTCTTGCCATGTCCTGAGCTGCTTTCCTCCACCAAACCCTTCTGCCATGCTGCTCTGCCTCATCTTGGGCCCAGAGCTATGGAGTCAGCCATCTATGGACTGAGTCCTTTGAAACCATGAGCCAAAATAAACATTTCCTTCTCTATGTTGTTCTTCTTGTCAGGTCTTTCAATTATATCAATGAAAAGGCTGACTAAAACAACAGCTCACGTTTTCTATCCCTTACCCAATTTGTACCACGTGCCTGGTGAGCATGATGACTTGGGTCGGGAGAAAGGATATTGATTGAGGGTGAAACATATATTGAGATTCCTCAATCCTGTACCCCATTTGCCTGCACAGTCTTTCCTGTCTTCTCTCGCTGGCCATGGGTTCATTAATGAAAAGGCAGGAAAGTAAAAGAATATGAAAATGTTACTTTGATGACTAGGAAGTTTGCCCTTTAGCATTTAGACAGACAAAAGGTGGACACTAGCAAAAGCACATTTTAAATCATTTCAACATAATGTACAAACTATCAGTCAAAATGGGCAAAGTCTCATGCACTAATCTAGAAACCCAGTACTGCAACAGCATGTAATAATAGCTATTTATAGCTTTTTCCCCTTTTCTTCAATTTTATTTGCCTATTAACTATTTTAAAATTAAAAATCAAAAATTGAACAATTAGTTTAATAAACAGAAAGTTACAAAATATCATCTAAATGCACGTAGACAAAAGCATTCAGAATATGCAATGACCATTTTTATAACAGTAACTTTCCAAAAACTGCAAACAGAAGGAAACTTATTTGATATGATAAAAGACATCTTTAAAAAACCTAAAGCTGAAATCATATTATTATGATAATATCATACTCTTAAGCTGATATCATTTTTTTCAAATCTTTAAATTGCCCTTTTTATGTGGATAAGCATTTCAGTTTGTTTGCTTACATACTGATTTAGTTAGGAAGCTTCGTTTCATGCCATTTATTACAACTGTTACAAGTTCAAATAATTGGGATAAATAAACTGTATCAATGCTATCTTTATTATTTGCCTAACTTGATTTTTGCAAATGGACTTACATTTTCATTTAATAAGTTTACTTTTTTTTTTCTTTTTGGTGCTGGGGATTGAACCCAGGGGTGCTTTATCACTGAGATACATCCCCAGCTCATTTTATTTTTTATTTTTGAGACAGCATCTCACTAAATTGCTTAGGGCCTCACTAAATTGCTGAGACTGGCCTCCAACTTGCAATCTTTCTGCCTTAGCCTCTGCTGGGATTGCAGGGTGTGCCACCATGCCCAGCTAATAAATTGACTTTAAAAAATCCAGTGGAATATGTTTTACTAATGCAATCCATAGTCATCTAATTTAAATTTTGGGTAAAACTAACTTTGTATATCAGATATGGTTAAAGTACTGTATACCTATTAAAAACAGCTGTAATGGCTATAAAAATATTTAGATCCTATTTTAGCTCCAAATGCTGAAATTGAAACTGACTGAAGTTGGGGGCCCCTCTGAAATGGCAAGCAACTTCCTCATGCTGAGAGTGTAAGCTGAGGGTTTGCCCCAACCCTGGCCTAACACTGCTAGAAAGCATAGAGTGGAGATGGCCCCCTGCCAGGGCCTGTCTGCAGGCTAATTAAATCTGCATATGCATATTTCCTGCTTTTTGTCTCACTTTACCTTCTCTTCTAAAAGTCTTCTTCAAGCCAACTAAATCTACGTATGTGTAATCACCTGGATTTTTCTACAAATTGTAATTTCTGTAGAACCAGCCAGAGAAGCAATGCTTCTCTCCATCTCTCCAGTCTGATCAAACTGCATAAATTTCATTCCACCCCCCCCACCCCCCCACCCCCGCTTTTGCCTATTTCTTATGTGGACAGGCAACTGAATCCAGTCAAATGAGATACAGGCAGGGTCTCTGGGCTGGGCAGCTGCTAACAAAATGAATATTCTAAAATATTTTCTTTTTTAGTTGTAACTTTCATTTGACTTGACATGGATGAGTATAGTTTGAAATACTGGATAATATATGCATAATAAGCATAATATATGTATTATATATGTATATATTTTAAGTATATAATAATAAGTATAATATAACCATTATACTCATAAACAGTATAATGAGTTCATTATATATTTGAAGCTGCATTCTAAAAATCATAAACATTTATAAACCTGCTTCAAAATAATTAAAAATATTTTATATTTAACAATATAAAAAACACAAATCAATCTGAAATGAATAATCTGAGCCCTAACTGCAAATTATTTAAATTCAAATTTGTTCAGTCTTTAATATATACATGACTAGTAGTTTTTGAAAACCATAATCACAAGCAGAATGATCTAATTTTCAGACATCTCAGTTGTCCAAGACAGAACTGCATTAAAAAAATCACTCTTGTCTCATTCCCACTTTAGAACAATAAAGGAATAAGTAGAATTTTTCCAGAGTTGTTTTGCATCATTCTGAATGCATAGATATATAATTCCTAATGTATATTTTTTGGTACTTTATTTTCTTTCTATGTGCAAAGTGTGCATATATGTATTCATATTGTTTATTGATTGAACCTACCGTGCTCCACTTCTGAGCTCCATTCCCAGTCCTTTTAAAAAATTTTGAGACGGAGTCTCACTAAGTTACTGAATGTCTCACTAACCTGACTTCCCAGTCTCAAACTTGTGATCCTCCTGCCTCAGCATCCTGATTCACTAGAATTATAAGTGTGAAAAAATATAAAGTCCAGTGATTCATTTTCAGAATACAGTATTTACCTTTTATTTTTCTTGTGCAGTACTGGGGACCGAACTCAGGGCCTTGTGATTGCGAGGCAAACACTCTACCAGCTAAGCTATCTCCCCAACCCACCAGTATTTACCTTTAAATGTAAAATTGGGATATAAGAAAGGCAGCTGAAGGAGAAATAGAGCAGAATGAAAAGTTACAAGCAGTTAACTCACACAATAGCGCCATAGCCTCTGGATATGGCAGATCCAAAGTTCATGCACCTGAACAGTCCCTTGACAAACAGGAGGTGGAAGAAGGGGTCAGTCAGCATAACCAACAGAGAGAGAAAATCTCTCTATTAAGAAATAGTAACTTAGGCTGGGTGCGGTGGTAGAGGCCTGAAATCCCAGCAGCCCTGGAGACTGAGCCAGGAGGATCCAGAGTTCAAAGCCAGGCTCAGCAACAGTGGGGCCCCAAGCAACTCAGTGAGACTCTGTCCCTAAATAAAATACAAAATAGGGCTAGGGATGTGGCTCAGTGGTCGAGCACCCCTGAGTTCAATCCCCAGTACCAATCCCACAAAAAAATAGTAACTTAGGTAAAGAAGAATTGTGTACATGTCAGAATGCATTCATCCCCAAAAGGCTTTCCTATCACAAGAGAACAAGGAGAGGTGGGAACAACTAAAGGTATAATTCTTTAAATAACCAAATAGGAGACAGTAAAATCTAGATGACATTTAGGAAGATTATGTGCCGGGGATGAAATGCTGATTGTAACTGCTCTGGGTGTGCCTGGGCACCAGGCACCTGATCAATAAAGACTCGCTATTTTTGTGTCTCAGTCCATTCTTTGGGTCTGAACATGTAAGCATGTTTCTTACATAGGCATGTACCACCACACCTAGCTTCATATTATTTTTATCTCCAAGTAACTCCTCTGAAATTGACTTCGACTAGGAGTTACATTTTTTAGAAAGTTTGTCAAGTTTGCTAGATTGTAAGCATTGACTAAAGTTTTCTTTTTTAAATTTTTTTTTTTTTTTAGTTTTTGATGGACCTTATTTTATTCATTTATTTATATGCAGTGCTGAGAATCAAATTCAGTGCCTCACACATGTGAGACAAGCGCTCTACCACTGAGCTACAACCCCAGGCCTGTAAGTTTTCTTTTTAAATTAACATTGGTAGCTGGTCAGGTGGCAAATGCCTGTAATCCCAGAGGCTCTGGAGGCTGAGGTAGGAGGGTCGCAAGTTCAAAGCAGCCTCAGCAAAAGCAAGGTGCTAAGCGACTCAGTGAGACCCTGTCTTTAAATAAAATACAAAATAGGGCTGGGGATGTGGCTCAGTGGTGGAGTGCCCCTGAGTTCAATCCCCGGTACTCCCAGCCAAATAAATAAATTAATTAATTAATTAATTAATTAATTAATTAACTTTGGTAATACCAGTTAAAGAATACAATGTTTTACATTTAAAGTAAACTCTGAGTCATCCATGGTCTTGGAAAAGATAATGGTTATTAAATTTAAAAGATCTAAATTTTACTAAGCGGGGACTGTAGAATGTGACATATGTAATTTTTTTTTTTTTTTTAATACAGGGGATTGAACCCAGGGGTACTTTACCACTGAGCTACAACCTCAACCCTTTTTATTTTGACACAGGGTCTCACTAAGTTGCTTAGGGTCTCCTTTCTAAATTGCTGAAACTGGTCTTGAACTTGTGATCCTCCTGCTTAGCCTCCTGAGTCTCTGGGATTACAGACATGTGCCACCATGCCCCGCTGTACATTTTTATTTAATTCTTTCAATGCTCAGAAATAATAATAATACCCCTATTTTACATTAAGGGACTTATCCAGGGTCACACAGAGAGGAAGTGGCATAGGGAACACTTAAATCCCAGTCTCCCTGACACCAGAGTCAGTGCTCCAAATATCACCCTGTGCTTAATCTCTGACCAAGCCCCACAAGGTGAATCCAATATAATGATATCTGCATAAAATATGTGAGTAGTGAGTAGCAGGCTTTAATAGGTTAAAAAAAGGGGGACAAATCAGTTCTGCTTAAAGATAAGCAGCTCAATTCCTATTTACTTTTTTATTTTCCCTCCCTCACAGCCAAAATTTTAGAGCAAAAGAGTACAAAGCAAACTCAGCAAAGGAAAAGGGAGGCTTGTGGGCAAAGTTCAGAAGAAATCAGGTACAAGTTTCCAAGAGCCCTACCCCACTGAAGTCACACAGGACACACTTAATTCTTCCAGCAACAAGTGCTGACAACTCATGAGAAGTGTCATCTACCAGGGAAGCTCACTAGGGACTTGATATCTAAGGTACTACTGGAGGCTGGTCATATAGATACCATCCACCTTTCATGTACCACAGTTCCAGACTCCCAGAAGTAAGCAAGTATTATAAGCCACACTGTTTTTGCAAATAATTTAGGTGTGGCAAGTCACTAGTATCATTTGGGGAAAGTTTCATATCAATATAGGGAAACCAGTCAGGTTCCAAAACACAGGCTTTTCCAAGAATAGGAATCTCAGCCTACTATGTTAACTCTTTTCTGCATAGATACACTCCTATGTTTAATTATGAATGAAATCCTTAGTTTTTTCTTTCATATTTTCTATTTAATTATTTCTGGTGAATAGGTATTCATTATTCTTCAAACATAAGCTCAAAAATTGCAACTCTTTAAATTTTAAGAATTTGTCATAGATCCTCTTGGATAAAATAATCATCATCTGAAAATAAAGACAGTTTCATCTCTTCAATTATTTTGCCACTACTTAAAAGTGGCTGATTTTTTTTTTTTTTTTTGTACTGGGAATTGAACCTAGGGGCACTGAACTACTGAGACATACCCCCAGCCCTTTATATTTTTTTTATTTTGAGACAGGAACTTGCTAAATTGCTTCAGCTTCCCAAAGTCACTGAGATTATAAGTGTGTACCACCATGTCCAGCAGCAGCTGAAATTTGTAATGTTAGATAAAAAGTAACTAAAAAAAAAAAAGATAGAGAAGAACAGCAATGGATGTGTAGTAGCTTAAATTCACCTTTAAAACATGAACCTCTAAGCATGCTAAGAGCCTTAGAGTAGCTAAAGTATTATAATAGGCTTTTAGTTTTCAGTAGGATCAGAAAGAAATTATGTATTTTGTAAGCTCATGGCCCACAAATGATGGAGGCAGGAGACAGGAAACAAACCTCAGATCAGCAAGCTTTCCTTTATTCTGCAGTGAGGTCCATTGATCAGGCATGGGAGGGCCCATTTTCAGGCTATGGAGATGGCCCCCTGAGTTACAAAAGGAGTCTGAATTTTACAGTTTCATTGGAGACTGCGGACGTGCAGTTTGGACAGTCAGGGGCTAGTTGTGCAAGTTAAAACTTTAACTTAGGAAGGTAGTTGTAAAAAGGCTTAAACTCACAGTCACTGTGTAAAGCTCAGAACTCGGTGTTCACTGCTTATCTTCCTTCCTCTAGAACCCACTGTAACCTAGAGCTTCACTGTTTGCTTTTCTCCTCCCAGGACTCATCTGCAATGAGAAAGGGTAAAAGTCCAGGGCCCAGCCATTTCAGTATTTGCCTCTTTCCTTCAAGATGCACTGGGGTTGGGAAGAGGTAAATGTTTACTGGTGGTGGAGATGCTGGGGGTGAACCTGGGATGAGATGAAAGTCTGCTTTTTCCCCTCGGGGTCCATTGTTATTGGGAAAGGGTGTACTGGGAGAGGTTTAAATTTGACTAATTTCCCCTTCTTCCTCCCGAGTCACACTGTCCCTCCATTTTTCTTGGGGAGCTATCTTGTAGGAATATTATTTTCCATAACCCTTCATATTCAACCCTGATTAATTTAAAATTTTGTTAATTGCATACCTTGACAAGCTGATTATTAATGAAACCATTGACAAAAGAATATAAGATCAATTGTTTTTATGGTGTTATTTTAAATTATATTCCATTTATAAAGAAAGGCTGATAAATTAAATGGAGTAAATTTATATTGTTGTAATGGTTAATTTGAATTGTCGGCTTGATTGGATTAAGAGATGCTGATGATTAAGAGGCCTCTGGGTATGTCAATGAGGGCGTATCTACGAATGATTGGAATGTGGGATAGTGAACTGAAGTTCACTATCAAGCATGGCAGCACTGCCCAATAGGATGGTGGCTTGGATGGAATAAAAGTTGGAAGAACAAGGAAGCAGAGGCAGATGCAAGCTCGGCTCTTCTTGAACAGATTCTCGATTGCTGCTTCTGTTGTCTGAGGATATCAGACTCTCGCTTCTTCACTCTTCCAAAGGAGACTCTGCCAGTGATTCTCCAGAGAGTTTGCAGAAGCCTTGGGCTCACACTGGGTAGCACTGTTGATCCCTCTTGTTCTGGTGCTTCTGCATTTTGGACTCTGAAGCTGCTGGTTCTTCCAGATCTCTAGCTGCAGATGGCCATTGTGAACTATCTAGCTTCTGGTCATGTAAATCTAATAAATCCCCTTTATATAATCATGCTTTTCTGTTGATTCAACTCCTCGAGAGAACCCTGACTAATACAATTGGTAACCAGAAAATAAATTGCTATCATAATAACTTTGAGAGGTAGGTAGCCTACCATATAAAGGGCATTTATTTTTAGGAAAATTGTTGGTGTTTAAGAATTTTCTCTTTGCAAAGGCTAGCTTGGTAGCCACTATGCACAACAGAGTTAAGATACCATGCCTTAAAGAACAATAGAGTAGAGGAAGGGGATTGAGAGGGAGAGAGAAGGAGGGCGAGCATGGGGAAGTTCTAGGGAGTGAAATCTGCCAAATTATGCTAAGTCCAACAATAACAATAATAGACAGCAGACCAGTAGAGCATAGCAAGTGTTGGGGGATGAGGAGAAGAGGGAAAGGGAAGGTATTAGGGAATGAGAGTGATCAAATTATGATATGTGTGTAAGTACTGGGAACTAAATTAAAGCAAATTTTATTCTATGCTTTCATAATTATGTCAAATGAACACTAATGTTATGTATAACTAAAAAGAATCAATACAAATAAAAAAGAAGAGGAAAAACTATGATATGTTCTTGTGTGAAAATGGCATAATGAACCCCACTATTATGTATATAATATTATGTATATAATGCACCAATTACAAAAAGAAAAAGATAACATGCCTGAGAGTGCTGGCCTCAGAGAAGTCTGTTTGCAAGGTTGGCCCTTGGCTGGCATCTGTGTTCTCACCATTCCCAGAACTAATTAAAGTGGCTCACTGTGCCTAAAATGTATAAACAATGTGGTTTATGCTGAACTCCTGCTTTTCTTCGGAGTCTGGAATTTGGGTACATGATCGGCAGAGGATATCTTCATGGTCAGACCCCAATAAAATCCTTGGGTGCTGAGTCTCTAGTGGACTTCTGTGAGCACAAACATCACACACATGTTGCTGGGTTTTTGTTGCTGGAGAAAGAACATACCCTGTGTGATGGGCCTGCACATGGATTCCTCCAGATTCTGCCTATGAATTTTCCCCTGTGATCTGGCTGTGTCTCCATACTACATCTCTGTAATAAATAGTCCCTTCATTCTTCCAGTGAATCTTCAAATGTGGGGGCGATCCTGGAGACCCTAACACAGCCTCTTTCCACAGGCATCTTCCATTCATAGACTTTAATTTAAACAACACTATGTGGTTTATGTGTTTTATCAGAGTTGTGGAACGATTTGGCATTTGGCACCTATAATGATAACTAGAACACCAAATATATTTGCCATCTGTGATTTCAATACCTCACTTTGCAACAAACATTTTACATACTAGGAAATTCTGAAAGGAAATCAGGAAGGCAGTGAATGCAAACAGTAAAAACAATAGTGCACTTTTAAGGAAAAATAAGCACAAGTGTCATTGTTCCTTCAGCCTTGGGGCACAATTATTCTTTGTTCTGAGAATCGTGTGAAAAAAAAATCTAAGAAGCTGTGCAAAGATCTCCTGGGGACTTCCAAAAATAGCAGCTGAAAGAGAAAGTGGGCAGAGATAGAGAAGGATCATGTTATTAATGCTATCTTTCAAAATTGCAAAAGCATTACCTTTGCTGCTATGTTAGTGTGTGCTCTTATTTTTAGCTGCTGGGTAGCTATAGAATATTTTTTGAACAAAGGGAGGAAAAATATTCAAGCAGTAGGTATGTTTTGAAACTGATTTGAAAATAAAGAAAGCAGAGTATTCATAGAGATCATCAAAGAAAATATTCCTGCCATCAGGAATTAAAATGTCAATCCATAATAAATATGTCACAGAGAGCTATTGTAACACAATAGAAAATGTTGGGAAACAATGAGTTCATGTACATCGCCTAAACATCTTTGTAATTTTTCTCACCTATTAAACTGATTGTTTTTTTAGAATGAGTAAAGTGTGATGTTATGACAGCCTTGAAAACATTTTATGTACTTTCACAGTGTTTCCAGAAAATAGTCAATTAAGAAAGAGATTTCATCTATTGAGAGTAGGGCTCCAAATTCTTTGCTTTTCCCTCTAAGTTTCCTATGATATTTATGCATCCTTGGCATCTGTTCCCCCTTTTTTCTCCTTGCTACCCTCTTACCCACTTACTGCTTTATAATTAATCTTATTTTGTTCTCTGTAAACAAAATGACTTCTTAATCAAAATGAAGTTAAAAGATTGGTCTTTTAAGTAGCTTAGTTATATTTTCTGGGAACATCAATGACAGTAAGAGTTAAATGTGGTATTTACATTCCTGATAACTTGGACAATGTTAAGGTTCCCACATGAAGGCCTTGTCCTCTCCAGCCTTTGTTAGGCCTTGTTATGGGAACAATTTCTCAGTTCTTCCACCTCCTGGTGAGGGATTATTGATTTCTTTCATCTTCATGACATGTTCCAGATGCTGCAACATTTACTTTATACTAATCTCATTTCAGTATTCATGTCTTTTTGTTCTTCTCTCATAGAAGCACCCACCCCCAGATGACTTTACAACCTGCTCTTCCCCAACCAGACTTCTACCATGGACCCCTCGATTGACATGGTTTCTAAAAGTGAACTCCCAACTGCTTGCCCCACGCTGCCCACTTCCAGCTCAAAGCAGCCAGAGCAGTCATCACCCCCTTTCCTTACAGCAGTAAAGAGTTCCTGAAGCAAAAAGGGGGAATGAAGCCAGAATTGGGGACAGGCAGTTAGTGTAGAAATAGGGGATCAAGTCAAATGGAGGAAATGGAGGCCATGAAAGCCATCTGCCTCTGGAAGTTGGAGACTGCCCCTGGGAGAATATAATGTCAAGCATCTGCAGAGCCCATTGATTACCAGATTTACCTGATCAAATCACGTTGGCCCTTCCCCTGCCCATTTGCTTCTCACTTTATGCATCTCAACTGCAAAACTAGGCCTAATCACACAGGCGAGAAGGAGAAATAAGGGGGAAAGAACTGGAGAACAAAAGAGACCTTAGCCTATAAAGGATGTAAAGTGTGCTTGCTTCTTGGGACTTTAGAGCATCAGCCGTGGCCCCCTTCTCCCTCCAGGGAGAGGTCTGTGTTATCACCTTTAAATAGAACCTGCTTAATATGCTAAATCCTACTGTAATGTTAGGATTAGCCTGAATAATCTTCCTTATAATACTTGCAGTTTTTAAATGTTTGTGGTCCATTTTCAATAAGAGACTCACAAGAATTCAGGTCAATCAGGTACTCCTAAAGGAATCCCTTGTCCAAATTAATAAAAATGGGGGAAATGTTGGGGCAAATTTTGGGAGAAATCCTAGTTCTTGACTTGCAGCAGTTAATGTCTCAAGTGTGTAAACTTGCAGAGAGGAGCATTCCGCTCTGGACTCCTAGGAATGTAAACAACTGCCCCCAAATTGACCTAGTGTTACCAATGGAATCTGTATAGGGGCCTGATGGTCTGATCCCCCATGGCACATTGTGATTAGGCAGAAAGTTTATAAAATGTATGGTTTTTCCTGCAATAAATGAGTTTGTAGGCTGCTCGCCACAAGCCTGCTTCTACCCAACTCCCAGGGTCTGGGTCCTGACTCCACAGTTCTTACCTGCACCTGAGCTAGCCTGGCACCCCTACAGGTCTTAGCTGGGCATGGTGGCACAGGCCTGTAATCTCATCAACTTGAGAGGCTGAGGCAGGAGAATCACAAGTTGAAGGCCAGCTTTGGCAATTTAGGGAGACTCTATCTCAAAATAAAAAAAATAAACAGGGCTGTGGATATACCTCAGTGGCATAGTGCCCCTGGTTTCAATCCCTAGTACTGAAAAAGCAAAAAGGAAAAAAAAAATGATTGACCTTAAGGGGAAATGTGTTTTGGAAAAAAAAAACCAACATAGGATAAGATTCAAAGAAGAAAGGCAGTGAGAGTGATGAATAGTTTCAGAATTATATTTCCAGGACTATATATTTTTATCACTATTGTAAAGTTATTCTAGGCTGAACTCCATGGTGCATGCCTATAATCCCAGAGACTGGGGAGGCTGAGGCAGGAGGATCAAAAGTTTGAGGCTAGCCTCAGCAACTTAGAAAGACCCTGTCTCAAAATTTTAAAAAAGGAAAAAGGGCTGGGGATGTAGCTCTGTGGTAAAGCACCCCTGAGTTCAATCTTCATTACCACAAAAAAAATTGTTTTAAAATTTTAAATTACCCTAATTGGTAAGCCTTTCAACATGATCTGTCACTGAAACAGAAGTGATGTGGTAAATAATTATGCCTAGCAAATAATTTTAATATTGTCATAAAAAATAATTCTTTTCCAATATTCAATCTAGTTAGAATATGTAAATCATTTGTAACACACTTTCTGGAGTTTTGTTTTGTTTTGTTTTGGTACTGGGGATTGAACTCAGGGGCACTTAACTACTGAGCCATATCCCCAGCGCTATTTTGTAATTTACTTAGAGACAGGGTCTCACCAAGTTGCTTAGTGCCTTGCTTTTTTGCTGAGGCTGGCTTTGTACTTGTGATCCTCCTGTCTCAGCCTCCCAAGTCACTGGAATTACAGGTGTGCGCCACTGTAACATACTTTTTTGTTTCTGTTACACTTCTCATAATAAAGGTGTATGGATTTGGCTCCACAAAATTCTTTCTAAGACCTGAAGCTCTTTTAAGGCAAGAAATCCATCACTCTTCTCTTAAGGCTCCCTCTCTACATTCAGACTCTTCTTACCAATGCTTACTCAATAGAAATTTGAAAGAGAAAATGGCTGGGGGTAATGGGGATAACATGCTCCTTTTATTACAAAGAAATGAGTTTTTTAAAAATTAATAATTGAGAGAGAAGTTGCAACTTTGTGTGATTATGTTCTAGAATTTCCATTGGAATCTTTTTTACAGTATCCATTTCTTTGTTGGGATTTCTGTCCTTATATTCATTATAGCTCTACCAGTTTCAATTCTGACACAGAAAATAATTTAAAATTCTGGAAAAGAAAAATACCAACAAAATTCAAAAGTGTGACTGGGAGGCATGGAATTAAAGAGAAAAAAGTAGATTCTAGAAGGGTCTTGAACTGTGAAAGAAGGAACAGGGCCCCGGGTCAGTTTTCAATTTTACAGCCTGATGACAGAATAGATGGCTCAACAATGAATGACATGTCAGGCTTAAATTACTATTCATTTAATGGGATATTTTAACTGTGATGAACTATGTAATAAAAATACCCTCAATTAGTTGGATGCAGTGGTTCATGCCTGTAATGACAGCGATTTGGGAGGCTGCCATAGGAGGCTGCCATGCTAGTTTCATGTCAGCCTCAGCTACTTACTGAGACCCTGTCTCAAAATAAAAAACAAAACAAAACAAAAAGTCTGGGGATATAACTCAATGGGCAAGTGCCCTAGATTCAATCCGCAGTACCAAATATAATAACAATAATTTAGACATTTGTGTTGTCTTAAAGGTCATCTCTATTTTTTTCTGTTGATTGTGTTTTCTCCTAAAAAAATGGGTCATGTTTCCTGATTTTGGATTTTCCTTGAATATTGTGAATGTTGTGGAGATTCTGGATTATGTTACATTCTCCCGAAGAATTGATTTTGATATGGTTTTGGTTTTTTGGTCTCAAACTGCATGGTCTGAATCTCCTGAGTGGGCAGCATTTCAAATTGCAATTCTTTTAGATTGAGTTGTATTAATTTGAGCCTGCCTGGCACATGTATGGTTCAAAGGTCAGCCACGAAATTGAGGAAAGTTGATAGAATTGGAACATTCCTCCTCTTTTTCCTTTTCATTGTTATCCCTCAACTTACAGATCCTGTGGTTCTTCTGAACTCTGCCCTGTGGGTCTTTAAGGCAAAAACACTGCAAGTTTTCTGTCAGAGGTTTAGCCAGTCATTGTAGACACTGTTCCCTGTCTCATAGTTCAGGTGTTCTCCAAAACCTACCTTTTTTCTTTTCTTTTCTTTTTATTCCATGCCTCCTGGTCACTAATTTGGATTTTGTTGGTATTTTTTTCCCCCAGAATTTTAAATTATTTTCTGTCAGGGTTGAACCTGGTAGAGCTTTTAGCTATGCTAAAAGTTAAACTCTATAGCTCCATGTAACTTCAAATATTATAACTACAAAATTAATTTTGTGACTGTACAAGTTGCTATGGTATTTTTGCTAGTGGAATGTAATCATAAAATAATTTAAATAATAAATCTATCTCATTGTTAATTTGAAACTAACGAAGATAGCCTTTCTATAAGCTATTTAAATGAGAAAATAGAAAATTCCAAAAGGCCATAAAATAAAAACAGAAAATAAATAGAAACACAATTACTTGACAATTTATATTATTCTTATTATTATTTGTGTGACTGTGTCTGTGTGTGTGGGGGTACTGGGGAGTAAAACCAGGGATAATCTACCACTGAGCTATATCCCCAGCCCTTTATTTTTTTATTTCAGCACACATGGCAATAATTTATATTATAAATTAGGGATATTTGAAGAAACGAAAGGTGACTAATTACAGAAGCTATAAGGTGAGAAGTAAGTAAAAGGACTGTGACCTTGATTCTATGTTATTATATATTATTATATAGACATTGACTTTCTAATTTAGTATAAATTTTCTCCCTCAAAGTCTGATGTAGGTTTTCAGAACGTCTCCTTTATTCGGTCACTTAGGAATCCAGATTCCTGCCATCTTATAATGTTGTCATATACACATATGACATGCATAACCTTTGTTACAGGGAAAGACAGAGCCAGATAGTTGCACAGAGGCTTTTTATAGTGTCGTTTCTGTCTACTTTCCATTGTTTAGAACTTAGTGAGATGTTTCCAGTTCATTTGTTGATGGGGGGCGAGCAGCAGGGAAAGTGAATGTCATCTTTCTGTGTGTCCAGGAAAAGAAAATGGTATGGTAAACATGGCTTTGTGTGTCACACATTCTTCATTTAATCAAGGCTAGAAGAAGGAAAAAAGACATGAATTTCACTCACATTTCTCTTCTCAGTAAGGGGAGTGGTATTACTTTCTTTCTACAGATGCTACTTTTGCATATTTCCAAGAACATTGATAGGGCCAAGGTTATCTCAGAAAAGTATTTACAGAGTTGATACAAAAGG
The DNA here is from genome assembly GCF_902686455.1 of Sciurus vulgaris. NCBI lineage: Eukaryota > Metazoa > Chordata > Mammalia > Rodentia > Sciuridae > Sciurus > Sciurus vulgaris. The sequence goes on along the minus strand of NC_136471.1, from coordinate 105,679,270 downwards.
AACAAAGCAATGAAGAGTAATATCTTTACTTATAGACAGAATATTTGGGGAGTTTCTAGTGCTTTAGAAGATGTCTTTCCAACTCCACCTTCTCAGAAGTCTTCTTAGCAACCTGCTTTATATTATAGCGGCACTATAGAGCATGTGTTTGTATAGTAAGAGATATAGATTGTCTGTGGTTTCTATATAAAAGAAAGTGGTCTACAACCTATATGTAAGATAGGAGTATTGGGGACCTACCACTAAGGTTTGTTGCAGTGAGGCTGCTATGACAGTGATTGGCTTTTAACCGCAGGGAGGCTTGTGGTCTGAACTTTGAATTTGGGGCTCCTAGCATATGGGAGAAGCCTACTATGTAATCCATTCAGAAACCCCAAAGCCTGCAGTGTTCCTCAGTGATTACTGGTTCTCCCTTTAAAAGTATTTCCTGAATTAGATTTTGGTCTTACTTTGTGCACATTGTTTTAGTATTATAGTTGAGCTTAAATTTTTTAAGTTAGACTATCTTAGCAGATTTTTTGTAGAAGTTTATTTGGTAGATTTCTTTGTTTTCTTATAACTTTCTAATTTAAACTCTTCGATTTTGTTTAGGAAATGCTTAACATATTTAGTTTTATTTTTGAACTCCTTTCATACACATGTACAGAGAAGGAGGGAAGTAAAGAGAGAAATTAAAAGACATATACAATACAGTATTTTGTGCAGAAATTATAAAAAAATTTATTCTGAAAGTGCCAATGTCCCTTCTACAGTAGACAATTTAATAAAAAAGTATAGTGAATAAAATTTTCTACTATAGAATTTATATAATATAAAGTAAATGAGTAATATCCCTTAAAGTCAAAAGAAATTTTAAAACTTCATAATGCTGTCATCTAATTACTATTCAAAATTTAGGAAACTTTTGTGCTGAAAACTTAATGATATTTGTAAATGGATAGAGAGCAAATCCATTGCAAAATCATGAATACCTGGTTAGCTGAGGAGGTGGTTAGTAGAAATAGATGGGCAACTTGACATTGGTATTTAGAAGAGCATAAAGCAACTAAATGATTGAAATGGAGTAAAACTGTTATAAAATTGGAGTTTCAAATTTTTCTAAATTGAAAGAAAGAGAAGTAATGAACCATAAAATCCCTTAGATCAAGAAAAATCCCTCTTACCAGTTTCTTGATGAAAAAAGGTCAGAGATAGAGCTCATTAGCCTCTAATATAGAAAAAACTGATGTCATCTCCAAACCAAATTATGTTAGCTCTACAATCCCTGTGGAACTTCAGAGTAGATAAAGTTAATCATAGTTTTCTTCTGGATTGAAATAAACAGTATGAAGTAAAACTAATTAATCTAATTTTGTAGTCTAAGTTGGGGGAAAAAGCAATCAGGTGATTTCTTCATTGGATGCAAGAAAAATAAATTATCCTACTTATATTTATTTCAGTTACATATTACATAAGTATGCATGTGTATACACACATGTATTAAAGATTATAATTGAAATAATTATTTTCTCCATCTATAATGTATGAATATATATATATATATATTGAACTTTAGACTCTCATTAAGCCAAAAGTGGGAAGCTAAGTAATGACTACCAAAGGTATACATGTCCTAACCCATAGAACCTGTGACTATATTATCTAACCTGCCAGAAAGGATTTGGCAGGTGTGATTAAGTTAGAGATCTTGAGGTGGGAAGGTTATGTTGTATTTTTCAAGTGGGCCTTAAATGTAATTACAGGGATTTTTGAAGAGGGAAATTTGGCAACAGAAGTGGAAATATGATAATGGAAGCAAGAGTAAGAAAAGAGACAAAGGGGACAATTAGCAAAGAAATGCAGGTGACCTCCAGAAGTTGACTCCAAAACTGTAAGAGAATAAATAAACATCAAGTCACTAAGTTTGTGATAATTTGTTGCAGAAACAATAGGATAAAAACTTGTCAAACCAGTTTGAATAAATCTGAAAGCTAAAAAAAGGAACATGCAAACACACACACATTATCTGGCATGTTGCACATTTAATAAAAATGGGAAATGCAACAGATTCCTCTGGAATCATGAAAGTACTTTCATAATATCCAATATCACTATATCTCTTGGAATAGTGATAAAACAGAGATGAAATTTAAATTTATCTCTTAACTGGCCTCCACTTTTACTTTTTTCTTTCTTTCTTTTTCTGTTTTCCTTTCTTTGCAGTACCAGGGATTAAATCCAGGGATTCTTAACCACTGAACCACATCCCCAGCCCCCATTTTTCTAAATAATTTATTTTATTTTATTTTTTCTACTTTTATTGGTTCTTTTTAGTTATACATGACATTAGAATCCATTATGATAAAACAGTACAAGCATGGAATGTATCTTATTCTAATTAGAACTCCATTATTGTGGGTGGACATGATGTTGGGATTCACTTAGGTATTTTCATATGTGTACACAGGAAAATTATGTTAAATTTATTTTATTGTCTTTCCTATTCTTATTCCCCCTTCTTCCTTCCCCTTTGTTTAAAAGTCCACTTAAATTAGTCAAACAGGTGGTCCTTCAAACAATAAGTTGGTGCCCTGAAGAGTTCAAATTTAGGATAAGGAAAAAAACAGAAGTAATCCTACTGCTATCTTTATTATAGCATCTTCAAAGGAAGTTGCTTTGATTATCATTCGAGAAATATGGATTTTATCAAAGAAACCACATCTATAAATAGGTCTCACAAAAGTTTTCATACATCAGTGCTTCAAAAACATTAGAAAAACAAAACAAAAACACTAAAAGGACTTAGGTTAGCTGCTCCCTTAGACATCACACAGAAATAAATATTAGTTCTTCCTCTGGGAAGGCACTTCCATTCTAGATCTCAGAAAAAGCAAATAATTTTTCAAGGAAAATAAATATTCTACAGTAAAACTTATACACACAAGAAGTAAAGCCATATAAGCAAGGACTAACAGAAACCAACCTGTGAAATTGACAGATGTTAAACAACTTAAGAAAGACATAGAAAAAAATCTTCATAGAACATCAAACTATGAAAAGTGACCTAACAGTATTAAAAATTAATGAATGGAGTATCTAGAAAAAAATGCAATGACCAAAAAAAAAAAAAAAAACTTGCATAGGCAGATTTGACAGCAGATTAGATGCAGATAAACATAGAATCACTGAATTTTAAAATAAGGTGAATTCTGAATTAAGGGAGACATTTTCACCAACATTTGAGGGAGTGAGAAGGGGGTATGTGGTCAACATGGGAATCTCTTAGGGAGCTTTTTTCCCTATCATAATTGATCAGCAGAACAACATTTTACCTTGCACATCATAGGAGTGTGTAGTCCTCACGTTAAAGAGAACATTTTGGATAAATGCAGGCCTTTTAGATATACATGATTATCTTCATGAATTCAGAAGTTTTAGGTAGAGTGTATTATTTTTATATAACTCCACGTAATTCACTTTTAAGCATGTATAATCCGAAAAGAAAGAAACAACAACCACCACCAAAGCAGAACAAAAGCACACCTCAGTTAATTATTTTCAGTTGCATCTAATTTTCAGGAGGCTTACATATTGGTCAGATATAACAGAGAGAGGATTCTCTGGTTCTCAATGTCATCTTTCTATGCAAGTCCCCACTGAGCAATACAGTGCCCTACGGTGTTACTGTCCTCTGGGTCCAGTTACCTCTGCTTGTTCTATTTCACCTTTGGAAGTTGTAGACTATTTCTGGTGGACCCAACTTGCACTAGGATATAGGAATTTCTCGAAACTCTCTTCTGTTTGTTAAGATTGACTGAAACTTTAGGGGTCCTGTTATTTCCTTGATACTTTGCATAAAGAGATAAAATTTCTCTCTTGGAAATCTCTGACATTTATACTCTTAATACATCCCTATATATTTTATTTCTCACAGATCAAGAAGAGGTTACTTTTTCACCTGATTTCTCTCAAACATTTTGCCTAAAACTAGAATGGCTTCTGTTCTCCTGAGTGTATAGCCTTTTGGATGACAAAGACCAGGAAGAAGTTTAAAGATTTCTAGTGCTCCATCTTGGATCTTCAATTCCCTGCTAAAGAAACTGTAGATCCAACACTCCAAACTGTCAGCTTAGGAACCAACTTCCTCAACAAGACTCCTTTACATTCACTCTGTGTTTGCTTGCTGGTATTCCTGGACCAGTGATTTAAGTTGTTGGATTTTTGCTGCAGTTATTTCTGCTTGTAATTTTCATCAGTTTTGCAGAGGTGTACATCCAGGGAGCTCTTCATACTGTCATGCATTTCCTGGCTTTCAGGGTGCCCAGTGTTCTCCCTGTGGTTCTTTCAGCCCCTGTGTAGCACAGAAACCTGGGGCTTATGAGCATAGGAGAGGGAGTCTGGAAATGGCATCCCAGCCCTTTTTATTTTTTATTTTGAGACAGGGTCTCGATAAGTTGCCTCGGGCCTTGTTAAGTTGCTGAGGCTGGCCTTGAACTTATGATCCTCTTGTATCAGCCTCCCAAGTCACTGGGATTACAGATGTGTACCACTGCACCTAGCTGAACTGGCCTCCTCTTAAAAGAATTGTGCATTAATTGATAATCTCCATTTTAACTGTAAAACATAGTACTGATGTTCATAGCACATTGAACACTTTTGGGCAATAATACTCATGCCTACTTCTGATCCCACCAGTTAAGTGTTCTGTTCTAAGAATGATTGTATTTGTTCCCCAACCTATTAATTTCAATAGTACATTTATAATCTGATTTATAATTGTTTATGTACAGATTTAATTACATAATTTGACTAAGTATTTCACAAAGGGATTGTCATGGTTTGGATCTAGGAATGTCCCCCAAAAACTTCACAAATTAGACAATATAGCAATGTGCAGGGGTGAAAAGATTGGATTATGAGAGTTATAACCTTGTGGGTGAATTAATCGATTTGAAGGACTTGATGGACTAATAATTTGAATGAAATGGTAACTGTAGGCAGGTAGTCATGACTAAAAGAGCAAAGTCACTAGGGTCATGCCATTGGAGACTATTATCTTAACCCTGGCTCCTCTTTCTCTGCTTCCTGGCTGCCATGAGTTTTCCTCTGCCACACCCTTCCACCATGATGCTTCTGCAATGGAGTCAGCTGACCATGGACTGAACCTCTGAAACTATGAGTCCAAAATAAACTTTTCCTTCTCTAAGTTTTTCTTGTCAGATATTTTAGTTACAGCAATAAAAAGCTGACTAACTCAAGGATGAAACATAAGTTAGAAAGAAATCTATTGTTTACATAAATACACTTTGGAAAGAATGCTAATAAATAACTAATAAAAATTGTTGAAGTATGTATGGAGGATATAAACTTTTGGAAAAATCATAGAGTGTTTCACAAATGTCTTCAGTTTCATCAGTCTAAAGACATCCAGAAATGAAAATCAAAGAATCTTGTTCTGGCTAAGACTATAAACTTGGGAGCCATACAATCTGCATTTTAATCTTTTCTCTATTCGCTAACTATGTAATCTTTGGTAAGTTTCTTAACCTTGTACATAAAATGAGGATATGTAAGAATAATTGATAATTCCAACAGATTCCGGGAGGATTAGCAATAGCTGACGCACAGTAAATCTTCAACTATTATTATTAATACTATTACTGCTACTATGTATGTGGTTTATTCAATTAATGGTTACCTGAAAAATTTATTGGTGATGCCATACTCAAAGAAGAGGCCTGGGTTTTATGTTAAAAGACTGATAGATAAATGTACATGTAACTTTATGTTAAGATACAATTTTCTATTCTTCACTTTAGCCAATTTTGCCAATTAAGAAACCAATTCTAAACCTAATCACAGCAGATGAAGAGTTTCTTTAGGTTGATTTAAATTTCTGTAAGTTATTAGCCTAAAATACATGTATATCAAATCCTATAGAAATTCATAGCTCCTGTGACATAAGTATCACTCACTCAATCTTTTCTTTTCATGCATTTTTTTAAAGATTAAAGAGTCTAAAACAGTAAAACCATCTGCCTTCAACCCATGACATTTGGTCCACTCTGAATCTGTTATTTTTTCTCCATACACCACTCATTTTATACAAAGGCCAATGTCCTTCAAGCTGAGATTGCCTTCTATAGGTGTCCTGGTGGACTCTCTTTGTACGTGATACCAAATATTCAATGTTGTTGCCTCTTTGCTATTACATTACCTTACAGAATCATATTAAAGTGGATGGTGTTTGAGCTGTCAGGAAACCTAGCCTATTGACCAGAAGTGAGAGAAATGAATCACAACCTGCTGAGAAAGTAAACAGTTCCTTTTTCTTCTTCAGCATCATAAAGGCTAAAATGAAAAGGGTAGTGCGATCCCAAGTTGCTTCTGATAGAATCATCTTGAAAGTTCAATAACCAGAAATTGGGCTTTTCCTAAATTATTTATGTTAGAAATTAAAAATTATTTGGGGACAAAATGTTTCCTAATTTTTTGGATTGGTTTGGGGGAAAATACCCCCAAGTCCATAGCTGTTGACCAAAAGGGAAGACTTAACAATAAGGAAGAAAATATCACTAAAATACTAACAAGCTTCTTCCTAGGGACTAAATGAGACTTGATCCCTCTTCCTCCAATTTAGGAAAATCACCTCAAATGGTGGGAAAACTAAAGATACACTTGAGGTGAAGACAAAATGGCCAACAGAAATTCAAATTAAATGATGGCAAACAGGAAATTACTAAAGTTTGCCTCTGTTTTTCTGTTCTGAAAGCTGGATGTTTGTTTGACTAAAAGAATTCAGATTCAATCAAATGTTTTAAATTAAGAATCATAGATTTTAACATTAAAAGGAATACTCACGGTTTAGGGGCAAGAGCACAAAGTGACATGTTAAAAAATCTGATTCTAGTCCCACTCTACCTTATGAAAATGGTGAAAACTCTTAACCTCTTAGAGGTGAGTCAACTGGTTCCAAATACTTATTGAGTTTTGATATAGAACCTTGGGCATAGTGTTTAACCTTTCCTAGTCTTTGGTTCACTATTTACAAAAACAGGGATAACTGAACCAAATCATTATGGGTATTCCATAATTAAATGGAATAATCGTATATAGTATAATTAATAATTATCACTGGAATAATTGATAATGATATAATTATAATATGCTAATACATATTTACATATGCAAGAGCATAGCACTATATTTGTTATAGAAGTGCTCAATAAATACTAGCTATAATTTATTCATTTCTTTTTCTTTTTTGGTGGTGGTGCTGAGGATTGAACCCAGGGCCTTGGGCATGCTAGACAAGCACTCTACCAACTAAACTACATCCCCAATCCTAACTTAGTCATTTCTTAGAGAGGAGATTAGTGAGTCTGGTAGGAAGGAATGAAAGGGGAGGTTTTTGGATTTTTTTTGTTTGTTTTGGTACTGGGGATTGAACCCAGGGAGACTTTACCACTGAACTACATTCCCAGTCTTTTTTATTTTTTGTTTTGAGACAGGGTCTCCCTAAGTTGACCAGGCTGGCCTTGAACTTTTGATCCTCTTGCCTTATTCTCACAAGTCACCCAAATTATAGGTGTGTGACACCACACCCAGCAAGGAGAGTTATTTTTTTAAGTGATTATTTACAAATTTTTAAGCCTCTACTGAAATGTTGGTACCATATAGCAAATCCCTGAGTGACCACACCCTCGTCAATCAAATCTCTGGCAACTGACCTTGTTCTTTTATATGAATGTTAGAGGAGTCCTGCACTGGGTAGATATGACCAGGCCTCAGGGCCTCATGGTGCTCAATCACCCAGTGGGGTAGCACAGGAAGTATGTGTTGCCTTTGCCCATCCTGAAGGTGATGTAGCTGGAGGCTGCCAGCTAATTCTGTTCCTTGCAGCTGAACAATTTTTGTTCTTGAAGAAAACTAAGTGGTGCACTTGAACAGATGCCAAGGAGAGCTTCCAGGAATATATCTACCTTCAGCATATTTTACTACAATAAGTTTCCCTGTTTATCATGCCTGAAAATAATTCAAAATTTTATAATTAACATCTTTTATAGTTTTCTTGTATGTATTTTATCAAATGTTTGAATTGTTCGCTTTAAATAACAAATTAAAAATTATAGCAAAGGATTTTCAAATATACATTTTAAATGCTTATCTACTTACTTTATTTTTCAGGCAACAAAGTAAAATACCATTGCTCTGCTCCTAAATTTAACAATAAAGTTGGCATTTAAAGTTCTGAGATATTTAATTGTAACATTTCACCCATATTTTGAATTTAATTAAAATTTGTGATTTTGAGAACATACTTTATTATCATAAGCTCGTGTTAACTAAAAAAACAACTTCCTCTTCTTTCAGTTATTTGAGTGTAAGAGTTGTATCCAGCCAAGGCTGGTGGCTGTAATCTCAGTGTTTTGGGAGTCTGAGGTAGGAGGATTGCAAATTCAAAGCCAGCCTCAGCAACGGCCAGGCCCTAAGCAACTCAGTGAGACCCTAACTCTAAATAAAATACAAAATAGGGCTGGGGATGAGGCTCAGTGGTTGAGTGCCCCTGAGTTCAATTTTCAGTACCAAAAAAAAAAAAAAAATTATCCATACCGTCAAGTATATTCCAAGAAGTTCTGCAATGCCCAGTTCTGATGGACAAAGAATCGCTTCCCATTTTTAGAATGTGTTGAAGGATTAGTTAAAATATATGTTTCAGTTGAGCATGGTGAGGACACCTGCAATCCCAGTCACTGAGGAGATTGAGGCAGGAGGATCACAGGTTTGAGGCCAGTCTCAGCAATTTGGTGAGACCCTGTCTTAAAAATTTAAAAAAAAAAAAAAAAAAATGAAAAGGACTGGGATGTAGCTCAGTGGCACAGTGCCTCTGGGTTCAATCCCTAGTACTGCAAAATAATGATAGCATAAAATATCTTTCACATTATATGTAAATCATTCATTGAGAATGAAATAGGTTTTATCTGTATCCTTACATTTTACCAAATTCAGAGTGATATACTATGGTTTGTATTTCTCTGTGATGTAAAGATATGGTCAAAAAAAGCCATGAACATAAGAAATGGAAAGCCATACTGTGATTATTCATCATGACAGCAAACCAAGGATATTTTCTCACATACATTTTTACAGAGACATACGAACAGACAGATTGAATTCTATAGATGTATACTAGAATTTCCAATTCACTTTAAGACATTTTAAGAAATATGAATATTGATTCCCTAGATAATCTAAAGATTTAAGAAATTTAATCTGTACATAAATAAGTCATAGTTATCATGTAACTAACTTCTGTATTCTGCAGCCAAAACAAAATCTCCTCATAATTTGATGAGATCAGTAAATATGGACAGCAAAAAAAAAGAAAGAAAGAAAAATCATTTAACATCACCTAAGTACACTTTATCTATTTATTTATTTTTTTTAGGTACGAGGAGCACTTAACTACTGAGCCACATCCCCAGCCCATTTTTATTTTTTATTTAGAGATAGGGTCTTGCTAAGTTACTTAGGGCCTCGTTAAGTTGCTGAGGCTGGCTTTGTACTCATGATCCTCCTACCTCAGCTGCCGTAGTTGCTGGGATTACAGGTATGTGCCATCACACCTGACAATACATCACATTTTGTTGTGTATTTTTTCTAGTGTTTTACCATAGAAGTTTTCAAACACAGAGAAGTGGGGAGAATCATATAGTGAACACTCACATCTAGAGTCTACAAATGGCATTTAACTTTACTTGACCTATTACATTTATTTGTCTGTTGAGCCATTCCTCTATCCTTGTACTATGGTTTGGATGTGATTTGTTCCCCAAATTGACCCCCAATTTGGTGGTATTATAGAAGTGGCCGAAGTCACCGTTAGGTGAGACTTAATGGAAGGTGGTTAGGTCATTGGGAGCACACCCTTGGGAGGGATTAATATAGTTTTCATACCATTCTAGTTAGTTCCTCGAGAGTGAGTTATTATAAAAAGAGTGAGTCTAGTCCCTGAATACCTCAGACTTCCTGTCTCATCACATGATCTATCCCTTTCACACATGCTTCCACCATGATGCCATCTACCATGTTGTGACACAGCCAAGGGGTACCTCACCAAATCTGAATCGTGAATCTTCAGAATTGTGAGTAAATAAACCTGTTTTTATACATTACCTAGTTTTAGGTGTTTTGTTATAGTAACAGAAAATAGATTAATACACCTTGCATCAGTCCAAATTACTTTTAATGCATTTGAAAGCACATTGTATACATCAGTATTATTTCTCTTAAATACATCAGAATTAAATGAACTTTAATATTTATGTTTTCTTTTGAGGTAAAATTTTGATAAAATATGATGCTAATGTATTGAATACATTACTCAATGAATTTTCATATATGCACAAATCTATTCAACCAGAATACAGAATAACAATATTACCCCAGAATGTTATCTCATGCCATTTCCCATTCTTCCAACACTCCATAAGAAAATACCATTCTATACTTTTCCCTCACCATAAATGAGTTTTGTATGCTCTATAAAGTCATATAGCTAGAACTATACATGCTCCATCATGTAAGGCTTTATTCAGTCAACATATTTTTCGTTTTTCTTCTTTTTTGGGGGGGGGGAATTAAAAACTCCCAGGGGAGATTAGCCACTGAGCCACATCCCCAGCCCCTTTATATATAAAAAAAAATTATTTAGAGATGGTCTCACTAAATTGCTTAGGGTCTTAGTAAGTTGCTGAGCCTGGTTTTTAACTTGTAATCTTTAACATTGTGGAATTGTGAAGATTTTGTATGTATACCACATCCCCAGCCCCTGTATATATAAAAAAAATTATTTAGAGATGGTCTCACTAAATTGCTTAGGGTCTTAGTAAGTTGCTGAGCCTGGTTTTTAACTTGTAATCTTTAGCATTGTGGAATTGTGTATATCAATATCAATATTTTGTCAAATATATATATTTTGTGAATTTTTCTCCCAGTCTGAAGACTGTTTATTAATTTTCTTATTTTTCTTTTGGTACTGGGGATGGAACCCAGGGGTGCTTCTACCATTGAACTTCATCTGTAAACAAAAAATAACTGAAACATCCAGCTCTTTCTGATTTTTAATTTTGAGACAGGGTCTCACTAAGTTGCTTAGGGTCTTGTTAAGTTGTGCTGAGGCTGGCCTCAAACTTGCCATCTTCCTGCCTCAGCCTCCCGGGATTATAGGCCTGTGCCACCATGCCCAGCTGTTTATTAATTTTCTTAATGATGGCTTTTGATGAGCAAATGTTTCTAAATTACCATTGTTTTTCATTTATGGTTATTGCTTCCTTTATTTTTTTTACAATATATTTATAATATTTAATACATTTCTTTTAAGTAGTACATTTTTTCAAGCATTCTCACAGATAATTTTGGTTCAATGTCTTAATATTAATTACATTTATTGAATTCCATGACTTGAAGAATTTTCACAGACTTTGAAACTATTTGTACAAATGGCAACTTTCTTGTGTTTTTAATATTCACAGGATTTTCATCCAGTGTGCCTTCTTACATGTGGGCCAGCTGAAGGCTTCTGCACATCTGTTCCAGGTTTCTCTCCATAATGAGTTCCTTTAAATGTGTATATTGAATCAAGATGACTACAGGCTTTCCCATCTGCTTTACCCTGATTCAAGTTCTTGCCACTGTGCATTTGCATGTTTGCTAGAAAGGTCATGTGATAAAGAAGTTGTTCCCCATCCTTTATTTGGGGTTACTCTGCAGTGTGAATTTTTCCATGTCTGTGAAAGGAAGTGGAATGAATGAAGGCTTTCCCACACATAGGGTTTCTCTCCAGTGGGAGTTCTTCCCTGTATTTTAATGTTACAAGAGGAACTAAAGCCTTTTTCACATTGCTTACATATCAAGGGTCTATCTCCACAATGAGTTCTTTCACGTTTTCAGAGGGAAGAGGGGAAATGAAGGCTTTCGCACATTGCTTATAGACACAGGGTTTCTTTCCAGGGTGAGCTTCTTCCGTGGTTTTTTTTTTTTTTTTTTTTTTTTTTTTTTGGTAATTGGAATAACTGAAGACTTTTCCACACAGCTTGCATACACATGCTCTCATTTCACTGTGAGTTCTTCCATATCTTCCATAGAAAGTGGAATCACAGTGGTTTTCCCACGTGGTTTACAATATACACAGGTTTTCTCTTGTGTCTGTTCATGTATTTTAATCTAATGAGAATAACTAAAGCCTGTTCCACACTGCATACATATGAAGGATCTGTCTCCAGTGTGAACTCCTTTGTGTATTTGAATGAAACTGAGATGACTTGAGGCTTTCCCACACTGTTCATGTTCTTGGTGCCTCTCTTCAGTGCAAATCTTTTGATGCTTCATTGAGGATTAATGAAGGTTCCCCCTCATTTATGCATTTATGTGAACTTTTTCCATATTCCTGATACTCACATTGTTCCTGTCTGGTATGAGCACTTGAGGGCACATTTAGAGGTGAACGATCAAGGATGATCTCCACATGTAAGACTGTCACTTGGTTTTATTCAAGGAAGTATTTTCTTGTTCACAATAGGATCTGGAGTACAGTTGAAGATTTCTACTTCCACGTTTTTTATGTTGACTACCTTCTTCATGTTCAGAGTCTTCCTACCACTTGACTTCTGAGATTTCTCCTGGGATTTTTGTGCACAGATTTAATGTTCTGGTCTTCCCCTTTCTTATTCTACAGAAGCCAGGTTTCTGAAACTTTCCAGCATCACATATCTGCAGTTTCTTCTGGGAAGGATTCAGCAAAGCCCACTCTTCCAGGATGAAGTTCACAGCCACATTCTCAAAGGTCACTGACTCATCTCCCCACCTCCCACGTATTCTGGTGTCCTCCGTGGCTACTGCAGTCAGCGGAGACCACAGAGAGATCAGTGGAGAGCCATCTGAAGCCTCTCTCAGCGGCTGTGCGGACCAAATATGGCAGCTTCAGAAAGGAAGATCCAGGAGGTCTGGAGCATCCACCTCCTAAGACCAGCACTCTTCATTGGACAGTCCGTGCAAACCTAAAACAACATCCCTCACTGATTAGGGATGCAGAGGCTGCCCCCTGATGCCTGAGTGACAGGGGAGGCAATCCCCTATCTGGTTGAGTGGAGCCTAAATGACAGATTCCAGCCACAGCTCTTCCTAAGCAAGGCTGCTCCAGGGGTTTGGAAACGGTCTGACCAGGGAATAATTACATTTAAGCAGAACTTGGTCCTGGCTTTCAAGGGTGGGCACCTGTATTCAATGGGCTCTTTTTGCTTCTTCCTTCTGGAAATGGGGCACAAATCTGCTCAAGAAATTCTGAACTCAGTGTCCCAGGGAGACAGCCTATGATCTCAGAGAAGCATGGGTGCCCAGGGCCAGGACTCTGACCTCCTGGAAGTGGATGGAGAGCCTGATGTCATTTCTTGGGAACATGGAATGAAGCAAATGGGTAAGGCTTTCTCATACTGTTTCTCTCAGTCTATCCATTTTCAGCTGAGAAAACAAAACACACCAAAAGGGGAATACAGGTAGTCAATGCATGGAGAAAATGGAGCTATGTGGCAGCAATATTCTGCAAAAGAATCAAGGAAAAAGAAAAGCAACTCTGTGTACAAACAGCCTGCTTAAACGAGGTCACCAGGAAAACCCCCATTCACAAGATTGAGCATATTCCCAAGCTGGAGGGCCAGGTTGAATGCGGAAAAGTAGCCCCATGCTGGATTACTTCCTGGTACTGAGGAAAGGACACCTAAGGAATAAACCATGCATTGCTGTCCCCAGGGCTCAGTGTGGAAATGCTTTGTCCTTCAATATCTTAATATTCACCAGAGGGACACTCTGACCTGTAGTTACTTTGTGCTTTTACTGAAACTGTCAAATGTATAAACCCTTTCCCCAGGAGACTAACTAAATGATTTTTCTTTTGAATTTTCAAAAGTGTCTGTATTAGATTTTTATTGCTACTGAACAAATTACCACCAATAGTGGTTTAAAACAACACATCTATTGTATAACAGTTCTGGAGGTTGAAAGCCTAAAATCACTTTGGGCAAGCTAGACTCCTGGTGTCTGCAGGACTGTGTTCCTTTTTGGAGGATCTAGGAGAGAATCTGTTTTCTTGCCTTACCCCTCTTCTATAGGTGGCCTACATTCCTGGCTTCTGCAGTCCATCTTTAGAGTCCACAATAGCTTGATTCTTTCTCACATTACATCACTCTCATGTTGACTCTTATTAACTTTCTTCTTCCACTTCAAGGGTCCTTATAATAGTGGGCCTGCCTGGATAATCCAGGATAATCTTCCCAACTCAAGGTCAGCTGGTTAGCAAACTAAATTCCATCTGCTGCCTTACCTCTTCTTTATCATACTGCAACATAACATACTTAAAGGTTCTGGAAATTAGAATGTAGACATCTTGGTGTGTGTGTGTGGGGGTCATTATTCCCACTGACTCTGGAGGCTGAGTCGGGAGGATTCCAAGTTTGAGGTCAGCCTCAGCAACTTAGTGAGAACTGAATGGCCAAGGTGTCACACCTTTACTGCATTCAGTTTCCTTTTTCTCAAAGTAGACCAAAATGGAGCAATCCTTACAGTGCAGGGAAGGAAGGCAGGAGCTCCCCAAAGTAAAAGGGGCTTTGGCAGCTGCTGGGACAGTCCCTCAGTCTCTCTCCTTATTCACAAGAATAGCTCCTCTGGTTCTACCTGAGGCACAATTGCCTGGTTCCTAACTTTCCAGGAGTCAGCTCTCAAAAATTTGCCTTACATCCTTAGCATGGAAGTGCGGTTGCTTCAAGTACCAGGCCTGCCCAAGAAAGCCAGAGCCAGAGGCTGCTCTCAGGTCCCATCTGGGGTGCCAGTTTTGTTGCCAAAACTTGGTCCTTGTCCCGAATGCCAATTCATGCCAATTTAATAATGAGGACATGGTTTTGAGGAAAAGGAAGAAGAAATTTTACTGCTTTGCTAGCAAAGGAAAAACATAGGACACTCCTATCCCTGAGGCTGTGATTCTTGCTTTCTTTATTCTTAGAAATCTTTACCTGCCCTCGTCACAAAGATATTCTATATTTCTGTGTAAAAGATTCATAGATTTACCTCTTATTTTACATATATGTCCCATCTCAAATTAATTTTTGTTTATAGTATAAAGTAAAAATTGAGTTTTATTTCTTTTTATATGGATACTCAGTGGTTCCAGCATCATTCATAGAAAAGACTTTTCTGTCCCCAGTGAATTGCCTTGGTCACTTTGTCAAAAAATCAAATGACTTTGCAGGTGGGAGGATGTTCCTAGACCCTTTATGCAATTCTATTGATATATTTGTTGATCTTTATGCCACACTGTCTTGATTACTATTAAAGTATATGTCTTAGTAGTTATTTAAGTTCTTTAGCTTTGTTCTTTTTGAAAATTATTTTGCATAATCTAGATTTATCCTTTGCATTTCCATATGCCTTTATTTTCCTCTATGACCTATACAATTTGTATTTCTTTAAAACTCTACTGGGATTACAATTACAATACAAATGTTGAGTCTAAAATACATGTTGGGAGAAATGATGTGTTAATAATTAAGAGCCTTCCTATGTAAGAGTGTGATACTTTTTTTTCATTTAGATTTGATGAATTTTTCTCAGCAATATTTTGTAGGTTTTAATATAGAAGTTTTGAATATACTTTTTGATATATATGTTGCTAAACATTTTATAATTTCTTCTGTTATTGTAATTAAAATTTTATTTTCTAATGTGTGCTAGTTTAAAATGTAATTAATTTTTATGTTATTTAACTTCCAAACATGTTTTTTTTTTCTAGATCTCATACAGGTACTGATCTCTAATTGTATTGTAGTTAGAGCACATAATCTGTATAATTTCAATCCTTTTAAATTTATTGACCCTAATTTTATTGCCCATCAGATGCTCTATCTTACTTCATTTATGTTTACCAACAGTTTTTGAAAGACATGAAAGAAATACAAAAATTAAACCCCATTTTCTTGCAGTTTATCAATCACAGGGAAGTATTAAAAATATAAAGATGCCAGATATAGTTGTACACACCTCCTGCTGAGGCAGGAGAATTGCCATTCAAGACCAGTCTCAGCAACTTTATGATACCTTGTCTTAAAATGAAAATAAAAAGGACTGGAGGTGTTGTTCAATGGTAGATCACCCCTGGGTTCAATCACCGATAGATAGATAGATAGATAGATAGATAGATAGATAGATAGATAGATAGACAGACACATATATTCATATATACATACCCATGGGACAAGGTTAGGAAAGACTAAAATTACATCATCAGTATGGATTAAATACATAAGTGGTGAAAAGTCCTAAAGGAAATTACTTATCAGAACAGGGACTCTATCAGGGTGTGCACCACTCCACTATTTCTGAGTGTTTTTTTTTTTTTCTCCCCACTGAAGGGCCAGGGATTCAAACTGGGGTCCTTGCGCATGCTAGGCGAGCACTCTCCAACACAAGCTATTTCTTCAGCTCCTCCACTATTTCTGGATGTGAGTGTTTGAACCAATTCTTAAAACAGGTGTTGGGCATGAACTATTGGATTGAATATTAGTGAAATAATATGTAACATAAGAGCTTTAAAAAAAAGAACTGGGACACCATCAACAAAAGACAGTTCAAAATCACTTTCCCTTTTTTTTCTTTTTGTCTTAGTCCATTTTCTGCTGCTAAAACAGAATGCCACAGACTGGGTCATTTATAAAGAAAAGAAATTTATTTCTCACAGTTCTGGAGGTTGGGAAGTCCAAGATCAAAGGGCTACATCTAGTGAAGGTCTCCTTGCTCTCCCATAATTTAGTGGAGGGCACCACTAATTCCAGTGCATGTAAAAGAGAAGAAAAGAGGGCCCAACCCTCACTTTTATAACTAACCCACTCCTGTGATAGAAGCATTAATTTATTCACAAGGATGGAGTCTTATGACCTAAAAAACTTCCATCAGGCCTTGTTTTTGTTACAATGAAAATTAAATCTCAACATGAACTTTAGAGAGAACAATATTTAAATCATAGCACATATTTTTCCATAAGAATTTTTTTCTAAGTTAACATGTCTCATGCTTTGTGATAAATGCTGGATCTGCACCCAAAGACCTCAGTGAAGTGGAAGATACAGGTATAAATTGGTAGAGCACAAGCCTTAAGAAGAAGGGGGATGCTAGCCAGGTGCAGTGGTGCATGTTTGTAGTCTCAGCGGCTTGGGAGACTGAGGCTGGAGGATTGCAAATTCAAAGCCAGCCTCAGGAACTTAGCAAGAACTTGTCTCTAGATAAAATATAAAAAAGGGGCTGGGGATGTAACTCAGTGGTTAAGCACCCCTGGGTTCAATAATTCCTGTTACAATAAAAAAAAGAAGAAGGGGGAGGAGGGAGATTCTAGTACTGGGATAGCAAGGTGAAGTAGAAATAACTACTTTACTTTGCCTGGAGTGGCACCAAGAATACCTTAGATGGTGGATATCATTTGAGCTGGGTCTCTAAGCATGTGTCAACTGGGCAGAAAGAATGGAAAAGGCCTAACAGCATGAAAATATAAGACAGAGGCATCAGGGAGACATCCATCATAAAGTTCAACCTCATGGTGATCCCGGGCTGCAGCAAAAACTGCAAACACTATTTCAGTGTCCTCTTACACATACACAGGAAGATTATGTAGTCTCTGCTCTCCAACAAACTGCAGCAGAAGTACAACATCCATTCCATGCCCATCTACAAGAATGACAAGGTTCAGGGTTTAAGATACTACAATGATAGCAAAATTTGCCAGGTAGTCCAGCTATACAGAAAGAAATGTGTCATCTATATCAAGTGGTTGCAGCATAAGAAGGCTAATGACATGACCATTCAAGTGGGCATTCACCTGAGCAAGGTGGTTATCATCAAGCTAAAACTGGACCAAAAAACAAAAAACAAAAAAAAAACTCTTGAATGCAAAGCCAAGTTTCAACAAGTTGGAAAAGAAAAAAGCAAACATAAAGAAGAGCTTATTGAGAAAATGCAGGAACGAATGTAACCTGTTATGCAACTACAGCTTAAGTGGATTCCTAGCCTACTTTCTTTAGAACTTTCCAAGATGTCTCTGGAATGTTTCATTGCCTTCCTGTTTTGTTATTATTGTGTGGTTCTGTAAATATACTTTTGCTATTTTTATTTTATAATTTTATGAATAAAAATTTGAAGTGTTTCCTAATTTCAAATGATATGTACATAATTTTGCAAATAAAATCCATCTTATCAAAAAAGGAAAAGAAAATATAAGACAAATTGAAATAGTAGCTTAGGTGTATGTATATGATGAGTAGAGGTATGAATTTGCAAAGGTGTGATAGAGCCAGATAATTAGAATATTTGGTTGTGCCTAAGGAGTTTGTAATTTATGTTTAAGTGAATGGAAGCCATAAAATGTTTTTAAGCAGTACAGAGGTTGTTCATATTTATGTTTATAAAGATAATTGGCAAAATTGGAAGGGTGGTGTATTACCTTTATATCACTATGACCAAAATACCAGACAAGAACAACTTAGAGGAGGAAAAGTTTATTTCGGCTCATGGTTTTAGAGGTACAGTCCGTGGTCAACTGATTCCATTGCAACTGATTCCATTGCTCTGGGCTTAAGGTGAGGCAGAACGTCATGGCAGAAGGGCACGGTGACAGAATGCTGCTCTGCTCATGGTGGCCAGGAAGCAGAGAGAGAAGGAAGAGTCAGAGGGACAAAATATAATCCCCAGGTCTGGGGTTGTGGCTAAGTGGTAGAGTGCTTGCCTGGCAAATGTGAGGCCCTGGGTTCAATCCTCAGCACTGCATATGAATAAATTAATTAAATAAAGGTCCATTGACAACTAAAAAATGTTTAAAAAATAAAAAAGATATAATCCCCAAAGGCACACCCCCAGTGACCCATCTCCTCCAGTCACCCTCCACCTACTTACAGTTACCACCCAGTCATTCCATTCAAACTTGGATAGACTAATTGTTACAGTTCTCATAATCTAATCATTTTACCTCTGAATGTTACTGCCTTAACACAGGAACTTTGGGTGGGACACCTCATATCCAAATCATAACAGGTGGATTGGATTTGTGAGAAATTAAAGACAGGAAAATGCATTGGAAGACCATGTTGTAGCTCAAGTTATTGAGGATGAATCTGAAGTGAGGCAAGAAAGAGGAATCAATATGTGAAACACAGAGGAGGTAGAAGGAATAGACACCTGAGGATTAAGAAAAGTGGTCATGAGTGATTTACCACTTTGTATGTGTGTGGAGGGTACATGGTGATTTCATTAACAACGGAAGAACTGCAATAAAAAGTAGATTTGGGAAGAAAAACTGAGTTTCATTTCTTTTACTAAATTTGAAAAGTTAATGTCAGATTAATGGCTGATTTTGAAAATGGAGAGGGGCCATGAACCAGGGAATGGGGGCAGCCTCTAAAAATTGGAAAATGTAAGAAAGAAGTCTTCCAAAGAGTTTCCAGAAAGGATATTCACTCTGTTGATATCTTACTTTAGCCCAGTGTGACTATTTTTAGACTTCTGGCCTCTAAAAATGCAAGATATGTATCTTTTTCTTCTTCTGAAAATAACATGTCCATCTAACCTTTGTTTTCATTTAGAAATGTTTCTCTTTAACTTTATTCTGAGTTCACACATGTATTTTCTTTACAGGAGTGGTTATGATACTCAATCCCACCCCAATCAGGCTCTTCCTTTGGTGTTTTAAAAACTGGAATGGTAGTGAGACCCTGTCTCAAAATCAAAACCAACCAACCAACCAAATAAAACAAAACTGGAAGTGGGGGAAGAGAGATGCCTTCTGTCTGGTAGCAATTTGATAGGCATAAGCTCACTCCTTCTCAGAGACCATGGTTCCACACCTGTAGATCATGACTTTGGGAGGTTTAGAAAAAAATGACCCTGGCTGAGAGAGGTAAGATTGAGAGCCTGAACTGGAATTTGAAGCATTCTAGTTTCTGGTTCCATTTATCCCCAAGACCAATTATAGAGTTTCCCTTTTACAATTTGAGTTACACAATAACCTAAGCTACTTAAATTTAGTATTTGTTACTCTAACCAAAATAATCTGACAAATTCAGGCAACAAATAAATAAATAAACCCAGTAATTAAATGAGAAGTTTTTAAAAACCACATATACACATCTATTAGGATGCAAAAATTACCTTCATTAACCCACTGTGATTTTTAAGCACTTTCCATAAGGGAAACCTTTTACGAGTGAAATGAGTAGGACAAGGTCCTGCTTCCAGACACTTACAGATGGTACTCATCCTACAAAATTTGTGTCTGCATTTGCCAACATACTGTTTTTGCGATAAGTCCTTCCTACAATCTCTTTACATTTATTTGACAAAGGCAATATAGAAATGTGTTCAAGAAAGTTGGCTTTGTAAAATACACAAATGGAAGAAACACAAAGGTTAATAGGAAGATTTCAGGATAGTCATATCTTTAAAGGCAATTACCAGGCTCTTCCATAAAATGCTAGTATCACAATCAAAATAGTTGCCGGGAAGGAATATTGGTGTGACCCTGTGGTGATTCTTTTATTCTTAATAAACCAAATACTTCTTAATTTCATCATTACTAAAGGAATAATAATAATAATAATAATAATAATAATGATAATAATCAGGCCCACAGCCCAATTCACTTTGAATTCACTCAGGTGTGTGTTTATTTTAATGGCTGATCTGAAGGCATGTGAGGTAGGTACTACAACTGACCAGAATCTAAACAGAAAAGCATAGAACTTCAAACTAAGCACACATGCAGCATGGAATAATAATCAAGTCAGGCTCCTTAGAATGCTAAATTCCAGAAAACCTTCAGCCCTTAGGTTGTTGTCTCCACAACAGCACAGATCTTTTATTTTGTTTCTAAGAAGGGCTTTTATATTCTAAAATTCAAATTCTAAAGTAGCAACCTAAAAGGCAGATTGAAAGATGGCGTTATTTGACAACCTGTGTTTTCTCCTTTCCAAGCTATTCCTGTAGGTTTGTTCAAGATTCTCTTTCAAGAGAAAGCACATTGTTGTCCCCAAAAATTGTCCAGAAACAGCGGCAAGAGAGTTTGTCCTCAGGGAAAGGGCAATTCCCAGAGTTGTAACTGTGGGCAATGGTTGGATGGTTACCAGTCATGATCTGGACTCGCACGCATACCTGCACAGATGGTCTGTGGATGAGAACTCTTCACTCCCCTTCACAGGGACTGAGGACTGTGCATGATGAGAAGTGACAAAGGGAAGAAAAATGTGTAATGAGATAGGCATATGAAAGGGGGGAAAGTGTGGCAGGGATCTGTGTGGCTTGAGGAAGTCCGGAGGGCTGACTGTTTGGCCCTGCACCAGGCCTGGTTTTCTTGAGGGCGAATGTGGGGGTGCACAGAGGGGCCTCGATGGCTTTTCTGTCTATCAAGAGTGGAGAGCTCCAGTCCCATGCCCCGGGTAGTTAGTCTTCCGGGCAGAGGCAGTGGTGACAGAAGCTCCACTCCTCCGTTTCCCACTCTTCATGGCCCCGCCCCTCGTTTCCCACCTCTGCTAGCCCCGCCCCTTCTTTCATAACTCCGCCCCAACCCGGCCCTGTAGCTTACCACCTCCCTTCGCGTCCACTCCTGCCTGCTAGCTCCCGCTTGACTCGGCAGTCGTGGGAGCGCGCAGGCGCGGCGTGCAACTCTCAGAGCGCTGAGTAGCGGAGAGGGACGCGCGGTAAGTGTGGCAGCAGCGCGGGGCTCCTCCTGGGTAACTTGGTCCCAGACGAGAGTCCCAGGAGGGATCGGGGTGCGTGGGGGTGATTTCAGTTCGGCGAAGAGAAAGTAACTAGACGTGAGGCAGCATTGGTGGTGACGTTGCCTAAGGGTGTCCGGCCGGGACCGCATGGGGAACTAAGTGCTTGGTGGAGGGAGTGGGCGAGGGTGTGTATAGGGAGAAAAATTGGAGGAAAGGGCTCCAGAGGCTGCAAGTCCACACATGAGATTGGCAGGATCGGGAAGCTCACCAAGGGCGCTGAAGAGTGTCCCAGCTTCAAGTTCAGTCCCCTTGATTAGTGCCTCTGAGCAGGGTCCGGGACACATCCCTTCCCCCTCACTGCCTACTCGGGGTGCATAGTTGCCAGAAACGTTCACCATAGCTGGGGAGAGGATTTAGAGGTGGGCTCTTGGCCCGGGCTCGTGCCAAGGAGGGCGTAGCTTTCGTGTGACTTTCCTTTACCCCGCCCCCGGGAATGTGTCCCTCTTCTGGTCCATTGTGCTCGTGGACGTTTTAACAAAGGCTATGACTGTTTCGTAGGCAGTGGCGGGTGACAACGGGGGCGGGTGTGTGTGTGTGGGGGGGTGCTTGAAAAGTCGAGATGCTGTCCTGGGGACGGGAGATCTAGGGGGTGCCTGGCGTGGGGGAAGTAGAAGGAAGGGAACAACCTTCCTGCTTCAGCTTTTTCCTTCTTCCTGGTCCGTTGATTTTGATCAGTGGTAGGAACAACCCCGAGAGGAATACGACTGCTTGTTAGTGTGCATGTTCAGGCTCTGGCTGCTGCAGCCTTTGGTTTTGTGATCGTGTTGTGCATATATTTTCTAGAGTCCCTTAGGGAGAAAACCGAAACTAATAGAATTTGAAAGGAGTAATTGAAGGGGGGGGGGGGCGGTGAAGAGGTGGAGTGACAAAACTTAAGAGCTAAATAATTGCCTTTTAATAGTCGTAGTTTAAAGCCAGACTTTGAAAGATGTGAAGATGGGCAAGTCAGGGTAAGTAAGAAGTTGACTGGGGTACTCTTGTTTCAAAGACGAGCATATTATAGGGGTTAGGGTGCTGCCAAGTACTTTGGCAGACTCTTTAGAACCCTTAAAATGATATTAGGAATACAAAACACTAGGGCAAATATTATGATGTTGGTTAAGGGTCCATAGGCTTTCATTTTCAATTTTAAAATCTTTTATGAAAGATGGTATACTTATTCCCAAGAGTAAATGTTGATATTTTTACTCATTTGTTTTAATTTAATACAACAAAACAAACTGATCTTCCTTTTCCTCCACCCCTTTCCCTTGATTGTGAATCCTGTTTTATAAACATTTACTTTCAGATTTGAAATATGTTTAAAGATACAGTTGCCCCACCTCAGGTATGAAGTGAATAAGATTTCTTCTCGTTTATTCTTGTTTTACTCTTTCTTCTTTGTTTTTCTGTTATTTTAAAAAACAGAAACAGTTGCTAAATTACCAAACTTGGGAGGTGGGAGTAAGGGATTCCTTGTTCTTTTGCTAAGGAACTCCTGGAACTTCCCAAATGAACTCCCAGTTCATCTGTGCAGACTCAGCACAATTCACTTCTTGGAAAAATTTGCCAACACACCAAGAATAAATTAATCATTCCCTTTTCCATTAAATTGATATCACTGGCCTTATTTGTCTCTTGCTACTAGAACCTGAGGCTCCTGTGTTACCCCAGTATATAGTGCTACCTGGCATGTGGTGAGTGCCTAGTAAACTTACAGTTAGATATTAATAAATACTGTTAGAAAGATACCAATTCATTTTGCATAAAGTTCATGGGATAATAAAAAATTCAAAATGGTAAAATTGTATTTAGTATTTGAGTAGTGTTATTTGGAATATTGATAAGGAATAAGTACAGAAATATGTTCCCACATATTAGTCATAGTTTATCCTTACAAAAGAAGTACAAAAACTGCAGATAAAGGGAAAACGGGATCAGAAAATAGCCAGGTTTCTTTCTGAGAGGGTACTGGGGATGGAACTGGTATCCCCATGCTAGGCAAGCACCCTACCACTGAGCTACACCCCCAGCCCCCAAGACCAAGTTTCTAAAAGGCTAATTTCTGATACTGAAACTTGTGAAAAATCAACATGTAACAGATTAACTATTTGTAGAAAAACAGTGCGGCTGGAATTTAGGAAGTACTACAAATGAACCAAGCTTGCCAGTTGGTATTCTCCGAAGCCTGATGTAATAAAAGAAAACTGTAATCTAGTCTGTTGTATTATATTTCTAAATCTTAAAAAAAAACCATTTTTAGTTGTATATGTACACAGTACCTTTATTTATTTTCATATGGTGCTGAGGAACTAACCCAGTGCCCCACATGTACTGGGTAAGTACTCTGCCACTGAACTACAATCCCAGCCCCTGTACTTCTAAATCTTAAAGTGGTTTGAGCCTTTAGCTAATGGGTCTCTTTGAGTTGTAGTATTCCCTGATGGGTTTGTTCTAACCATTTCTGTCATCTTACCTTTGACATTCTCTTAATTTCCACCAGCATTACTGGCTTTCCATTCACTTCTGGTTCACAACAGGAGCTTACTTCCCCTTGCTCATCACCAGATCCACTCAATCTCATTCCCTCCCCCAGCTTTCATCTCGTGAATGGATTTTCCCATTGGAGAGACTATTAGAAGCAAATGATCACTCACTTTGTAAAAGAATTTAATTGATTCTTTAGTCTAAAAATGAGTCTTGATTGACTACTTTGTTAGTACAAGTTTCTTTGTGCAAAGCAGAGAATCTATTCTAGTAATTAGTAACCTCTATTTTTCTTCCTTCACTTAATTTCTCCCCTTTCTACCTAAATGTAAAAGTGATCCAATTCTGTTTCCTTTTTAAATAACATTAACCACTTACCCCCTGAACACTTCGTGTTCAACATTTCTTTTATTAAAACTTGAGACACAGAGAAGATGAACAGATGCCATGAAGTTTTTTAAAAAGTTCTGTCTTCTGTGACCTATATGCTCATTATTGAAAAAATATTTCAAACCAAACCATTACAAGTATATCTTCCTTCTTAAAACTTTCCTTATCTAGACGTATGCTATGGTTTGGATATGAGGTGTCCCCCCAAAGGCTCCCATGTTAATGCAGGACTATTCTGAGGTGAAATGATCAGATTATGAGACCTGTTAACCTAATTAGTGTAGCCTAGTTTGAATGGACTGAGTGGTAACTGCATACAGGTGGGGCATAGCTGGAGGAGGTGGGTCACTAGGAATGTATCCTGGAAGGGTTCACCTTCCCTGAAGCCCCTTCCCCTTGCTCTCTGCTTCCTGGCTATCATGAGTGGAGCAGCTTTCTTCTGCCATGATGTTCTACCTCACCTTGAGCCCAGAGCAGTGGAGCCATCCAGCCATGGACTGAACCTCCAAAACTATGAGCCAAAGTAAACTTTTCCTCATCAAAGTTGTTCTTCTCAGGCATTTTGGTCACAGTGGTGAAAAACTAACTAATACAACTTCCTCCTTGTATTTCTATTTTTCTTTTAATTCTTGATTAGCTCACTCATTACTTCCACGAAGTCTGTGCAAAACTTTCTTTCTCACTATGTGCTGAAGACAATAATATGGCAATCAAGGACATGGATGAAAGCAAGACAAAATTTTAAACTTCTCTCTAAGCATCAGTTTCCTCATCTGTAAAAAATAATCATGATAATACTTACTTGATAGTGAGATCAGGTATTTTGATAGCTTATCCTAATGTTTTAAAAATGGCAGCAATTTATTTGTATATGATGTTTCTTGTGAGCTCCCATCATTTCAGTTATCACTTGACTTCAAAATGTGGATGTTTTGACATCTCACACCCTGTTTAAACTCCAGTTGTGTATTTGTGGTTTCCTTCCATGTATCTCTGTCAAATTGTTTATAGCACAGTGGTTCTCAAATTTTAGCATGCATCATAATCACAAGAATGCACAGATTTCTGGACCCCACCCCCAGAGTTTATGATATGGGATAAGGCCTGAAAATTTTCATTTCTAGCAAGTTTCCAAATAATGGTGATATGCTAGCCTTAGGAAAACATTGAGTAGCACTTAGGTAGATGACATTCTGACAGATTGGCGGAGAGGAAGGAAGAAGAGAGCAACGAACAAAAATTCATAGAAGTTAAGAGCAGAATGTTCTTAAAGCTGTCACTGTAAAGTATGGAGAGGGTGGGACCAAGAGAAACACTTGGGTATGATAACTAAGAAATTTTTCTTTTTGTTTGTTTTTGGTGTATGTCAGGTGCAGATGACTGATTTAACTATACTTGTTATAGGTGGAATTCTGTCATTATTATGACCAGAAAAAAATATTGCAGGTATTTGAGGCAATGATTCCTTAATCTGGGGCTGGGAATGTAACTCAGTGGTAGAGCACTTGCCCAGCAAGGGCAAAGCCCTGGGTTCAATTCCCAGAACTGGCGCGGGGTGGGGGGAGAAGAAGTGTGTATGATTCCTTAATCTGGTGTGTGCATCAGACTCCTAAGGAACTGTTTCAACCAACATACTTATATTTAGCATCCCTCCCCCATATAAACTCATCAAATCAAAATTTCAGGGTATAAACTTAGGCATGAAAAAATCCCAGGAGATTTTGATGGGCATTCTGCTTGAGAAACACTTCTTTGAGCAATGATAGATAGGATGTGGAGGCAGTAAAAATAAACAACTTTTGTTGGTAATTGTTGGTGAAAGGAGAAGGGAAGAAAAAGTCTGGAGTTTGACGAATTGAAGGGATGAAGAAAATGGGAATGTTTAAAGAGGAATAAAAAACTTGTTAGGGCAGAGGAGCAACTGAAAGAGTAATGCTAGGAGGATATAATTGATAGACTAGAGTATTGGAGTAGGACAGCAAGAGAGAATGGAATTAGGGGCACCAAGAGAAGAGAAAAGAATGTGTGAAAAAAAAAATAAACCTAAATCTAGAGGTATGTTAAGCTGAAGAAACTTTCTTTAAGGGAGGTTCGTTTGCATACTACTATTTTTCAGTGGAACTTAAGTAGTTGGTGAACTCTAATTAGAATTAATTTTTGCAAGTTTAATAATGCTAGCAAATAGTAATTTTAGCTATTGTAGTCACCATTAATAATTACACAATTGCATTTTCCCACAGTCTTTCTTAGAAGATCTTTTAAAAAATTAAATGAAGACCTGCTGTGTTGTAATGCTGTTGGCCCAGGCTTGACTGCCATATCATATGTTTTTATGTTTTTCATTCAGTTATTCAACTAATATTTGTGAAACTATCAATTTGTTAGAAAATGTTCTAAGCACTGAGAATACAATAGTGAATAAAACAGTTGTGTTTTATTGGATATTTCTTCCCTCAAGTAGTTTACATCTTATTTGAGGACGGCAGAAAATAAATTGTAAAAAGGAAAATAAGAAAGAAATATATTTACCACAAATATAATTATTTGTATATAATCATGAACCACATAATGACATTTTGGTCAATGATGGATTACATATACAATGGGGATCTCATAAGATTATAATAAGATTATCATGGAGTTGAAAATTTTTCTATCGCCTAGTGATATGGTAGGCATTGTAATGTCATAATGCATTACTCACATTTGTGGTGCTGCTGATATAAGCAAGCATACTGCACTGTCAGTTGTATAAAAGTGCAACACATATTAATAATGTGTGTATTATAATAATGTATTACATTAACACTTGCTAATGATAATACAAGATTGTTACTGATTTATGTATTTAATATTCTATAGTTTTAGAGTATATTGCTTCTACTTATAAGAAATTACTGTAAAATACTGTGCCATGTTACTCTAGCAGCAGCCTCATGCATCTTGTGTTTACTGTATCTCTTTATTGCATCAAAAGGCCATGAGGAGTGATTGACCTTATATACCATCTAGGCTTGTATATGTATACTCTAAGATGCTTACCTAAAGACAAAATTGACTAAAGATGCGTATCTTCATTATTAAGTGACACATGACTATACACACACACACACACACACACACAGATACATATATATATAAAGTCATTAGTGTTGCATTTTTTTGTGACAAATACAAAATAGGGACAATGAATGGGGAAACACCTACAGGTATTCACCTGTGGGTGAATAGGGTGTGTTGGAGGGCAGTGATCAGGGAAGACTTCACTATCTACAAAGACCTGTAGGAGATAAGAAAACTATTTATATAGAGGAAAAAGTGTTTTTTGACATAGAGAACATCAAATGCAGAAATCATGTAATGGGACCGTTTTGAGACCTTCTTTCAAAGAATAGCAAAGTGATCTTTGTAACCAGAGTAGCATGGGGTGAATAATAACACAGAGTCAGGCAAGCAAGGATTGTGGGAGGGTGAGAAAATTCCGTAGAGCTATTCAGCTCAATATTGGAAGACATTTTAAGGTGAGGATAGCCATTAGAGACTTTAAAGTCAGGAGTGGTCTTATCAGATTTCTGTTTTATAGGGATCTCTTTGGGTGTTGTGTAGAGAGTAGATTGAAAGAACAGAAGAGAGGCCTATTAGAAGAGGGATTATGGTGGTTGGATTCAGGTAGTGTAATGCTGGAGGTGATATTAAATGATCAGATTTCTTGATGATTTGGAAGTAGAATGTAACAGAAGATGAGAGTTAAGGATGATGCCAGTGAGTTTCAACTGAACCCCTGGTAGAATGGAGTAGCCCTTTAATGAACATTGAAGATTGCACTACCTTTGTTGTTCTATAATATTGTATTCTGTGTCTTTTGCTTCTCTATATAAACGTCAAAATCAATGTTTTATATCCACAAAATAACTTGCTGGGATTTTCATTGGGATTGCTTTGAATTTGTAGATCAGCTTGGAAAGAGCTTATATCTTAAGACTATTGAGTATTCCTATCCATGAACATGGACTACTTGCCATTTCATTTTCTGAAAGAAAAGATTAAAGGTTAAGTACTGATTATGCTGAGTTTGAGATGACTGTTAAAATAGCCAGACAGAATTCATCGATATGGGTAGTTCTATCAGTTTTTGCCTCTTTATCTCTGATAATTTTCTTTGTTCTGAAGTCTGCTCTATCTGAAATTAATATAACTAATCTTGCTTTCTTTTAATTAGTGTTGACATGGTACATCTTTCTCCATCTCTTTAATTTTAGTGTTATGTGCTTTTAGAGTAACAATAAGTTTCTTTTAATTGTATTTAGACTATTCACATGCAAAGCAATTATTGATTTAGTTGAATTAATATCTGCTGAACTTGTTATTGTTTTCTATGTATTGCTTTTATTCTTTGTTATTCTTTTTGTCTTTTACTCTTTTTATGCCTTTTATGGGTTTAATTAAGCATTTTATATGTGCTACAGTTTGAATGTTTCCCCAAAGGTCCATGTGGTGAACTCTAGACCCCTGCATGGTGGTATTAGGAGGCAATAGAACTTTTAAGAGATGGGGTCTTCTGGGAGGTCTTCAGATCATTAGAGGCATGCCCTTGAGAGAGATGGTGGTACCCTGGCCCCTTCCTCTCTCACTTTCACTTCCCAGCCATGAGGGGAATAGTTTTGTCTTCCAAGCCCTCCTGCTGTGATGTCCTGCCTTGCCACAGGTCCCAAAGCAATGGAACCAACCATGAGCTGAAACCTCTGAAACTGTAAGCTAAAATAAACCTTTTCTCTTTAAAAGGTGATTATGTCAGGAATTTGCTATAGTGATGAAAAGCTGACTAAAATTATGATTTTATTGTTTCTCCTTTTTTGGTATATCAAGTATGCTTTAAAAAAACTTTAAAATCATTTCTCTAAATTTTCTAATATACATTTTTGCAGTGAATCCAATCCATTTTTGAAAACACTGTACTTTCCATGGGTAGTACAAGTATCATGTTAATAAAATATTCCTAATTTCTACCTACCTCTCATTGCTTTGCTTTTCTTAAGACTTTAGTCATATAATTATTTCTAAATGTTAGTTAATTTTGCCTGTATTGGACTTTATTAAATGAAAACATCCATGTATCCATATTTGTTTTGCTCAATATTACATATATGGGATACATCCATTAGTTGAGTGCTTCTCAGACATTGGGGTGCATGTGAATTCCCTGGAGGTTTGGGTTGGGGCCCGAGATTCTACCTAAAAATTTCCCATGAGATGCCGATGTTGCTCTTCCACAATGTTTGCAGAAAAATGGTTCTAGTTCATTCCACTTTCAACTGCTTACCATGCTCTGAATACTTCAGTTATTTACTCTACAGATTTTCACCTAGGGCAGGAAAGAAGTAGGAAACTGTCCTTTAGTTTTCCACAAAGTATTTTTTTTCGCTAGGATTGGGCACTAAGAAGGAACAAATTATTTCATACTAACATGAGTACTGCCATCAGTGTAGTAAATTGAAGATTTGAATAAAATAGTAATATGGTCCCAGAACATTTCCCACATTGCCTTTTTAGTTATAGGCAAGATTTTGCCAACTTTATTCTGTTCAGGTTATCTTGACATAAGGTAAAGTTAAAAAGGATATATTGGTGCCTTGTGTGCAAGTGAGTGTGTGCTCACTTGCGTATGTATGGGAGTAACAGACAAGATATAAAGCTTTTTTTTTTAAGGGCTTTTATAGGAAACAATAGCTCCTAGTGTTTTGTTTTGATTCTTTTTCTTGTTCAGGGCTTTGAAGACAAGCTCTTTTTATTGCAACATCCTTCCTATAATGGCAAAGTGATTTGGTTATCCTGAAAACCTGGAGGACTGTAGAAATGATATTGTCATTGCAAGTTGACTTGCAGAGCCTCCTAAAGAAATGAATTTATATATGTTAAATTTAAATTAAGCGTTTATTGAACACCTTTGGTGTGTAGGGGGTGTGGAAGCTAGTGTAATCCTTTGTAAATTAAAAACAAATACTTCTTAAGAATGTTATTGGGCCAGGTACAGTGGTACATACCTGTAACCCCAACAATTTGGGAGGCAGAGACAGGAGGGTGGCAAATTCAAGGCCAACCTTAGCAACTTATGGAGACCCTAAGTAACTTAGGGAGACCCTGTCTCAAAATAAAACATAAAAAGATCTGGGGATGTAGCTCAGTGGTAAAGCACCACTGGGTTCAATCCCCAGTATCTAAAGAAAGAAAAAGAACATTATTGGTTTTTGGGCATAATGAAGTGAGAATCAAAGAGTCTCAGAGCTGGAGTAATCACAGTTCTTAAAAATGCTTATAGTTGCTTTGCTTTCTCCATTATTGTCTGGTAATAATTGACATAGTTATTTTCAAGCTCATTCAAATACTTGGTGATGAATTTTTGATAAAGCACATTATCTTCTTCAAAGACTTGGCAATTAAATGGACCAGAATTGAAAAAGCAATTTGAACTCTTAGGCACATTTTTTCAGTGCCTCAGAATGTAGAAGCTAGAATTTCTTTAGGAAAATGTGTTATATTTAAAATCCCTGACATGGAGTAACTTCCTTGTGTTGTGTTTTCTTTCCTCCTTTCAAACCTGTCTCTGAAGATGTGCATTATTTTCTGGAGTCCTAGTTAACCAAATGCCTCCTTTTTCAGTGACAAAGCCTTGTTATTTAAAGCGCTTTATGTTCTGTGAATCTCTTCCAGCCTATCTCTAGTGTGCCTGTTCTTTGTGATTTGGTTTCTAGTGTTATGCATTCCAGTTTTATAAAAAACTGTATAAGTAACTTGCACAATAATCCATTTTGACATGTTTGCTTCAGGGAGAAAGCAGAAAAAGTCAGAAACATAAGCCCAGTTTTAAAATTTGCTGTTACTGCAAAAAAGAAAAAAAGTTTAATGGGATATATTTCAAGTTTCTTTTCCTATATTAGTATTACTTATGGGACTAGAATATTTATTTTGTCAAGGATATATTTACTTTTGTATGTAATTTTATCTTGCTTCAGTATTCTGCTTCAAATCCCTTGGATTTATCAAGAAAATGTTGTTATAGAAGTGAAAAAAGAGAAAAATATCTTCTTTAGGTTTGTAAGCAGAGAGTCTGAAAATACAAATGTTTTTGTTGTATTAATGTGAACAGTATTGTAAAAATAACTGTTATTTGAATTTTAAACTTTAAAATACAAATGGTAGATGTGCATATTTATTATTAGTATTCTTTTTATATTTCATTCTTTAAATTATGAATATTCAACAAAGTTTATAAAATTGACCTTTGCAAAGTTTTAAATAGTCTATTCCTATTATTGTTGTCCCAGTTTAGGGTTTCTTACATCTTTCCTAACACTTTAGTCATAACCTTTTAAGTGGTCTCCCCAGTCATTTGTTCCTTGTTCTTAATCCAGATCCACCCATCCACAGATATTGAAAACCTCCTGGGGCTGGAGCTGTAGCTCAGTGGTGGAGTACTTGCCTAGCACATGTGAGGCACTGGGTTCTATCCCAGCACCACATAAAAATGAATAAATAGGGCTGGGGAGATAGCTCAGTCGGTAGAGTAGCTTGCCTTGCAAGCATGAGGCTCTGGGTTCGATCCCCAGTACCGCCAAAAAAAAAAAAAAAAAAAAAAAAAAAAAAAAAAAGAATAAATAAAATAAAGGTATATATTTGTAGATGAACATAATACCTTTATATGTCTATATATATCTATATCTATTTCTATCTATTCTCCCACCATCTTTCACAGTGTTCCTGGAAAACTCCATCTACCCCTATAGACCAAACTGTTCACTCTGTCAAAAGTTGTGTGTACCTAACTTTTCTGAGTTGTATGTGTCTAACTCTTCTTCTGATTTTCTATTTGAGTTCCTCATTTGCATTTGAGTTCTTAGCCTTTTGACTGGAGCTAATTCTTTGCCAGCATCTCAGGCCTACTAGCCAGCGGTCAGAGTATCTATAAGTCTTTGCCTGGATCTACCACCAGGAATCTCAGGGCTAAATATCCCTAGAATCCTTGCACTAGAACAAGTGGATCCTACTGTATTTTAATTGGACTTAAGAGGAAGGAAGGGGTTATCAGAGTCCTCAGTGAACCGTGAAGGGAGGCCTGGAGAAAATCCTATGGAAAATGGGATTTTCTTTTTTTCCTTTGGGACTCAAACCCACTCTCTTGACAGCCCTGTCCTTCACAGAAGTATAGTGATAGTTCATTATTCAGAGGATTGCTGAAACCATTTTTTCTTCTTATTTCTTAAAAAACTCCTCCTCATATGGATTATCATCCTTACTAATAATAACAATCACAATAACCTCTCTATGTTGTACTAGATATTTTCATGATTTTGTATTACCCTATAAGAGTATATGACATTATCCCCTCTTCATTGTGAAGACCCTGAAGTTTAAAAGGTTTTAAGTTTCCAAGGTCACTTTGTGAGTCTATGGTAGGGCTGGAATTCCAGTTCAGGTTTCTCTGACACTGAAAGGTTGGAGCTTTTCTCAGGAGGCCCCCATGCATAAAGCATGCTTTGAGGACTGTCTCTTCCTATCCTCAGTTCCACATGGCAAGCACACAGTAGAACTCTTTGTTTAGGAAGAGCAAATGTATATTGAGCACTTACACATGCATTTCAAGCATCTAGCATTAGGATCTAGTAGGGGTTAGTGCTAATAAATGTTAAGTGATCAGATGAGAGGATATTATTCAAATTAATTAGAAAGGTAACCTCCCCGTGCTTACACAGTGGCAGACAGGCTATGGTAGGCACTCAAAAATATTTGTTGAACTGATGACATTATCTACTTAAATATTGTTGAATTAATGATATTATCCATGATACCTTTCTATTAAAACTGATGATGATAATGAATAAAAGTATTTGAGTCATAGCTCGAATTTTATAATGAAAAAAAAAAATACTGGTTGTAGTGGAAGTTTTTTCTTTGGATCCCTAAAGTGTCCTTGATATTATATGTTGAACCCTACTCATGTGATGAAGTCTACTTCAAAAAGAAGGCTTTTGTTTACCTGCTTCACGTTACTTGACCTCTCACTCCCTAAAACTCCTTCCTTGACTTCTGCCCTTTCTCTGGACAACACCATCAGTTCCCATGACTTCAGACTCATTCTGCACACAGAAAATCCCCACATTTATATCCAGTCAGATTTTTTTCTGGAAGATTAAGAAATGTATACATGACTGCCTACCTCAAATTACAATGTCTAAAACAGAGCTTCTCCCTTGCATACTACCCAATCTGTGTTACCTGCTTTTTCTCCTTTGTTTCCCATATTGTTAAATGAGAAGAAAACTCTGTATTTGGACCTCTGAGAAAGAAGTACCCTGGGAAAAAGTGCCCCCATAGGGTTCCCTTCACCAATCTTAGAAAAATCCCAGTCCTGGTCCTTGAGTTAAGGTTCCTAAGTTAAGGGGCTAATGGTAATCTTCATCACCCCTCCAAAGAATTTTCTACCTTTAAATGCTTCTCTTGTTGGTTAGCCTTCTACTCCTCCTTGCTGATACAAGTAGGGATGGGAAGAGAGGAAGCCTTCTTTCTCATTACTTCCTTTTCTCAAGCATAATGTGTGAGAAAATGCACTCTGATTATCATTTACATGGGTCTCATTCCAAGCTTATATATAAGCCTTGGGATTAAAATCATCTTATTTTTCAGATGATATTTAACATTCAATTGACTACAATAATCACATAATTTTGTAAATTACTATGAGATTTTATTCTGTATTGTAGGTTTAGCATATCCCCTTGTCTGTCTGTAGTCCTTAATTAGTAAAGACAATTATAGTCTCTTGAATTTCCATTGAGGTTTCACATCCACAAAACTTTCTCAAGATTTGCATGGATTTTTTCCCCGTTATCCATTTCTTTCCTAGCTGGATAAGAGGCCACAAGTTGTTTTGCAGCTTCCTTTTCCTGTTATTTCCAGCACTCATCAAATTAACTTTTACCTGTTTCTCTGGATCTATCCATGGTTCTTGTGCTGTAGTTATTGAACTTCAACCTATGATGGTGTTTTTTTCTGGTTACATTATTTCATTGGCACATGGTTTTGCTTCTCTTTTTTGATTCCTCACACACTGGGCAGGACTGATTTGTCTAAAACAGTTTACAAATTATCTCCAAACGACTTTAATTAAGTCAGATGTTGTCTCTGTATAATGTTGACAAAAATATCTTATAAGTGTTCCCTTTTTACATTTAGTCATATTAAATAGAACTTTATAAGGGTTATTACATTTTTCTTATTCTGAAAAATGTTTAAAATAGCTCCTTATGTAGTATTGTTGAAAGCTATGAATTTTATTACGATGACCAAAAGTTAATGTACTTGTAGGCATAGGTAAATCTTAGTTGCTATGTGAATTACCCATTATCTATCTATCTGAATCTGTACTGAAGGAAATGTGATTAAAATTTATTTTGCCAGAGAACTAAGTCAAAGTATCTCAGAAAGCTCTGACTTGAGCTTGTTTTACAGCTTCAGGTTCTGACAGTAGCTTGGGTAGATGTTTCTGATTATAGAGCAATGGTTGTTTAAGAACCATAGCCTTTGATTTGACCTCACTATGTTTGACTAGAAGCAACAGCATTAATTCCAGGGAGTATTACCAGACCTTAAGAGTATCCTTCTGTGGGATTAAGAGTGAGTGGTTAGGGAAGTCAGACAGCTGCTTCAAGTGCCTTCTTCACTGTTCACAACTCCCAAAAATAGGTCCCCTGATTCAAGGGTGCCTGTATATGAAATGACGAATTGCATTAGACTTTACAGGAGGTGACAGAGAATGTTCTATTAAAAACTTCACACTGGCCCTACTCCACTATCACTTTCTTTTAACTAATTCAGTGCTCAGCCAAAACAGTATCCCTTCTTAGTAAGTGCTTAAAAAATCTTGGGATCGAGTATCATTCTACTTCCGGTTCACAAAGAAGCAAAAAAGGTTCAGTATAGTGTAGAGAAGCTTCATTGAGTAGCACCCTGACAACCTTGCAAGACTTCATAAAGGTCACTGGGCCAATGCTTGACTACAGTCTGACCCAAATCATAGCAAAATGCCCTGTAATTCTTGCTGGAGCAAGGAAGAAACCTGGTAAGGAGCTGCTGTGAGGCACTGTGTCTTCCCTATCTTACAGGAAATGCCATGTGGCCATTTCTCACCCATTTCCTAGTTGGAGTGCAGGATTTTCCACCTTATATCCTGTGGGAGTACAGCTACATGTTTCTCTGTAAGTCTGTAAAACGTCGTGGGTTTAGTTTAGCAATGGCTGTTCAACAGCAGCATGACCCATTGCTGGGATCATCTGTCATCTGGTCCTCCAGTTTGGTGTCATCGTGTGAGACTAGGGACTCGGGGAACTGATATCATGCTGATTTTGCTTTTGCTGTCTGGGTAAGTAATAAATTGTCTTCTTACCAACCAAACTGATGGAAATTTGGCAAACAAACCTAACAGCTGCAATAGTAATACATGTAGCCTTGTTAGTCACCACGTTGCTTCTTTGAGAATGTTTGTGTGACATAGTGGGACTCTCACTGGCCAAACACCCAGTCGGTAAGTGTGCCATGAGATATTCTGGGAGCCTTGTACTTGTCTCTGGGCAAAATGGAGCCCCCATTTCAGCAGGCAGATAGAGGCTAGGGCTTTCTATTAAAATTACTCTGGATTGCTTTTCTCACATTGTTAGACCAAGGCAAATACCAAGACCCCCTCATAAGAAAGTCTTATTTACACAGTTGGAAGGATCATACCAATTCTGAAGCTGTCCTCTCACATTCACTTACCTGAGTATGGTAGGAAAGGAAGCATAATTTAAATATGTGACTGCTTCCTGCTCACCAATCCTATGGTCTCTTCAGTCTATGATGTTTTAGGATCCAAAGAAACTAAATGTTTTATCATATAAGCATCTCTAAAACATTCCTAAGGTGGCATTATATCTGGAAAAAATAGGAAACATGAAACATAATTTCAAAATGTACATTTTTAAAAAAGTTTCTGCCATACTTGTTGGTTTTGTAGTATGATCTTTTCTAATGTAAGCATTTACAGCTTTTAAGTTTCCTTCTAAGCACTATATTAACTATATTTCACAGACTTTTGATGCTGTATTTTCATTACCATTTAGTTGAAATTTTTATCTAATTTCTCTTATAATTCTTCAATCCAGTGGTTATTTAGAGTTGTATTGTTTATTTTCCGAATATGTAGAGTTTTCCTGGGTTTTGTATTGGTATTTCTGAAGAAAAGGTTTAACACAGCAGGTCTGGTTGCAAACTCCTTATGTCAAGGGAACTTGGAACCATGATTGACTCTTGGCCAACCCCTAGGAATGTAGCCCTCAGGTTGTTTTTTATGCTAATGGTTGACTTTTTATGTACACCTGGAGCAATGGACTGTGCTCTTTGTACCTGTTTTCAGAATTGCTTTGTACACACCTCAAGAATGATGATGTGTACTTGGTTTCTGAGTGTCTGTTATCATGACTAGTCACATAGCAGGATATGCCTATGTGGCAAACCTCCATGAAAACCATGAATGCTGAGATTCAAATGCCTTTCTGCTCTTCCTCAGGTAGATATATTCTGCACGTCCTTATATTTTGCTAATAGAGAGAAAGCATGTATAAGAAGCATGTGTAGCTGGATTCTACCAAATTGTCTTAGTCCTTTTGCAGTTACTGTACTTGAAGACTACAGACTAGGAAATTTATAAAGTTAAAAAAAAATGTTTGTTAGCTTACAGTTCTGGAGGCTGGGAAGTCCAGGGTCAAAGGGTCAGATCCCGTGAGAGTACTTTTTTTTTTCCTAGTGATTACTCTTTGCAGAGTCCAAAGGCAATGCAGAGAGTCCCAAGGCAACCATATGGGAAGAGGCGCATATACAAGAGACAGAACCAATTTGGCTTTTATAATAGACCCACTCTCAAAATGAGATAAACCATTAACCCAATAACCCATTAATTCATTAATCAGGGCAATGCCTCACCTTTTAATACATCTCACAATGGAGATTAAATCTTAACATGAGTTTTCATGGGAAGGTTCAAACCATTTTACTATTACATAGCTTTTTCCTGCTTCTTTTACTTTAGTCTTTGCTGTAATAAATTATAGTGTTGAGTATAACCTTTTATTGAGTCCTGATCAGTCACTGAACTTGATGATGGTCCTATGTTCCCCCAAAACTGTATTCTATTTTAATTGTTATGGTCAGAGAACATACTCTGTATGATTTTTTTTTTTTTAATTCGAGAATTGTTTTATGATATAGGATATGGTCTTTTCTGGTAAGTGCAACATGTATCCCAAAAAGAATGTGTATTCAGCTATTATTGTGTAGTTCTGTAAGTATCAATTAGGTCAAAGTAGCTGATAGTGCTCAAATCTTCTATGTCTTTGTATTTTTTTCTAGTAAAATCAGTTGCTAAGACAGGAATGTTAAAATACTCAATTATGGTTGTGGAATTGTCCATTTCTCCATTTAGTTCTGTCAAGTCTTGTTTCATGTATTTTAAAACTGTTATGGGATGCATAAACATTTGGCATTAAGCCTTCCCGTTGAATTGACTTTTTTTCTAATTATGAAGTGTCTCTCTTTATTTCTTATAATACATTTGGTTTTATACTTGTCTTCTGATATTAATGGCCATTCCAACCTTTTGCTTATACTTTGCAAGGTATATCTTTTCCATTCATTTAAACTGTTTGTGCATTCATATTTAAAACGAGTGTCTTATAGACATCATATAGTTTCTTAGTTGTATTTTTACCCTCTTATAATCTGCTTTTGAATTGGAGTGTAGTCTAGTAATATCAAATATAATTATCAATATGGATGAGCCTACAGCTAACATTCCATTTTTTATTTTTACACATTTTCTATTTTTTCTTCATCTCTCCCTCTTCGAGTATGTGTATACACACTAGAATAAGTTTTCTTTATACTCTATTAGAATAAAAATTCAGCTGAATGCAATGGCACACAATGTAATCCCAACTAGTTAGCAGGCTGAGGCAGGAGGATTACAAGTTCAAGTCTAGCCTGAGCAATACACAGGGAGACCTGTCATACACGTGCACACACATAGAACGAGAATTCTGTTTTGTTTTCCTATTGATATTTTAACCTTTTTTTGGCACTATTTTTATAGTGGCTTTCCTGGAGATTACAGTGTATATCCTAACTTTCCCCAGTCCACTGAATTAGTTAATAATATGCCACTTTAAGTAGAATATGGAAATCTTGCAAACTTAAAGGCCCATGCCAATCCTTTTATTATAATTGCTATATGTAAAACACATTCCCCCACATATATCCTATAAGACTCTATTATTATTTTAGTTTTAAACAGTTATTTGGTTTATAAGAAATAAATAAGAGCTGGTGCTGTGGTATGCACCTGTAATCCCAGTGGCTCTGGAGGCTGAGGGAGGAGGATCGCAAATTCAAAGCCAGCCTCAGCAAAAGCGAGGTGCTAAGCAACTCAGTGAGACCCTGTCTCTAAATAAAATACAAAATAGGGCTGGGGATGTGGCTCAGTGGTCAAGTGCCCCAGAGTTTAATCCCTGGTACCCATCCCCACAAAAAAAAGAAGGAAAATGATCTCTTTCATTTACCATTTCTGATGCTCTTTTTCATTTTTGAGTATTCCAGTTTCATCTGGTACCATTTCTTGTCTATCTAAATAACTTCTATCATTTCTTACAGTGTAGGCAGGCCAATGACAAATGCTTTCAGTTTTCTTTCACATGAAAATATCTTAATTCCTTTTCATGGTGCTGGGGATTGAACCTAGGGCCTCATACATGGTAGGCAGGCTCTCTACCACTGAGCTAGATCAGCTATATCTATTTCACTTTCATTCTTCAGTGATATTTTTGCTGGATATAGAATTCTATGTTAACATTTCTTTTTTTTAACCTTAATGTTATTCCAGTATTTCTGGCATCTATGATTTCTTCTTTGTTTTTTGTTTCATTTTGTTTTGAGAAAAAGGAAAAAAGTTTATTGCTTTGCAAGCAAAGGAGAAATACAAGGACACCTGTCTCAAAGGCTGTGAGCCTACCCATCACAAGGAACTTTTAAAGAGTATTAAAGCAGGCTTTTAAAGAGGTGACTCAAAGGCTACATTCCACATGTTCTCTGTCTGGAGTGGTAATTCACTTGTTTGTTTGGGAGATAGTCATTTCTGAGATCTTCTGGTACCATCCTCAAAGTCTGGATTACTTCGTTCCTATGTTGGGTGTGTACTCAGGAATAGATAACTCTGCCTAGGATGGGGAAGAAAGATAATCCTGTTTCCCCTGAGATTAGGGACCGGGAGAGATTAGGGAGGAACAAGGAGAGAGCAAGAGAAAGAAACATGTCTATTTAAAAAATAAGTTGCAGGAGTGGGGATATAGCTCAGTTGGTAGAGTGCTTGCCTTGCAAGCACAAGGCCCTGGGTTCAACCCCCAGCACCGCAAAAAATAAAAAATAAAAAAAAAATAAGTTGCAGTGGCAGAGCAGCAAAGGTTACATTCAAAGCATAAAGTGAATCACAGTTACATTTCCCCACTGTCAATTTCTGCATTCCAGTTCTATTGAAAAAATGGGTGATGATATTGCCAAACTGCTTCCTGCAGAAAGGGGACAAAGTTGGGGGAAGTAACCCAAAGTTCTTGTTCTCTATCAGGTGAGGCATGGATAGTAAGGGTATTCAGCATCAGAGAAGTCCAGAGGTCCGCAGTGGCAATTGTCAGGTGACTAGACAGGCATACATAGGGCAGGGATCATGCAAATGGCCAAAGTTGTCTCAGCTTTCCTGAGTTCAGTTTCCTCTTTCTCGAAGTGGACCATGAGGGAGCAACCTGTATAGTTCAGAGAGAGAAGGTAAGAGTTCCCTACAGCAAAAGGAGCTTGGGCAGCTGCTAGGATGGTCCCTCAATCCCTCAGTCCCTCCCTTTACTCATTAGGAACAGCTTCTCTGGTTCCACCTGAGGCAGACTCACTTGTCTCCTAACTCTCCTACAGTTGGCTCTCAACAAGTTCACCAGCACCATAAATTGTCAGCATGGAAGTGGGGTTCCTTGGAGAGCCAGACCTGCCCAAGAAAGCTGGAGTGGGGACTGCTCTTGGTTCCCATCTGGGTTGCCAAATTTGTTGTTGAAAGCTTGGTCCTTGTCTCCGATGCAATCTGTTAACAAGGACACAGTTTTGAGAAGAAGGAAAAAGGTTTATTGCTTTGCTAGCAAAGGAGAAACACAGGGGACTCCTGTCCCAAAGACTGTGATTCTCTCTTCTTTGTTTTTTTAATCAATAAATTAAAATTATACATATATATATGTAGTATATATATATATGTATATGTATATGTATGTTCATGGTATACAATATGTTTTAAAATATGTATGTATTGTGAAATGGTTAAATTGACCTAATTAACATGTATCACCTCACAGACTTATTTTTTGTTTGTGTATAGTGTGAGAACACTTAAAATCTACTCTCAGTGATTTTCCAATGTACAATATATAATTTTTAACTATAGTCATCATGTCTTACAAAACATCTCTTGAAGCTGGGTGTGGTGGCATAAACCTGTAATCCCAGTAATTCAGAAGGCTAAGGCAGAAGGATCACAAGTTCAAGGCCAGTCTCACCAAATATGTATGACACTGTCTCAAAAAATAAAAAAGGGCTAGGAATGAAGCTCAGTGGTAGAGCACCCAAGTTCAATCCTCAGTACTTCAAAAACAGAAACAAAAATAAAAACAAAAATCTCCAAAATTGGTTCTGTTTGTCTAAATTTTTTATCCTTTGACCAACATCTCCCCAATCCTCCCCTACCCAGGCCTTAGGAACTACATTAATCTTTGCTTCTATGAGTTCAACATTTTTAGATTCTATATATAAGTGAGATTATGTAATATTTGTCTTTCTCTGCCTTATTTTGCTTCCCATAATGAACTCCAGATTCATTCATGTTGTTACAAATCTATCATTTTAAAGGCTGAGTTCTATGTGTGTATACATTTTCTTTGCCCATTTACCCATTGATGGACACTTGGTTTGATTCCATATCTTGGCTATTGTGAATAATACTACACCAAATGAGAGTATAGTTCTCTCTCTGACATACTGATTTTATTTCCTTTGGATATATACCCAGTAGTGGGATTGCAGGATCATATGGTAGTTCTATTTGTAATTTTTTTGAGGAACTTCCAGACTGCTTTCCAAAATGGTTGTAAATTTACATTCCCACTCACAGTTTACAAGGGTTCCCTTTTCTCTACATCCTCGCCAACACTTGTTGTCTTTCGTCTTTTTGACAATAGCTATTCTACCAAGTATGAAGTGACATCTAATTGTGATTTCAACTTGCATTTCCCTGATGGTCACTGATGCTGAACATTTTTTCATATACCTGTATGTCTTTTTTTGAGAAATGTCTATTCAGGTCATTTGTTCATTTTAAAATCAAGTTGTTTTCTTGTTGTTCAGTTGTTCAAGTTACTTACATACTTTGGCTATTAACCCCTTATAAGATATATGGCTTACAAACATTTTCTCCCTTTCCATAGCTTGTCTCTTCACTGTTGATTATTTCTTTGGCTGCACAGAAGTTTTTTAGCTTGAGACAATCCAATTATGTATTTTCCCTTTTGTTGCCCAGGCTTTTGGTGTCATTTCCAAAAACTCACTCACACCAATGTCATGAAGCTTTCCCCCTGTTTTTCGAGTAGCTTTGTTGTTTCAGGACTTACCTTTAAATCTTTTTTCCATTTTCAGTTGATTTTGTTTACATTGTGAGGTAAAGGTCCAATTGCATTCTTCTGCATGTGGATATCTAGTTTTTACATACCGTTTGTTGAAGAGATTGTCCTTTTCTCTTGTACATTCTTGACACCTGTGGAGAAAATCAATTGTAATACCTGGGTTTATATCTGAGTTTTCTGTTCTGTTTCATTGGTC
The DNA here is from genome assembly GCF_902686455.1 of Sciurus vulgaris. NCBI lineage: Eukaryota > Metazoa > Chordata > Mammalia > Rodentia > Sciuridae > Sciurus > Sciurus vulgaris. The sequence continues at coordinate 105,636,596 of NC_136471.1, read as the reverse complement.
CATTTGTCTATTGGTGTGACAGTACTGTGCTGTTTCATTTCCTTTGTTTTCTTAGTTGAGCTTGAACAGCTAATGCTTTTATTTGTGTGGCAACTCTTATCTTTTTCTCAGATCTTTTGGTTTTTGATAGTCCACAAAATGTCTGTTGCATATAAACATGGTTTAGAGTTTAGTCAGAGATGAGTAGATAGGGCTTAAGGGTCTTCTTCTTTTCAATAATCCTGATTTCCTGGATTCTTTTAATCTAGGTTTCCTGGCCTGAATGACTGGGTTTTTCATGGGTGTTCACTTCTGCTTGTATATCTTTTGACTCTAACAAGTCCCTTCCACCAAGCGAGTGGACACATTCCATCTGTGTGTTTCTGTTTCCTCACTCGAAGGTACCTTCAGGGTGGGCAGCTCTAGTCTCAATTCAACATTGTTCTTTTGTTTTCTATCTGTTCCTCACAAACCTGTTCGGGAATGTAGTTGTAGATATAGGTAGACAGAGTTTGGGAATTCCCTGTCTGGCTCTTTCCTCTGCTCCTCCCACAACCTCTTCAGCATTTTTCAACTTAACTTTTCTGGTTCTCTGTGCCAGAAAAATGAGGGTTTTTTTCCATGTATCATCCCTCTTCCACTAGCTGCTCTTCACCACAAGTGCTTCACTTAGTCCAGGCTCAGAGCCAAAGTGATGAAAACTTAATTTGTATAGCTCCCTGTCTGCATTCCTCCTTGCAATTGTGGGTTCCTCATCTGAGTCTCTATGCTTCTGTTTACTGTCCAGTACATTAAGTTCATTTCTTTTTCTATTACACCCAGATTTTGTAATTGTTTTCTATGAGTGCTGGGGATGGAGGAGATCCCATAGGTTCTGAGTTCATCATACACAGAAGTGGAAAGTTTCGAGAAATATTTCCCTTAGGACAGACAAAAAACTTACCTCTCCTTTACTAAATAATCTCTTAGAAACCACCATCAGTGACTATCAGTAAGGTGGCATCTTGTGATGCCCTAACCTTTTGTTTTCCATACAACAGGAAGTATGGGAAGGAGAAATTTGGGAGATAAGCAGAACCCTTTGGAGGCTATGAGCAATTTATATAATCTCACGGCCTTAAATTGTTAAAATTTGAATAACTTTATAGAATCTGAAGATATTTTTAAAAATATATTTATGACTGTTTTGAACCAAATGCTTGCTTTCTTTTACTGTGCTTACTACAATGCCTGCTATTAAGTTGGCTATTAAATAAATGTTAGTTGAATTCATTAGTTTGGATTTGCCATTTGAAATTACTCAGAATTAGTAAATAAGCTGAGTGTTAACATTTTATCATCTCAAGATGATTAGTTAAAATTACTTTTGTATTTTTTTTCTTGTATTCATGTAGCTACACAGCCAATATTTCAAGTCATTTTAAGTAAAAGATTCATCTGTCATATAATTTGTTATATAGTGCTATATAAATGAAATGTTTTGGGGGAGGTCCCTGTAATATTTCCTACTTCTGTCTAACTCATTTGTTGAAGGACTATGGGGAATAGTGAGCTAAGTAATTAAATAAAGTTCATTTGGTAGTTTCTGCTTCTATAGCAGCCAAAGTAAATGAGATTGTTAACAGCAATACCTTAATGATGCATATAGAAATTAGGAGGTGTATAGAAATTATCATGGAATCAAGAGTATAGAATAGCTAAGAATACGTTTCTCTGATAATGGAGTTAAAGTGTTCTGGAGAGTATGTCGGCGCAAATAATGTATACAATTCTTTAAAATATAACTTGCTACACTTTTGACTTTTGACTTATCCTCTTGTTAATGCACACATAGGATATTTTGTGGGGTCTTGATATCATTATGGTAAAGTGCAGGCCTTACTATAGGAGCTGGTCAGTATTGAATGGGAATGAAATCAAAGTAGTCTCATTGATCTTTCAGTAAAATTAGAGATTTGGCTTTGACTTGTCAGGTTGAATATTGTAAAAGAGATATTACTATGGAACTTCTTCCTGGGATTCATCCAATTATTCAGCATCATAACTCAGAAACTGCCTTCATTTCTCTGCCGTAAGTCTTCAATTAATTACTCAGTGATATAGGCAGACTGGAACCCTGAAAAAACTTGTGATTTCTGGGTTTTTAAGGGGCTGTGGTATCCATCTTGCTGTGGGCTCCAGTGAACCATAGCTACAGATCAACCTGTGCAGTCTCTTTCTCCTTCAGGTAGCCTGGGTTGAAATCTAGTGCTCCAAGCTGCTTTGAAGCTTTAATTGCATGAGCGAGCACTGAAAATGTGAAAAACAATTTTAGACCAGAATAATAAGGTAAGCAAGCAAGACTAAAAAATGTTTTTATGGATATTCATGCGTGTTGCCAAAAGGATATTTTTTCCAGATGATTCTGAAAGATTCATTTATAATTTAATGCATTTTTTTTATTCTTCTGAGGACCTACTTGAATTCCTGTTGATTCTGTACTAGACCACATTAAATATTACCCTTTGGCTTACTCTAACATCTCTAAGGTAGATGAATGCTTCAATTAAATGGGAGGTAAGGAGCTATATTTTAAAGGGACTTTCCTCATATTTCAATGTCTGTGTGATATGGATAAGGAGAAAGTCTGTTTTAGAATTAATAGCATGAGGTATTTGAATCCTATAATGCTTATGCAAAGTTAAGCAGAATGTTTGGCCAAAGAAAATTTTCTCCTCAAATTAGTAGTGACATTGGTATGTGGGAGGAGCCTTTCCTAAGATTGGCTTTCCATGATAGCTAATGCTGCAGCTAGACATTTCAGAAGCAGTTTCTAAGGAGGTGACTATGGTGAGGTAATTTTTTAAAGTACTTGGATCCCGATTGTCTCCAGAGGCTTAGAAGCTTTGAGTTACCCAGTAGACTGATTTGATCTCCTGGGATCCTTGCTAGGTTTGTAATTGCACTGAGATTTCTAATGATCACAAATGACAACATGATGTCCTTCTCTTTGTTCTAGGAGCGAAGTAATTACTACCTGATAAGGAATAAGAGTAGGTTTAGTTTGGAAGACTTGGCAAATCAGACTTCAGGCCAGACACAGCAGTATATCTGAGACAAAGTTATGCAGCCACAGAGTTGTGACTAGTTGAATTGGTGAGATAGCCTCAAAGATGTCCATTAGACCATAAGCAGTGTAAGGACAAGTTTTACATAATTTTGGTAATCATTAAATCCTGGTAAGATAGTTGACTGTGGTAAGTCCTTATTAATTTTTGTTGGAAGAATGGGAAGTTAAAGTGTATTGCAGTGTCCTAGGTTTCCTTACATTTTTTTTAAAGCATGGGAATAGAGATAACAGTGTTAGACAGGAGGCAGAGTAAAGTGTTCTTTCTCTTCTGCTCCTGACAAACAAGTCTTCATTTTCCAGACCCTTGCCTTGTCTTTGAAGCTGTCAGATCATTTCTGGGTGCAACTAGCCTAATCATTCTTCTCTCAATGTACCCTTTACTTCATTCATAGCTCTATGATGTGTTTATTGCATTTTTAAATGTGTATCTACCTCTCTACCACAGTGGAGAACTCAATTGTTATTTATCTGTCTATTTTTGGTATGTTAGTGTTGGGCTACAAGTAATAGGAAGTACAATTACTAAAGAAATAGATAACTATGTGGCTGTCTCACAGAATAAATGTGAAGATAGTTCAGGGCAAGTCTTCAAGGACGCATATCTTTCTATTTTTGCATTCTACCAAGCTTAGCATGTGGTTCTCATCCTCATGATTGTACAATGGCTGTACGTCCCTCACATCTGTATTTGGTGCAGGAAGAAAGGAGACAAATGGCAGAAGGGTTTGTCAGAAGTATATCCTCTTGAAAAGACTTATTTTTTCTTATATCACTTTCATCAGAACTGGGTCACATAGCCACCCTTAATTTCAAGGGAATCTGAAAAAGTTTTCCAGCCCTTTTATTAGAGAAAGGCGGGGGAAAGGCATTGTATATGGCATTTGTGTACAGAGTCTACAGTTTCATGTTCATGATTGGGGCCTTCCTCAAAAATGTTCTCCCACATGTCGAGTAAATTGTGTTATTATTCATTTGACATATTTTAAATCTAAAGGACAAAATTGGCTTCTTTGCTTTTCCTCCAAATTCTTTGTACTATTTTAAAAGCGTGGTTTGGCTCATGGTTTCAGATTAAACTGACTTTAGCCATTTCCAAGATGAAGAATATGGTTGAGCAGTGGAAATAAGCAATAGTACAAGATAATATGGTTCCAAGAACTTGGCCTTAGCAGTATGGAAATCATTTAACTGCGTAAGTGATGAACTCTGTAATGGCCCCAACAGTATAGAAAACATTTAATTCTGTAAATGATGGGCTCATAAATATTAAAATAATGTCTGCTTCCTAGGATTCTGTGATTTCTAGGTGCCCTTTAGCTTTGAATTCCTTCCTCCTGTGAATTGAATTTGATACAGGGAGGGGCTGCAGCATTTTGTTGGTCTGCTTATTTGTAGTGTGTTTAATTTCTGAATCAATGAGGAATCTCTGGTTATCAGTGAGATATTCTCTTTAAGCTAATTGGAATGAGGCTGGGGGCAATTGTGAATCCATAGTGTACTCTCTAATCTTTGATATTTCCCCATGCTTTTATTCTCCATTGCCTTCTTAGGGCCCTCTGTTAAGGAGATACTTACACCCTCCTTCCTTTGATTAATGAATTTATATCTGTCCTTTTTGTGTTCTGTAGGTAGTTGTCCAATTTAATGCCTCTTTCTCCCAATTCAGAACATTTGTTTCAGCCACAAATTTCTTAGTCCTTATTACAGTAACAGGAAAACCTTGCATTGATATCTGTGCAACTAATCCTTTTCCTCAGAGACTGAACTTTCTTCCATAGGCCTTCCATTCAGTTGTTCTTGGAAAGGAAGAGCTTTTCTGAATATTTCTTTAGTTTTGAATTGTTCCCAGCAAATTTATGTCCAATTTGATACTGAAGTATTCCCCCACCCCGCCGCCAACAGCCACATATCTGAGGAGGAAAAGATCAAAAAAGGCCACATATGTAAAGATCCTACTAAGGGGCTACAGTTGTGGCTCAATGGTAGACTGCTTACCTAGCATGTGTGAGGTACTGGGTTTGATTCTCAGCACCACATAAAAAAATAAACAAATTAAAAAAAGATTCTACTAAGAGCATAATTCTTTTGGGTAGAAGTCTTATTTTTTGAGAAGAAAATACTCTTGCATGCTTTTAAAATTTAAAACAGAATGTCATACCCATAAAAACAGAGCACACAATTTTATCCCCAAGGTATAAGAGAAAAAAAATAGACGTACACACATTGTGTATTATATATTCAGTCTGAAATAGAGTGAAGCTTGGGACGCTCTTAAATGGAGAACAACTTCCTGATGCTAAGGGTGAAGGCTGCCCCTCCCCAACACACACACCTGGGGGGATGCCTAGGAAGCTAGCAAGCTAAGTGGAGACCACTCCCTGCCCTGGCCTGTTTGTAGGCAAACTGAATCTGCATATGCATATTTCCTACCTTTTGTCTCACTTTGCCTCTTCTTCTCCTCTAAAAACCTTCTCTGGCCAACTAAATCTACACGTTTATTGTATGTTTCTATATATTGTAATTGCTTCTGTAGGACGAGCCAGAGAAGCAGTCTAAGCTGCTACTTCTCCCTAATTTGATCAAAGTGCATAAAGTTCATTTTTTCTTTTTGTACCTTTTGCCTATTTCTGCAGAATTCAGCCAGCTGGGAACCAGGCAGTCTCCCTGGGCTGGGCTGCCAGTAACAAAAGTAAGGAATTGTAAACTAATGAGATGATATTTTTAATTTACTGAATTCACAAACTTGAAAAACAAAATGCTGATACTCATTGCTGATAAATGTGCAGAATAGGTAGTCTTAAAAAGTTTTAATTTTAAAAGATCAGCATACCAAATATTAAGAGAGGCCAGTAAAACAGAACCTTCTGTGTCAACCATTTTATTTTAAAGTATATTTTAAATACCTAATCCCCCCTAATCTGGTTCCCTTACTTCTTCCCTCCTTCCTTGGCTGCCAATACCCGCTCCCCCACTGCCAAACAGAGGCAACCACTTTCTATAAATATAAAGAACCCTTGTAGTAAAAATACTGGTAGTGAAAATGAGATTGATACAGTCTTTCTGGATCACAAGTTGGCAATAATTATTCACCCTAGGAATTGAATCTCAGAAAATAAAAAAATGTGTGTTTTAAAACATAGGTATGTTTATTGGCATTATTTACAACAAAAAGAAATGAAACCATCCTAAATGAACACCAACAGGACTGGTTAAATAAAAGTTAAATATTCATATCATAGATTATGAAACAGCAAGTAAAATCTCTGCATTTCCCAAGTTCTCTGCTTTAAATATTCACCAGTTTGGCAAATAGAAAATATTTCCCATAAATGTCATCTATATTCAATCAAGTATTAAAACATATGGTTTCATATTATGGATAAAGTAGAAAAGTAAAAAGGAAAATGGGGAATTTTTTTTTTTTCTTTTTTTTTTGGTGGTGCTGGGGATTGAACCCAGGGCCTTATGCATGCAAGGCAGTAACTCTACCAACTGAGCTATATCCCCATCCCAGAAAATGGGATATTAAAAGATTGGTTTCCAATGAAAGAAAGGTAGGAAATAGGCAACTGGTTTGTTTAGACTGCTCAGAGGATTCAGATTCAGTGCCTGATCCATCAGTTCTGGAGTGTTTTGTGTGTGCCAGCTGGGTGCTGGATCCTGTTATCTGTGTGGAGAGGGCAATTCCTGGCCTTACCCCTCAAGCAGCTTGCAATCTGGGGGAAATACTATGATAATTATATCAAAATGAATTCTGTCATGTACGACTAAAACGAACTAATAAAAAAAAAACTGAGCAAGTAAGAATAAATACTAAGATTTGAATTCTTTAGAAATTCAGAGGACAGAAAAGATAACATCCTGCTGGGCTAATGGAAATTCATTTCTAAGGAAGTGGGGAATTGGGAATTATACTGTCATTAATAATGGCTTTAGGGCTGGGCGCAGTGGTGCATGTCTGTAATCCCAGCAGTTGTGGTGGCTGAGGCAGGAGGATTGTGTGTTCAAAGCCAGCCTCAGCAAAAGTAAGGTGCTAAGCAACTCAGTGAAAGCCTGTCTAAATAAAATACAAAATAGGGCTGGGGATGTGGTTCAGTGGTTGAGTGCCCCTGAGGTCAATCCCCATACCCAGAAAAACAAAATAAACAAAAGAACAATGGCTTTAGGATTCAACTAAGCCAAAAAGGAAGGAACAACACATTTAAATGAAGGGGCCTGATGTGAACAAAGGATTGGAAGTGGGAAAGTACACAGCATTTGTAGAGAGCTAGCTTGACTCAATTTGTAGCATTCTTGAAGAGCCAATAAAAAGGGCCAAAACTCTGAAAGCCTTGTCACAAGACCAGATTCAGGTTTGCATGCCATTATATTTGTTGCTTTTAATTAAAACTTGCAAAAATAGCCATTTTATAGACTCCACTGCAGGATGTGCATTTTCAGTTGAGAAATGAAAATTTTACATTCTTGGTTCAGTACTATAATAGGGACAACATTAGAGTAAGAGTCAGACCTCAGATGTGGTAGTAATGGCTCTGTAGCCAAACCAAGCCTTGATTTCCTCATCTGTAAAACAAGTATATTATTTACCTTTCTGGACTCATGGGGTTCTTAATATATAGATCAAGTAAAATGGTAGAAATATTCTTAATGGACTGCTGAGGAAGCAAAAGAAAAACTCTTCAGACAAAATCCCCTCTCATCTTGGTGTTCTCACTTCAAATCTGATGGAAAAATATGTAATTAGGAGAAAAGATTTACAGAGATATTTTAACCCATGTGAAAATGGAATACCGATGTTACAGAAGTCCAGAAAAATGTTCCCCCTATCCAGCACTAGAACCTTTAGTACATTGTCCCTAGACAGTCAGGACCAATATGAGATTTGGGGGTTATTCCTTAGCCTTAACTGTATAATAGCAAACATCCTGTCTTGTTTTGGTTGATTGATCCCAGGGCTATCCTGATTTGGTAAACCAACCTGGCAAGTTTTCACATTCTGCTGTTAGGGACTAATTCTTGGTGACCCAAGGCTATCCCAAAAAGAAATACATCCTTTGCCCTTAATAATTTAGAATGGAATGACATTCCAAATTCTCTTGGCCTTTGGGTTTGCTTATCAGCATTTCTTTCAGGACTGCTATTCTTTTTGGAGAAGAGCCAGAAGAGTAAGTTGGATCTTTTAGGTTTTGTTTCTAGAGTGGCTATCAGACATTGGTCTGGATCAGCCAGGTGCAGTGAGTCTTCTTCAGCACAGTCATTCCACTGGGTATGTTTTTAATTGTATGTCTAGGCTGTTTTAGGAAGCTGAGTGGGCCAATTTCTAAATATATTATACAAATATAGAGTACCTTGCTTCTGTGCTATTTTACCTTTTGCCTACTTATAAGAGAGAAGCTATAAGAAATTGTAGTATAAAATGTGTCACTATATTTACTATGTGGATATTGACAACATTGTCCACTACATTTCTTCTTTTGAGAATCCTAGGGATAATTTTTCTTTGAAATACCAAATAATAAGTAATGAAGTTTCTGGGCAACTGGTTTGTTTTTATCTCAGTGATATCATGGCTCATGTAACTAATTGCATTTCTTGGCATTGGCTACTGGGAAATTTATCTCTTCCTTTATCAAAGTTCCAGAACCTTTCTGGCACTTTTTGTATACAAGTTTGAATCCTGTCTTTGTCTTTTATATTCTTGATTTTTTTTTCCCCCTTTGTCATGTTTTCCTCAAATGGTTTTTTAAATAAATTTTATTTTCTTTTATTATATGATTTTATATAAATGAGCTTTAATTCTTCCCAGAACTAGGTAGGATGTGAGTAAATAAAGCAAATTCTATGTTGAAGTATTCCATTTAGAGTGTGGAATTGGCACAGTTTTTTTTTTCCTTGTTATTTGTCTGTCATGATTTGCTGATAACCCAGAGTATCAATTAGGTGATATATAGAAATATGTAACAATTGAACTTTGAAGTGAGATAGTTTGAGATTTAAAGCAACAACTAATCATATGTATACAATAACCACCACAATGAACACCTTAAGGTGTACATAAAGTATACCTCCCTTCCCAAACTTCCCTGAGTCCCCATACATTTCCCCAGGAAGCCTTTTATAGGAGAGGAAATAGAACCTCAGCAATATCTCACAACTGATGAAGGAAAAGAACAGACTGACCTGGTATGTATTGCCTCATTGGTATCAATTACTCTACACGCACCCTCTGTGATCCAACCCTTTTACTGCCATGCCATCTCCACTAGACCATAGCATAACTCCAGTTTTTATATTCTGTTTCAGCTAGGTATTAAGAAGCAAGCTGATTAAATGATTTACACATGTATGAAAACCTGATAACTCTCTCATTAATTTTCCCAGCAATATATGCTTACTTGCCTCAAAGAGTAAGTGACTTATAACTCCAAATGTTCAAATCCAGAAGTAACTCGAAATGAGACAATAAGTATGAATGGAAAAGCAGAACAGAAAATGGAATATCATATGAGCTAAACTTGTTAAAATATATATTTTTATTTGATAAATTTTACATGTCAAGTATAGTGATGAGTGAGGATATAGTATCAAAAAAGATATTCGTGATTACTGCCAGCATTAAATAAAATAGGACATCATCACAAAATTAAATGTCCCTTTGGGGATTAAGAGTTTGACTCAGCCAGGTATGGTGGCACATGCCTATAATCCCAGTGGCTCAGGAGGCCGAGGCAGGAGATCGCAAATTCAAAGCTAGCCTCAGTGACTTGGCAAGGCCCTAAGCAACTCAGCAAGACCCTGTCTCTAAATAAAATACAAAAAAGGGCTTGGATGTGGCTCAGTGGTTAAGTGCTCCTGAGTTCAATCCCAGCACCAAAAAAAAAAAAAAAAAAAAAAAAAAAAGAGTTTGCAGACTGTCCAGGACCTTCATTTAGTTTCTCTTCTGCTTTTTTGTCTCCTAATTCTTAACTCTGCAGTTCAGTTAGATTAAGCAGAGGAGTTTAAAAACAAAAGCAAGAAATAATTCAAGCCTAATGTTCCCTATCATCTTTAGATTTTCTTTGCCTCTAAGGTTAGTGTTGCCCAGGAACATCAGCTTCTCCTAGAAATCAGTCCTTGTACTTTTTTTTTTTTTTTTTTTTTTGACAGGGGCTGCTTTTGCAGGAGAAGGCATTAGTTTGCAAAGGAAAAAAGCATTTCTGCAGGGGCCTTTTAATTTTGCCCTATAAATAAACCCACACTCAGGCTTTTATGGGATGTAATTCTTACTGCTTGTGTAGCATTATCAATTTAATATTTTGAGACAAATTTCCTTTTTAAAAAGCATGTTTGAAAAGATACTTATAGGAGCCTGGCATGGTGGTACACCCTTGTAATCACAGGTGCTCCGGAGGCTGGAGGCTGAAGCGAGGATTGCAAGTTTGAGGCCAGCCTCAGCAATTGAATGAGGCCCTCTCTCAGAAGATAAAAAGGACTGGGAATGTGGCCTCAGGGGTGGAGTGCCCTTGGGTTCAATCCCCAATGCTGGGGATGGGGGGTGGAATAAGAGGTGGGCCTTTACTTAGAACTAATCTTTTGGTGAGGGGGCGGTAGTACTGGGAATTGAACCTAGGGGTGCTTAATTACTGAGCCAGATTCCAAGCCCCCCCTTTTTAATATTTTGTTTTAGTTGTAGGTGGATAGAATACCTCTTTATTTTATTTTTATGTGGTGCTGAGGATCGAACCTAGGGCCTCTTGCATGCTGGGCGAGCGCTCTACCACTGCGCCACAACCCCAGCCCATCCCAAGCCCTTTTTATTTTTTATTTTGAGTCAATGTCTCACTAAATTGCCACACCCCAGACCTTTTGATTTTTTTAAATTTTGAGACAGTGTCTTACTACGTTGCTTAGGGCCTCACTAATTTGCTGAGGCTGGCTTTGAACATTCAGCCCTCCTGCCTCAGCCTCCTCAGTCTCTGGAATTACAGTTGTGTGCCACCACACCCAGCTAGAAATAATTTTTATTGAAGTGGATTGAACCCAGGGCCTCATGTATGCTAGGCAAGTGCTTTTCCACTGAGCTACATCCTCAGCCCTTAGGTTAATATTTTAATTTTGTTAGGTCATAAAATTTGATCTCCAAGTAGCTTTAATGTAATAGTCTTAAACATATTTATTACAATGACATGATTTGTTAGACAGTGATGAAATAGTAATACAGGTCACAGAAAGAAACCTTTCCTTTTAAGGTCTCAGAAATATTAAATTTGTCCCATATGCTATTTGCAATGATTTCTTAAAATCATGGTTTTGTGACATTCACACAATAGGATAATGGGAGAATTTTAAATGTGAGAAAACCTATTTCTTTCTGGTTTAATTGTGTTGTTTTTGAAGTTATTTGGTTATCTGACCTTATTTATTTTAAAAATTGGAATATCTGAACTTGTTACATGATCACATCAAAAGCACCAGTTTGTTACATTTGGGCCTGAAATTCTGTGCTGTGATATGCCTAAGATAAAAAGAAACAAAGCCACATTGTTTATTCTTCTACTTTTTCACTCACACATGGTGTCCATTATGCATTGATCTTGTCCAGCAATATTAACTTTCTTTAACTGATTGTTCTGCTATCTGAAGAGTCTTATTAAAATTTAATCGGTAAACTAAAAATACACAGCTAATGCCACAGTACATTCTGGTAAATCATAAAGAAAAAAAAAAAAAAGAAAACAAAGCCTAATGTAGGCTTGTAGGTTAAAGGAAGGTTAGTATATACTTATTGGCAATTCAAGGGTATATATAAATGACTATTTTTTTTCTCCCTTGAGAATTGTGATGTAATGGGACCACACTTATAGGTGATATACTTTTCCATTTGCAGAATACTCTTTTGCCTAGTAGCACTGAACTTCCCTGAATTATATAGCACTGTGACATAGGGCAAAAGAACATTGGTGCCCTTTCTTATCCTCAGAAGAGCCTTTCTGGACAGTGACAGGCTAACACGATTCTCAAGCTATTTCCTGGATGGGGTTATTTTCCATCTATCAAAAAGAAGCAAATCCTACCCAGATGCATAGGCTTCACAATAGCCTCCCCTTTTTTGTCTCATTCTTAAGTTTCTTCTGCCTTATTGCTTTCCTTGTTTCTCTTCTTAAAACATTTCTAGATTTAGAAGAGGCATCTAACCATGTTCCTGCGATTAGTCCTGCTGCTCCAAGGCATTTGTTTTCACAATACCGCAGAGAACTCATTAGTGCAGAAAATTATGGTCTTTTGCTGATCTTAAAAGTAATATATGCTTCAATGGACAAGACTTGATACAGGCACTTTACAAAAGATCTCCAAAAGGGCCAATTAACATACAATAGAAGGTGTTCAACTTTATCACTCAAAAAAATGCACAGTGTGATACCAAGACTTCCTACCAAAATAATGAAGTTAAAAACTACAGTACCAAGAGTTCAAGAATGTGCTGTGGAGTAGAAATTGGTATAGCCATAGTGCAAAACCTTTTAGCAGAAATGAGTACAGCAGAATACAGGTGTGCTAGTGACTCAGCAATTCTAGTTCTAGACATATGTGCAAAAGAAATAGATATATAGGTTCATCAAAAGACACAAGAATGTGTAGAGCACTGTTGGTAATAAACAACTTAGAAACAACTCAAACATCTATTAAATAAATGGCGATATATGCCTAACATGAAATCAGGGAGAATGAATAAACAAGCATATGCAATAATACAGATGGATCTTACAGACATGATGTTGAGCAAAAGAAGCTTTATCTCAATGGGCATGCACAATGATTCAATTTATATAAGTTCAAAAGCATGTACAGCTAATCTGGTATAAGAAATCGGTCTAGGAGCCTTGAGGTAGAAACTGGACTGTAGACAGGAAGGGGCTTTCTGGGGTGCTAGTAATGTTTTGTTCAAGTTTCTTTATCTGAGTGCTAGTTATATGGGTGTGCTCATTTTGTGAAAATTCAAACAGGCATATATTTATGATTATTGAACTTTTGTATATGTGGTCTATATTTTAAAAATATTACACAAAAGTGATTTGTGCTGTATTATACATGTACTGCTATATAACAAATTATTCCAACATTTAGCAGCTTCAAACAACAAACGTGTTATCTCACATAGTTTGAGAGCCAGTAATCCTTGGTATAGGATTGCTATCAAGATGTACACTGGGGCTGCTGTTATCTGAAAGCTTAATGGGACTGTAGAATCTGCTTCCAGGATGGCTGACTCATGAACTCATGTACCTGCTTAGGCAAGCCTCAGGGTAAGCTCTTTGTATTACCAAAAGCTTAAAAAAAAAAAAAAAAAATGTTTTTTGAAAAACCCCACAGATTACATTTTATATCAGATGTTCCTTGACTTAAGTTGGGTTTACATCTCAATAAAACCATCATAAATTGAAAATATCCTTAGTGGAAGATGCATTTACTACATCTGACCTACCACACATCCTAGCTTAGCAACACGGTCTACCCAAGAGGGTCAGTTGTCTCCGTCATGATCTCTAGGCTGGCTGGAGGTGTGACTCACTGCTGTTACTGCTGCCCAGCATTGCCAGAGAGGATCAGACCCATTATCTAGCCTGCGAGAAGGTCCATATTGAAAATTCCAAGTGTGGTTTCTATTGAATGCATATTACTTTTACCCCATGGCAAAGTTGAAAAATAGTAAATTGAACCATTATAAGCCAGGGACCAGGTATACTTGTTTTTACATGTGTTTATACATATATAACAAATGATATTATGAGTACTGTTTCATAGTTTTTTTCTTTACTCAATACCTTATGGACTTTCTTTATTAAATTTTTTTGTGATTGGCTCATCTATAGATCTATTCCATCCTTTTTACATATAGCTCAGTTGAGGTGTAATTGACATATAATTAGCATATGTGTACATATTTAAATTGGACACACTTTTATGTATGTATACACCCATGAAACTGTTATCACAGTCAAGATAATAAGCAAGTTATCACCCCCAAAAGTTTCCTCCTGTCTCTTTGTAATCCCTTCTCTCATTCTCTTCAATGACTGAAAAGCTTTATTTACACATATAAAGCATCTTTAAAATCCATGCTTATATTTGCTCACAGGTAACTCAATCTAATTTTTTGGGGGGCGGGGAGTACCAGGGATTGAATTCAGGGGCACTCGAGCACTGAGCCACATCCCAGCCCTATTTCATATTTTATTTAGAGACAGGATCTCACTGAGTTGCTTAGCACTTTGCCTTTGCTGAGGCTGGATTGATTTGCAATCCTCCTGCCTCAGCCTCCCCAGCTGCTGGGATTATAGGTGTGTACCCCGCACCCGGTTCAATCTAATTTTGAGGTTAAATTGTAGACCCCCACTTCTTTAGTCAAGAATATGTTATTGCCTATTATTGAGCTAGACTTCCTGGGTTAGAGTCTTAGCTCTGTCACTTTACAAACTGTATGACCTTGGGCAAATTGCTTAACTACTGTGTATCATGTACCTTATCTGTAAAATGGGGATAATGATAGTACTATATTTAAGTCATAAAATTGCAAAGATTAAAGGAATTAATCTACATAGTGATCTGGTAACAATGCACTGTGTGATTATCTGCTGCTCTTCTCATGTGTTGTGATGTTTAAAGCCTCTTTTCAGTTTTTTCTGATGATACTAAAGCTATGAGTTGATAGAGCTCTGTTTAAATAGCCTACCAGAATTTACCTCTGCCTTTTCACTCTTACTTCAGTATCACCTCCCTCTGAGCATCTTGCTAAAGATGAGGAAAGGTGTATATTTAAAAACTAGGCTGTTTTAGGGTTGGGGAATTTGAATAATGCTGAGAGATACCTAAAATAGGATGCTTAAAAAAATCCAAGACCTTATAAACCAAGATGTCAAAATCCAATTATGTATCTACATTAAAAGTTGTTAGCTATTGCTTGATAGTAATGATTATACATGTACAGTAGCTACTGCTCAAATACATATTAAATGCATGTTCTAAGAAGGATTCAAAAATTAAGATATTTCCTTGCTTTCACTTATATGTGGAATCTAAAATGTTGATCCCAAAGAAGCAAGAATAGAATGCTGCTTACCAAAGCCTGAGGAGGTTATAAGGAGTGGAGGGATGGAGAGAGGATGGTTAATAGGTATAGGGGTGCAGATGGATACGAGAAATAACTTCTAATGCTCTGGTCGGATAACTATGGTGGTGACAATTAATTGAATATTTCAAAATAGCTAATGGAGAGGAGTTTGAATGTTCCCAACACACAGAAATTTTGTGGTGATGGATATACCAGTTATTCTGATCTGATCATTACACGTTGTATACAAGTATTGAAATGTCACACTGTATCCCCAAAATATATGCACTCACTATTTGTCAATTAAAAATAAAAATATACTTTAAAAAAGATATTTCCTATCCTTGGGAAACATGCTATTAACCTGAAGAAATATGATGAGGGTTTGTAGTAGTGAGAATGGAAAGACTGGGATCAGGTATTAGAGCAAAGAGAGTAAGTAGGTCCTACTGGTTGGTCATTTAGATCCAGTTATGTATACTGCCACTGCCTTAAACCTGGGTAATAGGAATTCATTCTACTAATACTAAACTGAAAACAGCATATCTCAGTCAGTTTGGGCTGCTATCACAAAATACCATATGCTGGATAACTTATGAATAATAAAAATTTATTGTTCATAGTCTGGAGGCTGGGACATCTAAGAGCAAGACACCAGTAGACTCAGTGTCTGTAAGGGTTCACTCTATGCTTCTGAGATGGCACCTTTTTCCTGTGTCCTCACATGGTAGTAGGGGCTGAAGATCTCCCTTAAGTCTCTGTTATAAGGACACTTATCCCATTCATGAGGGCAATGTCCTTATAATTTAATCACTTCCCAAAGTCCCCACTTACATGTACTTGCATATTAGGTCCATCATATGATTTTTTTGTAGGAATACCAACAGTCAGACCATAGCACAACCCAAATGCCCATCAGCAGGAGAATGAATCTATTTATTTATGCACACATAATATGGAGCCAGCAGTGAGAATAAATGCTTGACAACTACATACAACAACATAGATGACTCTCTACAAGTAAGATGTTAAGTAAAAGGAATTAGATCTAAGAACGTATATTATGATTATGTGACAATCAAAACACATAAAAGTCATGTATGGTATAAGAAATCAGGCTGGTTAGCAGTACCTGCCACTCCTGCTGATTCCAAGTACACAGTTTGCCCTCATCAGTATAACCATCTACTACTTCCATCACTGCCCCAGTATAGTCAGGGCCCTGTTGTTCTTCAGGGCTGATGGTCCAGGGAGGTTGCAATGATGGTTTTCTACATGGAGCATATTCAACAGCGACTCAGGTAAGGCCTTAGGCATGGATAGGCATCCTTCTTGCAGAAAGGTGATCAGTCAGGGGATGGCTCCTGTCTAAATGAGGCCCTCAGTATTCACTTCCAGAAAAGGTTCTGGCCGTATGCTTGTGTATGTGGTCTGCAGATGTTGAACTGTCTTCCCTGGGGCTACTGGGCACTCAAGAAATGCCCCTTACTAAAAACGGTCCTTCTAGAATTGAATCTGTTTGGTTCCTTTAGGTCTACCCTTCCATCCTAGGCCCCACTGACTTGTCTCTTCCCTTTAACCCAGAGTGACCTTTCTAGCCTGGAAGGGGAATTGTGGGTAGGTGGGATTAGAAGGCAAGCCCCTGCTTGCACTCTTTTCTTCATTTTGTCTCTTCTTCTAGCCTCTCATTTCCCCCAAGTACTTTAGAAAATAGAAAAACATTTTTTTTCTTTTTCTGGACCAAACTTGTTTTTCATATGATGGAATGAACATAGAATGGCTTAGCTACTAGTTGGGGCTGTGGTCAGTGAGGAGTAAAGAAAGAAGAGAGAAAGTGAACTCTTGGGGAAAACAATACTTTAATTAGTATC
Organism: Sciurus vulgaris; assembly: GCF_902686455.1. Lineage (NCBI taxonomy): Eukaryota > Metazoa > Chordata > Mammalia > Rodentia > Sciuridae > Sciurus > Sciurus vulgaris. Next base: position 105,619,549 of record NC_136471.1, on the reverse strand, counting down.
TTGAAATGCCATCCCTCAATGATAGGGTTGAATGAAATAATGAAGGTATTGTTAATATAATTATGGAATTTGAGGAGAAACTCCTTTACATGTGAAGTGGAGAAAATATTTCATTTTAGATCTGTGGTATTCCGGGTGGTGGCAAGATAATGTAAGTGTAGACTTTTCTGAAGCATTTGAAATTGTGGAATTCAGGGGAAAGGTCAAGGCTGGATATATACATTTGTGTTTTATTGAGATGGAAGTGATAACTGAAACATTACTGTGGATAAAATAAACTATTTCTGTTAGGAAATACAGTTGACTTCACCAAGTGATTTATCAGGCATCTAGATTGTAGTTTTCAGTGAGGTGCTTCTGCAGTTTTAACATGATTTATTTAGATGGTTATACCATTATCTTTAATATTTTATCATGGACTTGAAATGTAAGATCTACTGTCATATAAAATTAATGTCACACTTGAGAGTTTGTAGAGAATTTCTAACTTGTTATTGATGGTGCTGGATCTTTGTGTTTCGATAACACTTATGCTGAGGTTCCTTACATTTCTTTTGACTTGTTGATTCATAAAAATTCAGTAAATCATTTTGTGGTGTACACCAGGGACTGGCAAATAATGGCTTGCTGCCTGTTCTTGTATAATCGTGAACCAAGAATGTCTTTAACATTTTTAAATGGTTGAAAAAAACTAAGGCTCTTTCATGACACATGAAAGTTACATAAAATTTAAATTTCAGCATCCTGAAATGAAGTTTTATTAAAACAGACACATACTAATTCCATTCTGTGGCTGCTTTCATGCTATAATAGCAGATTTGCACAGTCACGAAAGAGACCCTCAAAACCTAAAACTTGTTCTCTGGACTCTTACATAAAAAGTCTGCTAACTGCTGTGTATACCAACTGTGGTATCATAAGGAAACTAGTAAAAGACAAGTATCAAAAAAGCAGAAGTGCTTGTCTTACACAGATAATTATTACTTAAATAAGTCCTATTCTCCTTTCCTGGCTTCTTGTCTCCTTGGTATATACCTCTGTTTATCATGTTTATCATACATGTTTGAATGAATAGGCAGAATGGGTGTGGTGGCACACATCCATAATCCCAGTGACTTGGGAGGCTGAGGCAGGAGGATCGCAAGTTTGAGGGGACAGCCTCAGCAACCTAGTGAGACCCTGTCTCAAAATAAAAAGGTAAAAAAAGGACTGGGGATGTAGCTTAATGATACAGCACCCTTGGATTCAACCCCCAGTACTACAAAAAAATTTTTTTTTTTTAAAAGAAAATAAACAGGCATAGAAATAATAACACCCCCACCACCACCAGATTGTAACTTTCATGAGATGGGGAATTTTTGTCTGTTTTGTTTCTTGCTATATCCCTGGTACCTTGGCATGCAGCAGGTACACAATGTACATTTGAATAGACACACAATATATATCTGTTGAATATAAAAGATAACTATCCTGACTTTGCTATATATTACTATACCTGAATCTGAGGATGTCTGGAAAACAGATGCAAACAAAGTATTCTTTATGAATTTGCATAATGTGCCCAACTTTGTGCCAGATTCTAGGAGGTAACCTGAAATGTAGCATTTCTGGTAGCATTTTCGTTCTGCTGCCTAGTGAGGAAGCATATGTGCAAATATTTTTATATTACATATTAATTTTGAAAAAATGTCATATTTTAATGTTATAATTTATTGATTTTATAAACAATTATATATACTATTTGCATATCGTATCTATATATTAGGCTTTTATATAAGTTACTGTTTTTATACTTTAAAGATAATGGGCTTGGTGACATGTACAGCATATAAGAAGTAGCAAAAAAGTTAGGGTCATTAAAGAATTAAGTGAACTCATAGGGAATTGGTCGTTTTGTGAACACAGGGCTATTGCTTAGTGGTTTTCTATTACATTTAGACCAGAAATCCAAGACGTTTACCAGCCAGTAAAGCCTTTGTATGATTTGACCATTTGTCTAACCTTCTCTCTTGCTGGCCATGCTGAAGTCATATAGAACTTCTTTAAATTCCTCTGAATAACTTAAATTCCTTTATTTGTACTTTAAAAAGTTATATAACTTCTCCCTAGAGGCTAAATTCAATTAGAGCAGGAATCACATCTGTCTGATTCACCATTAACTCCCCAGTGTTCAGCAGAATTATTGCAACATCATAAGCATTAAGGAAATATTTGTTGAATGCCTACACATGTGATTGAAAGATCATGGACTTGGTATCAGAAACCCTAGGTTAAGATCCTGGGATATATTCTGGATCTTTTTTTGTATATGAGTGGTGATGGGGATTGAACCCATGGCCTTCTGAATACAGGGCAAGAACTCTACCAACTGAGCTATATCCCCAGTATTCTGAATCTTAATGCCAGTTACACAGGTGTGTTTATGACAAATCATGGAGTTTTAATGTTTGCCCTTTTGATAGGTATGTTGGGATGTTAAAAAGAAATGTGGGCTGGGTACAGTGGTACAGGCCTATAATCCCAGGAACTCAGGAGGTTGAGGCAGGAGGATTGTGACTTCAAAACCATCCTCAGCAATTTAGCAAGGCCCTAAGCAACTCAGCAAAACCCTGTCTCTAAATAAAATATAAAAAAGGACTGGGGCTTAAGCGCCCCTGGGTTCAATCCCCAGTACCAAAAAAAATAAAAAAATAAATCCTGGGATGCTTCTACTCACTAGTTATAGAGGCATGAGGACTTTGATTTTTCTGAGGTTGAATTTTATCATTCGTCAATAGGTTTTGTTGTACCTACCTCTTTGGATTGTTGTGAGCACTAAGATAGTACAAATGAAATGCCTTACTAAATCTTTATTATCTGAAAGATGTGGAATCCAAAAAGCTACAGAGGTGAAGCTCCCAGATGCCTCATAGAATTAACCTTTCACTTAAAGAAGAGCCCTTAGGCCACTGAAGAGAGCTATGTCTTTAAGAGATGGCACAAGGAGGGAATGGACTCCAGGGAATATCTCATCTCTAGATTATGTCACAGAGCCCTTAGGCCCAGTTGCCCTGAAAAATTAGAAAGGATTTGGGGTAAGGCCAGAGACTAGACCTGGAAAAGCCTTAAGTAGTATAGCCAGAGATGGTGCATCCCAGCACAGTGGAAGACAGTGAAGTGACTCTCTGACCCAGCCCCCAGAGGGCCATGTGACTGAAAAGTAAAGCCAACATGGAAGTGCATCTCTCCAAATAAAAATGTAGCCTGCAGTGTTTTGAAACTAATAAATGAGGTAGCTTTAATTGAATCTCAGGGAATTCCTGAAAGAAGAATAATTACCAGGAATAGAAATTTTTAGACTGTGAGTGACACAGGAAAGCTGGGAAAAAGTGCGGGGCGGGGGTGGTGGTGGTGGTGAATGCATGTAACGGATATCAAAAAGGGCAAAAGAAGCTATTCAGGAACTGGGGTGCATACCCCAAACTTAGTTTGTGCAGCTAAAACTGAAACTTAAAAATCAAATTTCGATTTTTAAATTTCAGCTCATAAAATCTATATGACAGTATGCTCTGTCTTAAGTAGTAATAGTTCTGCTTAATGTATTGAACCAGATTGACCAACTAAAAAAAAAACCATAAGAACAAGATTGAATAAAGATATTTTTTTTAGGGGGGGGGGTGCCAAACCTTTGTTACCATCTTCACAGTTCCTACTTACTGATGCCAAGAATTATTATAGGTATTTTCATTTAACCCTCCCTCAAAGCCTGAGCTTAGACCTACCATTAATAACCCCATTATATTTGAAGAAACCAGGACTTAAACAGGTTAAATAACTTGCCCAAGGTTACATAGATAGAAACTTGCAAGCCAGGCCTTAAACCCAGTTACAAGTGGTAGCAAAGCCACGCTCTGACTGACTTGTTGGAATTCTTCATCAGAATATAGAAAACCAGTCATTATTTAAAAAGCCATGCTTAACTATAGTCAACACTTCACTATGTATGTGGCTATCAGGCTGGGCATGGTAGCACACACCGGTAATCCCAGCTACTAGGGAGACCAAGGCAGAAGTATCGCAAGTTCAGTGCCAGCACTGGCAACTTAATGAGACCCCGTCTACAAATTTTTTAAAGAAGTAAAAAGGGCTAGGGATATGGTTCAATGGTAGAACACTTGTTTAGCACATATGAGCCTTGAGTTCAATCTCCAGCACCATGCACAAAAATAGATGTAGCCAGGTGTGGTGGTGCAAACCTGTAATACTAGCAACTTGGGAGTATAGGGCAGGAGGATCACAGGTTTGAGACTAGACTCAGCAATTTAAGGAAATGCTGTTTCAAAAAATAAAAAGAACTGAGGATGTAGCTAGCTCAGTGGTAAAGCACCCATGGATTCAATCCCCAGGGCCCACCGCCCCCAAAACTGCATCATGTTGTATACCTTAAATATATACAATTTAAAAACTGTAGCCACAATAAAACCTCACTATTCTGTGTAATTATTATGCACCAAAAATTTTTCAAAGAGACTGAAAACTACATAATTCTAAAAAATAAAGTTCAAAAAATTAGAGAAAATATGATATAAGCTCTATGGTTAGTATCCCAAATTAAGGAAATTTTAGCTCACTGAATAAATAATACATAAATAAATAATGCTAACACTCTGCCTGGCATAGTATTACATACTAATTATTCAGTGTTCAAACTGCTGAGTGTTATAAAATGGTGTTTGATATTTGCTGAACTGAATTGATAGCAGGTTCTAGGGCATTGATATAAAGTGGGCCTAGGTCCTCATCTAAAACAGTGTCCACATTGCAGTACTTAGCCTGTATTTTGAGATGCATGGCTCTGTTTGTTGTTCCTTGGTAGTTTTGGTGATGCTGGGCTCCTACAATAACATGGATATTAGCTTACTCTACCTAAGTGCTCTATTGAACATCACATTTCAACATTGTGTGCATTTAAAAATATATAACATGCAAACCCATGACTTTGCATACTTCTTTATTAGACAAGGATAAAGTGGATACTGAATTTTAAAATTGAAATAACATTAAGTGTAGATAATAAATGCATTTGGCAAACATCATAAATTTGATTAAGGTGGTATGTGGATAACTGGAGTCTGAAGCACTGATCTGTATGAAGCAGAACAGGCAAACTTGATGTGTTTTGAACACTCCTGGCAGGTGAGCTTCCCCTAAGTCTATTTGTATAGGCCACTAGGTTCCTCACTGAGCTATTCCAGTACCAGGTGAGATACAGACTAGATAAAGGTGTAGAAGAAAATTTGCTTACTTTCCCAAAATTAGACAGTCTGATAGATCCTATAATGCATGCACATCTGTATGCTGTAGGACCTAAATTCCATATTATATGAGAGTTCAAAGGAAAAGGAGATTACTTCCTGCTCAGATAATGAAGGAAAACTTCACTACTGATGTTGAAAGATGAGTAGAATTTTTGTAGGAGCAGATAATGCAGAAGAAATGACCAGAGACATGGAGTTGGAATAGTTCAAAGCATGTTTAATGGATGAGTAGAGGCTGTTTTCATGGGAGGGGAAGTATAGTATCACTATTAAGGAAAACAGAATCTGGTTATAGAGGATGTTCAGTGCTAGGCTGAGTAAATCCATGGAAAATGTCTGGCCAAAAGCTGCTTTGTTGTTATTAAGTATATCGCCATTACTATAGAAGTAATGTTTAGTTGGGGTGGTGACCTGATGGGGAATCAAGATTGACTAATATTCCTGCTTAGAAAAATAAAAAAAACTAAAGTGCCACACATATAACACAGATACACACAGACCCACAACCACACACAACCACACACACACACTCTCTCTCTCTCTCTCTCTCTCACCCCCTGAAAGAAGGGATTAGAGCAGCAGGAGATTGGAGTAGAAAGAAAACCTAAAGGTTTGCAATAGAAGAAGTCGCAGGGAGATAACCTGGAGTTGGGAGAGATTGGGCTTTGGGGTGAAACAGGCTGTGAACCCTGTTTCTCTGTAAGGAAATAATTTTCTTTAAAACAAAAATCTAATCTAGAAGGCTAGGTGAGATGGCTGATAGGTGGGATTCACTTTTGCCTCCTTGGTTTTAATTCTTCCTCTAGAAGATGACTGGCTCTCATGATGACTCTTGGGTCCACCATGTTGACCTCTGGAGAGAGGCAATTCCCTTTTGAAAATCTTGGACTGTGTCTGATAACCCTTTCCTTTGTGGTTTCCCCTAACACTGTTGAAATAAGCTTGATACTTTTAAAAAAGACTTTATTAAATATTAAAGAATAAACAAGAAATAAAATATAAGAAGTCCTGCCAAATTTATCTATCATTATCTGATATTATTGTCCCTGGTCAAACCGCCCTCACCCCTCAAATCTCCTTTCCCTTGTGTTTCCAGAGATATCTTCCTAAAATCTAAGTTTAGCTAGATCACTCCCCTGCACAATTATTTCATGGCTTTTCACTTGTACAGGGATTACACTTTAGTATGTTGACTTTCTTATTTCTGGAATAAGAAATGTTCTATAATTTTGTTTACATAATAATTATTTTATTTATCAGCTTGGGAGAGCTTTATAGTTAAAATTGAGATCATATTTGAGAAGAGTAAGGACCTTTCTGTGACAATATGTAAAAATTCCAGCTCTTTTCTAAAGCCTTCCCAGAATAGCTTCCTCAGAAGGGTCAGGAGTCACTGGACTTCAAACTCTGATTCCTGTAGTGCTGGGTTTCTGATGACTATATCCAGGCTGCCCCAAGGAGAAGTCCCAGCAGGTAGGATTACAGCCCTTTAGAAGAGTTCTACACTAACCCATTTTATAAATTGGCGTTCTACATATATATATATATATATATATATATATATATATATTTTTTTTTTTTTTTTGTATTGTGGATTGAACCCAGGGTGCTTTAACACTGAGCTACATCCCCAGTTCTTTTTATTTTTTATTTTGAGACAGCATCTCTCTTAAGTTGCTTAGGGCCTCGTCAAATTGCTGAGGCTAACCTCAAACTTGCCTCAGCTCTTCCTGCCTCAGCCTCCCAAGTCGCTGGGATTACAAGCGTATGCCACCATGCCTGGCTCTATGGAAGATGTTTTTGAGGACTGTCTGATGCTTTCAAAAAAGGTGGAGTAGTAAGAAGTTGTTAGATGATCTCTAAAATTCCTTTCAGCTCTAAAATTCTCTGAGAAATCCAGCTCCCTTCTTTTGTTTCTTTTTCTTTTTTCAGCTTCCTTCTTTCTTGATGCACTTTATTAATATTGCTCCATATAATTAGTATCTTGTTAGAAAATAATAGCATTTCAGAGTTGCAAGAGACTTAGGACTTATCTAGTTTTCCAAAATGAGCTCCAAATAAGACTCCTGAGAAGTGCTGATTGCTTACAAAAAGCACTGTGTAGCTAAAGAGATTGAGATTGTATTTTTCCCATATTGCTCATTTTAGAGGCTCTGAAAAATCTTGTAATAAAGAAACCTGTGTAGCCTACATTTATTTGATCAGAGACCTTGTTTCTGAATAACATCCTGCGGCATATAATTTGGGAAACACCCATGTAATTCAGCACCCTCATTTTGCAAAGAATTTGAAGTAGAAAATGATTTATCCAGTGTCACATGGCTAGTTACCAGATGGCAGTCTTGTATTATTCCTTGATTGTCCCTACTTAACTCATAAATTTCTTAATGGACTGATAGATTCTATCTTACAGCTTTACCTCTCAGGCGCAACTATTGTTCCATATTGGGTGCACAACAAGCAAATACCTCGAGTAAATGTATGGTAGCTCTATGATTGAAATTAAGAAAATTAGCATTATGGTATGAATTAGTTTCTGTGTATGTATATATTTTTATTTTTTTATAAACAGAATTGTTGCTGTCCTATGCATACCTTCCCCTCTGCAACTGCAATGTCTGCATGTGCGCACGTGTGTAGTGTGTGTGCATGCGCAGTGTGTGTGGGGGGTGGTTCTCCAAAGTTTCTGTTGTCAGTTGTTCAGGGTCATTGATTCATACTGTTTATTGGGAATAATTCTGTGGGCTGTTTTGCCTCAGGGATAATTTGATTAGGGGTGCTGCTGTTTGATATCATTCAGGAAAATGTTCAACTGTAAAGGGTATTGGATTTGTCATAGAATGATATTGAAGGGAAGCCAAGGACAAGCAAGCTAATAACATGCTAGACTGGTTATTAACACTGGGCCTTTTGGCATTTTTGTCCACCAGTTTTTGTTGATATTACTGCCTTCCTAAGAGATAAGCGTGTGACCAGTTTGATGATTTTTATTTGGCAAGGACATAAACTAATACCAGATAAAGAAGGTCATAGTAAGTTGGTACAGAGCCCATGCTTTCCACAATACTGTGTTTTGTCCTCTGAGGTTAGATATCTATGATAGAGAAAACATTTTTCTAAGGGAGCAAGATTGGAATGCACTGAAATGAAATGCTCACATTGACCACATCAGCTGTAATGGAGCTTATCTGATGTAATGACTCAGCCTCTGTGAATCTCACTGTGCATATGCTCTGTTTTGTGCAGGGAATCATCATCATCCAGGACTTGCCAGAGGCCACGAAAAAATATGGGGAGGGGTAAGTGTCTCATTCCTTTAAAGTAATTTAAAAATCTCTCTATACTAACCCACTGTAACCAGAAAATTTCATTTGCAACTCAAAGTGTTCGTGTGTACCTAAATTGTGTTTCCTATTAGTGTTAGAAAGTTTTTGTCCGAAGCAGGGCTGTGCAGAGAAAGACGAACATATCACGTGTTGCCCACTGGTCTTTCATTCTGCTTTTTTGTGGAGATCTACTAGTAAAGGGAAAGACAGCTTAAACTCAGTTTTTTTCCACTTCAAAGCAAGACTACCCATATGCTTTCAATATTTTCTAAGCTTTGCTAATAGTAATATAAACAACTAAAAAAGTTTCTCTTATGCAACCAACGATGGTAGTAAAATGATTCATCTGTGAGGTTGATTTTTAAACAGTTTGGTTTCACTTAAAATGTTAAGGTCCAGCATTAAGAAATGTTAGATGAATTCTTTGGGCTTGTTTTTGCTTTCTCATAAGGCTACAGGAAGTAGGCAAAAGACAAATCTAAGATTATTTCATTGAAAATATTAATCAGCTACCACAGTGACTTCATAAATCATTCTAATCTACGAAGATGATAAAGCCAGAGTGCTATAAAAGACCCCAGAAGAATACTTTGTATGATGTAGTATAGTGAGAAAAGTATTGGATGCAAAGTCAGAAGGCCTGAATTTGAGTTCTACATCTACTACCTTGATTAGATCTCACAGCCTCCCTAAAATTGTTCATCTCTGAAGTAGGATTAATGCATTCTGTACTTCTAGCCTCAGGAAGTTGTGGTTGGCATAATGTGATAATACATGTATTTTGAGAACTCTAAAGTATAATGGAATAAAGAAGTGGTATTGGCTCATTGCTGTCCTTATTGAATAAGTATGTCTTTATTGTTCTTTTTGCAGTCAAAATGAAGTTATTTGATCAGATACTTCTGTAGGTGGCAGGCTGGGGCAGGGGTTATGTAGGTAACTGAGAGCTCCTTACGCTGCACTTCATCTCTGTATGTGTCTTGGTAGGCAGACCCCAAATGATGGATCAGTCATGGAAAAAAACTTTCCTAAACCTTGCCAAATCAGCTTTTGTTCCTGTTTTCTCCAGAGCTTTTCTTGGAAATTTATTTGTCTTAGGGATTCTGGTCTTTTCCAAACCTTCGCAAAAGATGCCAATTTCTGAAGGTTTAGATATATTAAATATAAATAAAAAATTGAAATAATCTAGGCAAATTTCTAGAACTAATCCAGACCCTATGCTGCTCCAAAATTGGCTATCAATGGAAGCTTCCAGAGTATTTCATTGTGGCTTAGTTCTCACCCAATTCCAAAAGCTTCAGGTAGATTTGGAGAATGTTCTGATTATTCCATATCATCATAACCATATGGCGAAGAGAGCTGCATGGAGACGAGCAACCCATTCTTTCTTGTTTTCTCTTTTCTCTTCAGACCGAACATCAGTTGCTAGCAAAGGGATCATTAGGTCTTTACCTTAAAAGATAGCTCAGCAAGTATTTGTTTGAATAGGCAGGCAATTAATAGAGTTCCTGATAAAGAACAGGGCATGGTAATGTAATCTGCAAAAATGGACCTATTTCCAACCTAGAGATGAGATAAGAGAAGTGCTTCACATAATGCTGCTTTTACAAACACCGAAGCCTGTGATAGCAGCATTTTGACTCCTTGTGTTGACCACTTTAAAAGCATTCTTAATATCCTGAGTGTCAAAGAGATGCTATCCTTTATTCTCCCAACTTTGCTTAGTTTGCCTGATTACATTTGTTAATCGCTGACACTGTTAGTAGGGGGTATAAAAGATGCTAGTGCGTGCTCATTTTTCTGCTGCTATACAATGAAGTTTTTACTGGATTTGGCAAAGATTTTCACAAACATAACTCAGTGTGTCATACAAAAGGACACCAAGGGAAATATCACAGAGATATGGCACCAGCCTCATTAAATGAATTAAGGATCCATGAAAACAAAGAATACAGCAGGACAACTGTACAGTGTAGGTGAGAAATTAAGATCGAGGTGAACTTATTTTAGTAATATTTAATAAGGGTAAAAATAATTTACAAACATGTTAGAAGAATTCATTTATTATGTGACAAGAAAGATTATAAACAGAGTCTTAAGTTTTAAAAAGGGGAAGGGATAAGAACAGAATCGTGGTTTTAATTTCTTATTAGGCCACCAGTGTCTACTGTGTGTGGCATTGAAATCCTATTTACTATATATGAGGTATTAGCCATAGCTTAGTATTTGGGACTCTAATCTATAATTATTTTGATATTAACAAGTATCTGTAGAACATTTCATAACTCACAAATATTTCCTCTACATTATCCTACTAGTTATGAGATAATCCTATGATATAAAATGAGGATAATAATCTCCATTTACATATTATAAAACTGAGGTTAATTAGAGAAGATCTTATAGTCTGCAGCCTGTAAATAGCTAAAATGCAAAACCAGGTCATCTTATGTTATAGTCTTTTCCCTAAATAAACCATGTTCTGAATACCCTAATGCTGAATACCCTAATGTGTAAAGTTGATTAAAAACCTGGGAGCCCTCTGTTGCTGTCAAGTATGGAAGAAATTATTTTCTAAGATCTACAATGATGTTCAGGTATCAGGGGGAACAGGACAGATAGGCAAAAGGAAATAGCTCAGTGTCCATCTGCATTTATGGCAATAGCTAAAACACAAAAGTCTTGGATAGTGGGGTGCCTCAAATACAAAAATTTTCAGAGCAGCAATAGTCTTTGTTTGCAGTTATTCAAAAAGCAGCAGCACTGTTTGGCAATGATCATAGCAGATATCAAGACAATTTAATTCAGAAGTATTCCTCTGCACGGCCCACAAAGGAAAGTGCTTAAAGTAAGGGGTCCTTACTGTTCTGTATGAAAGTCACCCCTTTTGAATGATGAATTTTTCATATTTGTGCCTTTTCTAGACACAAAGACTGTATTACATCATGGTACACCAGAATAGATTGAGACAAGGTGAGATGCTGGTTCAAAAAAGAATGACATGGGGCTGGGGATATAGCTCAGTTGGTAGGGTGCTTGCCTCGTATGCACAAGGCCCTGGGTTCAATCCCCAGCACCACAAAAAAAAAAAAAAAAAAAAAAGAATTACATATAAATAAAATTACAAATCGAGTTATAATAGAGACATAACATTTTCACAAAGAAAGCACTGTGAGGACTTCACATATGCATTGGCTCACAAAATACTATGTACATAATTCTTTAGTCCTCTTCAGGTGGAACTTACTTTAAACTTTATTCTACTCTTCTATTCCTTTCCTGAGCAAATAGTATATTTATGACAAAATAGTAAAAGGCTCATTACTCCCAGTAAATATTGTCTTGACCCAGAATGCAAGTTTTGGGTGTTTTCTTGCCCCAAAAATAAATAAATAAGTCTGGGATTATTGCTTTTATTAGACTATTTAAGTAGAATCTGATTTTTAAAAAATGTATCTGCCTTTTCATATTCATTTTTCCATCTCAGAACACACACTGCATCTTCTAAGGTCTATAGCAGTGATTTGTGGTATGTATTAATTACTGATAGCTAATTTCACCATTTTCATCTTAAGAACCGAATTTCTGGAAAAAGTTCATCATGTTGTCTCAATAACAGCAGCCACAGGTGCTCCTACCCATCCTTTACAAAAGAGGAATAATAGCCATGAATTAATTTACTTTGTTATATAGAAAAAACAGTATATCTGGAGTAGCTTAATAATTGCAAGCAGACAAGACTTGTTTGTAGAGGATAATCAGAATAAAAATATGAAAATATCTTAGCATTTTTTTCTGTTTCTCCTCTTACAATGTTTAGTCTTTGGAGATAACGTAAAATGGTCAAGTCATTAAGAGAGTTCAAAGTTTCGAAGAAAATCTTAGGTCTATAAAACCTAAATCTGAAAAGTCAGTTTCCATTTTTATTTTCTATACTTAATAGTAACATGCCCTTGATGTTCTGGTATAACGGTATAGTTATGCTGTCGACGGGAAGTACTCCCAATTATTGTCTTTGTTTCTTATTAAAACAGACCAGCATGATTGTTTGGAATCCATGGGTGTGCTTGACTCCTTCGGCCCAAGGAAGCCAACCATGTCCCCAACTTAAGACTTACTGTGAGGAAAGATGGTTTACAGCCACCATAGTAAATCTGAGTTCTTTGATTCACTGCTGAACTTCTGCCCAGTTGAGGCCAATTCTGAACTTTAACTCTGAGCATACAGCTCCATATTTTCAAACAGGGAATGAATCTTCAAACTGACAAGCCGTGTAAAGTGACAAGCTCATAATGTAGTACCTAATGTCATTTGGCAGCTCCCTGGTTTATAGTTCAAGTGAAGGCATACATTTAAAGTCAATTAATTATTTCATTTTCTGGCCTATATTAGATCTGAGAGTCTTTATTATGGTGACATTTTCATGTCTCTGTAGTTTAGATGATGTCACCAATTTATCGTAAACTCTTCATAATTTTATAATACAAATCTGTTTGGGGCTGACAGCTGCCATTATTTTTTCCTGGCAAGTCTTTCCTACCACAGAAAATGGTTATTGAAGGGTCAGTCTACTTTTAAAAATTCTTTATAATGAGATATCTTTGATGGAATTCTTTCTACCTTTTACTTATTTAAGTATAACACTATATATACATAAGTCTTGACTGGTTTCTCAACCTCAGTATTATTGAGATTTTTTGAAATTTGAGGCAAAATTCACTAACATAGACTTGACTATTCTAAAGTATAACATTCAGTGGCAGGAACATTTATGACGTTGTACAACAAAATAGTTCCAAAACATTTCCATCACTTGCAAAGGATTAAGTGAAGTTGCCTTTTGTTTCCCTGCTTCCAGATCCTGGCAACTGAGTCTAATCTGTTTTCTATTTATTTATTTGCCTATCCTGGATATTTCACATAAACAGAATAACACACTGTGCTACACACTGTGCACATGTGCACATGCATCTAGTTTTTTCCCACTTAGCATACTGTTTTTGAGGTTTATTCATGTTGTGTTAATATTTATACCACGTTCCTTTTTATGACTGAATAGTATCTCATTGTATGGTTATACCACATTTCATTTATACATTCATCAGTTGATGAAAATTTGTTCATTTTCCACCTATTGCAAATAGTGTTACTATGAATATTAATGTATAGGTTTTTGTTTGAGTGTTGGTTTTTAGTTATTTTGGATACACATTAAATAGTGACTAAAAACATTTGGGACTAGATAATTCTTTGTTGTGGGGATTGTCCTATGCATTGTAGGATGTTTAATATCTTCCTTGGCCTCTCTCCACTGGGTGCCAGTAGCACCCCTGTCCTTAAAGTTGTGACAACTGAAAATGTATCTAGACATTGCCAAATATCTCCTGGGGAAAAAAATTGCCCAAGGTTGAGAACCACTGATATTAAATAAATGGAAGGGAATCTTAGGAGATAAGCCAAACTTTACCTATTATGTATATTCTAGATTTTTAGAAGAAACTTTTAAGTTTGTAGCAAAATTAAGCAGAAAGTACCAAGATTTCCCATATACTCTGTGCCCTCATTATCACGGCCTCCCTCATTATCAGTCTATCCCACTAGTGGTACATTTGTTAAAGCCTGTGAACCTGTAACAAATTGACACATCATTATTGCTCAGCAGCCATAGTTTATATTAGAGTCCATTCTTGGTGTTGTACATTCTATGGTTTTGGACAATATATAATGTTATGTATCCACTCTTATAGTTATCATACAGGTTCATTTCACTACCCTAAAAATTCTCGATGCTATGCTCATTCATCCCTTTCGGGCCCCCCCCCACCCACCAAGCCCTGGCAATTACTTAGCATTTTATTGTCCCCATAGTTTTGTCTTTTACAGAATGTTACATAGTTGGAATCATACAGCATGTAACTTTTTCAGATTAGCTTCTTTCACTGAGTAATATGCACTAGGAGTTCTTCTGTGTCTTTTCATGGCTTGATAGCTCATTTGTTTTGTGCACTGAATAATATTCCATTGTCTAGATGTATTACAATTTATCCATTCACCTATTGAAGGACATCTTGTTCAGTCTTAGCAACTCTGAATAAATCTGCTATAATCATCCACGTGCAGGTATTTGTGTGGACATAAATTTTTAACTCTGGATAAATAGCAAGGAGCATAACTGCTAGATCATATGGTAAGAGTATTTTTAATTTTGTAAAAATCTGCCAAACTATCTTCCAAAGTGGCTGTACCATTCTGCATTCCCACCATCAATGAATGAGAGTTTCTCTTGTTCCATATCCTTGACAGCATTTTATATTGTCAGTGCTCTAGATGTGGGCCATTTTAACAGAGATGTAATGGTATCTCATTGTTTTGACTTGAAATTCCCTGATGACATGCTGTGAAGCATCTTTTCATATCTTTGCCATGTATATATTTCTCTGGTGAGGTGTTTGTTACGATCTTTGGCACATTGATTCTGTTGTTTGTTTTACTCTTGAGTTTTAAGAGTTTATTGTACATTCTGAATAAGAATCAGATGTGTCTTTTGCAAAATACTCTTACCCATTCTATGGTTTCTCTTTTCATTCTCTTGGTATAGTGTGTTACATAGAAGTAAGTTGAGTCAAAAGAAGAGCAGTATACAGGGTTGGGAGACTAGGGTGTAGTCCTAGTCCTATAATCAAATATTCTTATTTTGGGGTAAATTACTTAGTCTGTACATTTCAGTTGTCCAGTCAGTAAAATGGAGGAATCAAGATGAGTCTGTAGTGTCCAGTGTACTCAGTGAAACACCTGATCATCTAAACAGGCCCCTGAGGGAAAGGAGGAAAAGGAAGTAAAGTGTCTCTGGTATATAGAACTTCCCCTTCAGACAGAATAACTCTACTGTTTCATATTTTATGTTGTATTTCTTGTAGGTTTGATTTGCAGAGAATTCCATGACTAATAAACAAGAAAACCCCTGGATTAATTGAATCTCAAAGATTCCTTTGAGATCTGAGATCCTGTAATACATGAACTCTCATTAGAATCCATTTTTTGAAGCTGCAGTAATGTGTAAAGGGGAAGAAAAATGACATGGGGAATTAAAAAATAGCTAATATTATGTGACTCTCTGTCTCATGACAAATTAGTTGCTTCCCTGCATTGTGGTTGTAAAGCATATAGTTCTTCCAATGTTTCCAGGGTGGTCTTACACATCATTACATTAGTTTGAGCCACATAAAATGGCTGAAAGTCATAATTTTGGCCTTCAAAAGATTATAATTCCATATGTCTCAACTGATAAAAATGCAATGTACATAGGGAGCCCTTGACTTCAAAGGCTTCTTAAGCATCCAGCTCATATAAAAATGTGTGGACCTTGTAGGTGGTTAAAGGTCTGGTTTGGAATCAAATAAGATTAAAGAGTTCTGTGCATCAGCCTAACACATCTTTTGGCATTGATATACATGAAGAATCAGTAAAGAAAGTATTGAAAAAATCCAAATCAATTTGGCTTTTAAAGTTATTGGGTTCCTTTTGGTAAGTGTTGGAATTGGTTAAAAGTATGTGAGGCCTGGGTTTCCCCACAATCTAGTTGCTACCTACGACCAAGTCTTAGGCCAGATTTTGCTCTATACACAGACATTTATCAGTAAGAAATGTCATCTGACATAATCTGTAAATTCCATGAGCTCCCACTTCTTTCCCCTTTTAGGTCCTACCACAATACCTTAAATGAAAAGTTCATCTGAGGCATATGTAACAGTATGCTAGCAATGGTATTCAGTTAACGTATGTAGTTAGAGGCAAGAAACCAAGACTCCTTCAAACTGAACACAGGGCCTTTTAGGACTGACTCAAGTCTTGGTCACAATTCCTAAGGGCACAAAATACCAGGTTTTAGATTTGTACACTGTACTCAGGCCAAACTTTGCTGTTGTCATTCCAAGAGCAAATTCACATGTAAACAACATTGATTTAACCATTGAAAAGTCATTTCTGAAATCTGTGCACTAATTAACAAAAGCACAATTCATCTGTGAAACTCCATTTCTTAAATCTATTATGCTTTGTTGTGGGCTGGAGTGAAAGAGAGCTGAATGTTTTTATGATAGCCACATTTGGAATGTGACTTTTTGTTACATTATGTGTCCTGCTCAGACAGTTATTCATTCCTAGAGTCTAGATTACAGCTGTCACATAGAATACACACTGTACTGTCTGTTGATGGGTTATAAAGCAATCACTATAACAAAAAGTTATGTGTTTAAAACTATATTTCATACATAATGAGTTTTATCTACCTTCTCTTTCCCCCATTAAATGTTGATTATTATTTATAGTTTTTCCATGTCTTTTCATATAGGACAGAAGTGTAATTGGTATAAATAGGATCCATAAACTCAAAAGGAAATTTTGTGGTTGTAACAACTGTAAACATGAACACAGCTGATGTCCTTCCTGATAAAATTGAGGCACTAGTAATAGGAGAGATAGTCATCTTTGGAATACTCCTGTTTTGATGGTCCACCTAATTGTATATTTAGTTATGTCAAATTAGATCATTTATTAATTCCATATTGGTTTGATTTCATGTGGGTAAGGCATTGGCTCTAGTTCAGAGACATCACATTAGAATACCATGCCTTTATATCAATTGGTATAATTGCTAGTAATTTGATGTAATTCTTAGTAATGCTACCATCTGCCATTTCATGTGGAATTTTTTTTTTATAAATAGTTAGAAATTGTAAAACCCCTTCAAAGAAAATTTTGTCTTTTACCTTTCTTTATGGGATAGCCTATTAGGTCATTTCTTTATACCTTATTTTCTTTTCAAAGCATAAAATTATTAGGCAAGTGACATATGAATGTATAATCTAAAGTTTGGCTTTTAAGAAAACTATACTGAGACCCAGCAACTTGGGAGGCTGAGGCAGGAGGATCGCAAGTTCAAAGCCAACCTTAGCAACTTAGCAAGGTACTAAGCAACTTAGCAAGACCCTGACTCAAAATGAAATATAAAAAGGGCTGGGGATGTGGCTCAGTGATTAAGTGCCTCTGGGTTCTATCCCTGGTCCCTAAAAAAGAAAAAAAAATTGAGGTAGTTAGTAGCTCTCCAAGGGGAACCATGTTTGTTTGTTTTTAAAGAATATTGACTTTATAAACATGTATTACTTCTTTTGTCTTCTCTCTTCTAGAAATCCATTCCTGGCATATTATCCACACTTATTCCAGGACTCCTGCCTGTAATCATCTGGCATTTTATTTTATGACTCTAGTAGCAGAAAGATATTTTTTACAAAGTCTTAGTTCATGATCACAACCACCATATTGTCTTTGGAAGAACATTTCGGCAATTAAAGATATTAATAACAATTGTTTCTTCTCTCATGTCCAACTTTCTACTCTCAAGAGCTCAATCCTGAAACTTTAGATTATTTTTTAAATACATGAATTCTTGAATGGGCTTCAGCTCCCTAATTCCTTATAAATACAATAATGTACGCCGTTCTATCTAAACTATAAGTTAGTGACAATCTGGTTGGGCACATGAGCACCACCATAGAAGAAATTCTAGATCATAAACATACCAGCCGTGAAAAAGTCAACTTTAATTTCCATGAATAGATTACAGTGGTGAAATAAAATTGAGAAAATATTCTATTTTCTATCATCCTAAGATAGGAAGGCAGTTCAAGTATGTTTTATTTTGCATAGTTTTATTTTTTTTACTAAGTGAAATATCACTTCAGATTGTGAGACTTAGTTTTCCTAGAGAAAGTTATTTCCATCAGCCTATGATAAAGGGATAAGATATATTTTTATATATAATCTATATTAGAGATTGAACCCAGGGGTACTCTACCACTGAACTACATCCCCAGCTCTTTTTCTAAATTTTATTTTTAGACAGGGTCTCACTAAGTTGCTGCTGCTGGCCTCAAACTTGTGATACTCCTGCCTCAGCCTCCCCAGTCTCTGGGATTACAAGTGTATTTCACTGTGCCTGGCTAAATTGGTCTATAGGCAGGAAAAAAAACTCGAAGGCATTATATGCAGGCACTGTTGAGTAATAATATCAAAATGGTTCATAAGCAAGAAAATAAGGAAACATGAATGTGACACTTTATAAGATTTCTAAAAATAAATCCAAGCACAGAATTGGATGGGGAGGGTGCTGTGTCCATTTTCTATGTGTTTAAGTATGTTTGTTTGGGGGATGGTTATTGCTTGGCTGGAAAATAGTATATTCATATCCCCAAAGAATTTGGATGTGATAAACTGTTCCCACTTTGAAAATTCTTTCCAATGATGGAACCTGTCATTATGACAACTGAAAGTACTTAAGAAATCACATCTAACACCTTGCTTCACAAACTAGGAAACAGGCCCAGGTAAATTAAGCATCAAATATTAGAATCATGCATCCAGTTTAGTATCAGAGATGAAACAGGAATCACATTTCCTAACTACAAATTCAGTGCCTCTGACCATACCACTCTTTCATCCTATAGTTTCACTTGCCTCAACACAGGGGTTGGTGAAAGTGGTGAATGGATATTGGCTCTTTTAGACTTTAACAATATATCAACAAAGGGCACCTTTCATGTGACAAACAGAAAGCTTGAATAAACAGATAGCTTTGCATGTTCTGCAGTCTTGTATGAGAAATGCACAACTAAACAAGATATTAGAGATTTATTTAGAAAAGAAAATCAGTTTCCTGATTACACCAACATTTACACAATATTGTCTGGGACCAAATTTTCCATTTGAATAAGTATATTTTGCAGATTGCCTCCCTTTTTTAATGTGTTAAAAAGAACTTTAGGGCTGAGGGTGTAGCTCAGTGGTAGAGGGCTTACCTAGCATGCACAGGGCTCTAGGTTTGAGCACTAGCACTGCAAAAAAATTTTAAAATAACATTTTAAAGTTCTGTTTTTATAGAAATAGTTCTAAATTAGATCATATAATTTAGTGCCTCTGTAAACATTATCCTGAACATCATATGGTCCTTTATTGGTGACTCAGATTCACCATGATAAACATAATCATTGATGTCTACTGCTTTCGGACTGTCAGCATGAGAGGAATTAGATTCTTCTCTAAATATCCCTCAAAGGGCCTTCTGTCTTCTTTTCCTTTGCCTTTGGATTAATTAGCTTTCACTTCTTGTTTCTGTCAGTATATTGATCTAGTTCAGCCCACACTGCCCCTTCTACTTTTCAGTTTTAATGTTCAGTGAGGCTTTGTAGTCTCACAGCCAGGCTGGTGCACATGGATAGAGTAAATTGACCCTTGATTTGTCTAAGGAAGTTGGGGCTCCCCTGAAGGGAAAGCATAAGATGAGTTATAATACATGACCTTGGTCATCTCTTTGTTTCTGAGTTCATAAGAACGGATTTACTTGAGTGACTTATGCAAAAATGAAGTATTACCATTATTAATATACACAATGATTATATAAAATACTGAATAGCCATCTGAACTATCAACCTAACATTCAGTAGAACCTAATTTAACCATTGTATTTTTGTAATTACGAGTTTGTTACAAATTAGAGGTCCTTATAAATAAGGACCAAAAATAGTCCTTAATTCGCATTCAGAAGAATTTCTGAAATTTTAAAATCTGATCACAGCCCCCCAAATATTTATGAATCTTCAAAATATATTGTAGCAACCATATCACGTTGGATAATTGAAAAGACTTTAAAGATTCTATAAGGCATGTTCTCATAGTCTTTAATAACAGCAAAGGTAAAATGCAACAGGAGAAAGATGACTCCCAAGGACATTTTTAGTTACAGAGGACAGATTTGTCTTCTAATTGTGAACTGCCAAGATATGTACAAGGCTCCCATGATTCTTTGATGTCCCACTGCTTATGTGGCTGAAACTAGGCTGTATAATCAATTAAGTCAAGTGCAAAACATTAGTCTATACATTTTTATTAAACAACTTAGAGAAGTTATTACAGAGTTCCTATAAGGGAGTTTCAGACTTTAAACAGAACTTTGCAAAGCTAGTATATTTTATCCCAGATTTGACCAGGGGGATCAAACTCCCAGGAATTCCTGGAGCTAAGCAGAAAGGCAGATAGACTCATTGCAAGTTAACACTGTCCTTGCTCATTTATTTTGTACTGTCTAAGTGCAATTTTTTTTTGTACTGAGAATTAAACCCACGGGCACTTTACCACCAAACTACATTCCCCAGTCCCTTTTTATTTTTTATTTTGACATTGGGTCTCAATAAGTTGCTGAGACTAGCGTTGAACTTGCAATCTTCCTGCCTTAGCCTCCTGAGTCACTAAGATTACAGGTGCGCACCACTATGACTGGCTCTAAGTACAATTTTATTATCAGTTTGGTAGACCTTTTTTTTTTTTATACAATAACTGCCACAAGTCATAATACTATTTATTGAACATCCATTCTTTGCTAAGCTCTGAGCAAAGCAGTCTGTACATTACCTCATTTGTAACTATGAGATTAGTTCTATTCAAAAATTTTATTAGTGCATTATAGTTATACATAATATTGGGGTTTGTTTTGACATAATTATACAGGCATAAAATATAATTTCCTCCAATTTAATCCCTAGTACTTCCCTTTCCTGTTCCTCTTTCTACTGCTATTCAAATTTACAGATCCCAAAATGATACTTAGGTTTTTGCTTTCCTCAGTAGCTGTTTGCTCTGGCAATATTTTACTTACTTTCTAGATGATATATACCACTTAACTGATTTGGGATATCAATGAGATCACTCTTGTTATTGAAATTAAATAATCACAAGCTCCCCATGATGTAAGTGTTTTAGTCAGCTTTTGTGATGCTGTGACCAACATACTGGACAAGAACAACTTAGAGAAGTTCATTTGGGGCTCACAGTTTCAAAGGTCTCAATCCATAATGGCAGTCCCTATTGCTCTGGGTCCAAGGTGAGGCAGAACATCATGGTGGAAAGGCCTTATAGAGGAAAGCTGCTCAGCCCCCGGTGGAGTCAGGATGCAGAGAAAGAGTGGGAAGGGAATGCAGGGAAGATGCACTATTCCAAGGCACACCTCCATGAACCACCTCCTCATGCTACACCCCACTTGCCTACAGCTACCATCCAGACATTCCATTCAACTAGGATGGGCTGAATGGGTTATAGCTCTTATAATCTAATCATTTACCTCAGAATATTCCTGCATTAACAGGTGCTTTTGGGGGATACCACATATCCAAAGTATAACAGTAAGAATGTTTTTCTTCCTTTCCTAGTCAACCCTATTCCCATAGGAAATCCAAGAATTCCAAAATTGCACAAGAGGTCTAGAGGGATGGACCTTGATCCTTAGATTGCAGAAAAGATACTGGAATGCAAGTTTCATTTGTAGAAAGTTCATGTTCTCTATTATTCTTGATGTTCTTGCTACTGTTGCTCGTGTATAGTCTTACATAAAAAATAGCGCACACAAATCAGGCTTTCTGATACTCAGAATAGTTGCAGTGCAACTAGAGAAATCAACACAGTGACTAAAACATATGTTTTCTCAACTGGGCTAATGGTAAATTATAACAATGCTGGGAGGACACTGTTCAACCCAGAATTTTACTTTCCTATGCTTACTCCATTTGCACAATAGGCTTGGTTTCTCATTATTTTGATATTTAATTAACCTAATGTTTAAGCTTTCATATCTCTGGTGTATTAGCCTGTTTTGTGTTACTACAATGAAATACCTAAGGCAGGCTAATTTGATAAAGAAAAAAAGTCAATTTAGCTCACGGTTTTGGAAGCTGAAAATCCAAACAACATGGTGGATGCTCTGGCAAGAACCCCTTTCTCAACTGTCATGTCATGGCAAATAGCAGTGGTGGGGGCATATGTGAGAGGAAAAAATATCTCCAAATAGAGATTCTGGGGTTTCACAGAATCTAAGGACATACCCCAGTGACCTAAGGACCTCTTACTAGATTCCACCTCTTAAAGGTTCACTACCACATTGAGGACCACACCTCCAATCTGTGAACCCCTGAGGAGACAAACAACATCCAAACCATAGCACCTGGCCTCTTCCCTAGGCAAGTTCATAGTATCAAGGTGACTAACTGAGGAATGTCTACCTTAAGATAACCTATAACTGGGTGATATGACTGAATGGTGCAGTGGACTACACTATATTTTCCTTACCAGGGCCATAGAAACCCATCTGAGAGGTTCAATGGCTTTGAACTTAAAAGGGAATCTTAAGCTCCTTTCTCTTAGATGGAAGTTCCTATCCCATTCAAGCTTGGTATGCCGAATGTATTGAGGAGAGGAGAGATGAGACCCTCTCAATCTCCAGAGCATCTAGGTCAGAGGTTCCCAAACTTTCTCAGTTTATGGTGCTCTATTATTAATAGTACTGGATTTTTTTATAGCACCTAGCAAGTGAAAGAAAGAACTAACAGTTACATTTATTAAGTAATTAGGTCCAAACAGTTTAATTATTGTATCCTGACAGCACAGTAGCTGTTTGAAAAGAGTAATATATGTAAATTGGAAAAAGCAATATTTTATCTTAATCTTAAATAACCAGGCAACATACTACTAGAAGGTGTGTACATGTTGGACCCTGCCAGGCTTCTCAAATCTTGGAATCAGATTGAATACTGCCACCCCCATTTTGTGTTCCATGCTGATTTTTCACATGACACTTGTATACTTTTTTTTAATCACAGCTGAAAATCCAGCTTTGCAAGAAAAAGGAATGTAGATCTATGTAATGATAAAACTGTGAACTACCTTAAGCTCTAGTTTCTGTGGGTATCTGACAAATGTTGACTATCACTGCATTTTCTTCAAAAATCACTGAATCTCTTTCAAAAATGTAAAATATACTGTATATCTTCTGTGAGTTTGCTACATTACCCTCAAGGGCTTTGCTACATGCTTTGGGAACCAGGGTGCTAGTTTCTTGCCAAAGCAAAAAATATCTGGCTACACCCTCTTCCCAGAACACTAGGTGCCTAGCTATTTTACATCTGCATAACTTCTGAAAGAAACTAAATCATTCTTACAGAACCAAAAAAAAAAAAAAAAATTGTGTGTTCTACAGGAAATAAAAAAAAAAAAATCTCCTAGAAACTTGGCTACAAATATATTTTACACAATATACAAACACATTTGACGATCATAATTTAAAATTTCAGTACTTCTTCATAATTAGAGGTATATTCATGGCCTACAAGGTACTTTTCATTCAGTCTCCAAGTCTTTCCCATTCTACCTTTTCATTAATCCTGTTCTGTACCAAGTTCTTTACTAGGTGTTACAAAAGAAAGAGTTTGGGTCAAAACATTAATAATACATGGCTCCTACCCTCAAGAAGTTTATAACCTTAAGGAGGAACCACAGTCATAATAAAAATCACAATAAAATTTGCTGAATAGCTGTAGGCCTTAGGTCTGTCTAATGAAGTAAGAAGTGAAATCTGGGGAAGGTTTTAGAGGACATCACATTGGAATAGGAGCTAGGCAGAAGAAAGATGCAAAATTATGGAGGCACAAAAGAGCCAATTTGTAGGATGGCTAAGATTTGGTTTGGCTAATAATCAGATACATGGTAGGTTAAATGGCCAAAGAAATCACCCAATATTTATACCTTTCATATTCTTTCCTTTCCATTTCTAATGCACGATCTCATTATTTCTTAACCTGGTCTATTGTAAGCAGTTTTTCCTGGCCTTTCCCCCTCATTCTATCCCGAAATCTGTTGTGTGTGTATATACACTCTTTTCTAGATTATTCTCACTTAACTATTGATCCCAAACCTTTATGGCTACTAAATAGTTCAAATGTGTAAGCCTAACAGTAAGTGCCTCTATGACCTGGAAATTAGTCAGTATCCAGTTGGATTTCCCAGCTATTTTGAATCTTCTACTCTGGCCCTACTAACCAGGTCATTGTGCCTCCTTTATGTCCTTTTGCTCAATTCCAAGCCCTTTCTCTGTTTTGTTTTCCTAGATGTTATGATTTGGATGTGAGGTGTCCCCCAAAAGCTCACATGTAAGACAATGCAGGAAGGTTCAGAGGAGAAATGATTGGGTTTTAAGAGTCTTAACCCAATCAGTGAATTAATCCCTGATGGGATTAATGGAAGTGGTGAGGTGTGGCTGGAGGAGATTGGAATTGGGGCACAGCTATGGGGTATATATTTTGTATGGAGAGTGGAGTCTCTTCTCCTTCCCTCTCTCTCTCCCGCCGCCTCCCCTCTTTCCTGATGATGCAAGCTGCTTCCCTCTGCTATGCCTTTCTGCCATGATGTTCTGCCTCACTTCGAGCCCCAAGGAATGGAGCCAGCCTTCTACGGACTAAGACCTAAGCCCTCAATTAAACCTTTCCTCCTTTAAAATTGTTTTGGTCAGATCTTTAATCACAGCAGCAAAAAAAGCTGAATAAAACACTAGAATATCTTTTCTTGCCATCTTTGCATGCCCCAGCCCTGCCACTCCTTGATAAACCAGCTTAAATACACTTTTCAGGGGCCCTTCCCCAGGTACTTCTCCTCACCTCCAAACACACATACATCCAGTAGAAACACACTTCAAAGAATATCAAGTTCAGTCTTATAGCAGAGTTTTTATGTATCTTTTCTCTTGGTTACCTCTTGCACTGAAGAATCTTTTGGGGGAGATCATCTGCTATTCATTTTTGTGACTTGTTATATTCTCATTGCATACAGTAAATATGTCCTAAGAAAAATAATTTTGTTTACTTAAAATAAAAATGTAACCATTAAATACTGGCTTCTTCAATGAAATTGGGCCCAAGATGAGAGAACCCTTAGATAATTAGAGTAAAAATTTTTCCAAACAGGCTGTTAATTTTTAGGCCCTATCCTTTGCTGTTTTTCAGGAAATTTATGGACACGATTTCACTTAGCTAAAGATTGTTTGTGTTAAAATGTCAGTTTTAGTAACCTTCAGTGCATTAAATGTAAAATTTATGGGACAATAAAATATTTTGACTTAAGTTAGTACTTTAGGGAGTAAATTCAGTAGCCCTCTTATTTCATTTGTTTTCATAGTTTTCTTCTGAAGAGAATGCATGAGAGCTTATTTATTTTAAGTTATGAAAAAGTGGTTATTATTCTTTAATGAACATATGTGTGGGCATATCAGTCTTAGATTTGAAATATTTTCTGTAGCAATTTCAAATGAATCTGAAAAAAGGTTTAGGTTTTTGTTTATTTTTCTATTAAAGGATATTTTAAGCAGCATCTCAGTGTTGTGTGCCTGAGGCACATTTACATTGTGTATATTTGACACATCATGTAATCTGTGGTTAAGGCAGGCATGTGATTCCTGCCAGCTATGGGTTAACTCACACAATTTAAGGGGAAGGAAGTAATCAACTGAAGTTTCAAACATCACTGCTTTAGTTCTGATTTTTTTTTCCCTTTGGTGCTGAATATTAGACCCAGGGCCTGACACATGCTAAGCACTATCACTCACCTACACTCCCAGCCCCTAATTTTGAATTTTGAAGTCCTAATTCTAGCCTTTCCAGTGTGGAAATTGCCCACTGTTCTTGAAAGGAAATAATCTGATCTCCTATAAATCAAAGCTATCACCTGCTCCTTTATTTTGTTTCCACACTGAATAAAAAAATTCTAATTCTGCTATTATCATGTAAGGTTCATTAGATTTCCAGGTTACTTTGAAAAGGACTGGCAAATGCTCTGCCACTACTTCCTGTTCCCTAAATCTATAATAGTGTCTTTCGTACTAGTCAGATTTTAACTCCAAGTAATATCTTTTAATTGACTGGATTTGGCAAGTGAGATAAAATCTATTCACCAGCTTAGTCTATCTAGAGTTCTTGGTATTATATTACATTGCCTCTTGGTATAAGAAATATGTAGAAGATGTTTATGGAATGCTCTTGGTAATTTGATTAGGCTAGGATTAGAAGATCTGTATCCTGCTACATTACCTCCCAGTTGCTTATCCTTCTGAATTAGCCTGCTGTTTGGTGAGAGTTAGCTGCTTTCCTTGACTCTCCTTTTCCATTTAGCTAGCATATATAAAAAATATATATTTTTTCTTATTAGTAATTTGGGAATTTTCCTCCTAAAATCTGAAAGTACATTATTATTATTATTGTTACTATTGTTATTAAGATTTGAATGCTGTTGTATTATTACCAAGGAACATTAGAAGTTCTGCCAAACTCAGAAGATATTATTTCATATCTTGTCTTCTTTTTTATTTTTATTGGTTCTTTTTAGTTACACATGACTGTAGAATCCATTTTGACATAATTATCAAAGCATGAAATATATCTTGTTCTGATTCAGTCCCCAGTATCTCTCCTTCCCCTCCCCTCTCTCCACCCTCTACTCTACTGATCTTTCTGCTATCAAAATACATTATTGCTGATTTTTTTTGCTTTTTCCTCAGAGAAACTGATTGAAAACTCAGAGATATCTTAAAACTGCACTAGCATATGTATTTTGTTTAAAAACAAAGAAGTTCATGGTTTTGATCAACTTTGCACTTGTCAGACCATACACAGAATATTGCACACAACATAGGACAGTGTATTTTATGAGAGAAAGATGGTACAGATATTCACTTTATATGACCAATGGATGAAGAAAAGAGACCTGTTTATCTTGGAAAAGAGAAGCCCCATGGGAAAACGGTTACTGTCTTTCTTCATGTGTGAGTTGGAGGAATCTTACGTTGTTTTGGAGTCAATTTAGACCAGTGGCTGAGAAGTTGTAATTCAGTGAAATGTCTCTTGAAAAAGACCACCATAGTCAAAAAATTACTACAAATGTATATACCAAGCTACCTTTCAGGAGATGTATGTGTATATATTAAATATATATTAAGGGCCTAAAAACATCACACAGTAAGAGTTCTCTTTGATTAGTTAATCAAAGCATTCCATAAACACCTTTCTGAGAACTAGTTTTCTAAGGAGTTGACATTAGAGTAGTAATTTACAAATTATGATAATGGGATAGGTAACATCAGCATTACCTGGGAACTGATTACAAATGTAATTTCTTGGCTCTGACACAGACCAGTGGAATCAGAAACTGCTGGTGAGTTCCAGCAATTTATGTAATAATGAATTCTAGGAGATTCTGATGTTGCTAAAATGTGAAAAGCACTTCTAGTAAATTCCTTTGTTATTCTCCAAACTCAACAGTGCCCTTTTGGTTTCCTTCATAGCATTTACCATAATTTATATTTTTAATGTTTTTTTCTAATGGTATTATACAACTCAATTCATTTTATAGGTCATTTCTCATCCAAGGTATAAAAGGAAAGAACTACTTATTGAATTCAACTACTTATTGAATTCTTACCCTAGTGTAAGTGCCATCCAGCTGGTATTAATTTGGATCCTTTAAAGAATCCCAAATTATTAATCTATAATTTGGGATTAATTATTAATTAATTAATTATTAATCTATAATTTTCAGTTCTATAAACTGAAATGTACATATAAATAATGAGGCAAAACATAAATTCATTGCTGTGATTGTCATCTTTACAAGATACTTGAAATGTTTTTCATTTACTTCAGAATGTTCTTTGGAAAATGTAGACCTTTTACTTTATCATTTTAAAAGATCTGGGGCTGGGGATATAGCTCAGTTGGTAGAGTGCTTGCCTCGCATGCACAAGGTCCTGGGTTCAATCCCTAGAACCACATAAAAAAAGTTAAAAGATCTGTATTGAGCTGGGCATGGTGGCACATGCCTGCAATCCCAGCAACTCGGGAGGCTAAAGCAGGAGGATGGCAAGTTCAAGGCCAGCCTCAGCAGTTTAGCAAGACCTTCTCTCAACATAAAAATAAAAAGTGCTCCCTGGATTCAATACATGGTACCCAACCCCACCCCCCAAATCTGCTTGATACCTTCTCCCATATTAGAAGTTCATAAAATTAGGACATTTTCTACTCTTTTGACATTAGCGGAGATCAGTTTCAATCAGTTTCCCTGGTGGCATTATACTTATGTCTCCAAGAAGCAAGATGCTTTTAGAAAAACATTGTTAAGTAGAGCATAAAATGTATTAGTGTATAAAAATAAAAAGAATGCTCCATAAGTGTACCTGCAACTATTGCCTAATTTACTGTGCTGAGTGTCATAAATGTGTTTTTAATGTTTATATGAAATGCCTCTATAAGTTATGCAAAATAATTTCCATTTTCTTAAGGACAATAAAATGAGTTTTGACTGTTTTAAAGTGTCATCACACTATGCTTAAGTGCATTTAGAACAAAATTACTATTAGAGTTTCCTTAGGATGAATTATAGCCAAATTTATCTTCTTGTTACTGTTTTGTCACTTCTTTTGAAGTCAAGGTTCTCTCGGTAAACATTATTAGGTCTATTGCAGGTCTATTTCTTCTTAGTTAGATGGACAAACACTGATAGTCTTCTACAGTCTGGATTTAGATTTGGTTGCTGCTGTCCAACAGCCGAATGCCTTGGGGTATCCACTTACAGTAATGAATATAAGTAGTGGTATCATTATTACTATATTTAAACACCCATGGTTGGCAGCAATGTGCTCAAGTTTGAATATAACATGGTAAATTATGTCACTGTCCCTGCCCAGGGCAACTGCTACTGAAAGGACACACTCACTTGATGAGGAAGCTAGTGGATGCAGTGCTTGTGAGCTAAGTGTAACTTCACTGCTGACTCACGCAAAGAGGTTTAGGATGTTGCCAGTGTTGTCTGAAGAACATCTTGCAGTTTTCATCTTGTATAGTAACTTATCTTATGGGGTTTTCATTCCACTTTTATGCTTATTATTATATCTCTTTTTAGTTTTTCTCACGGAAGAAAAAGCCAATTCAGTATTAAAACGCTACCGAAGAGCTAATGGACTTTTTGAAGAAATAAGACAGGGCAATATTGAACGTGAGTGCAAAGAAGAAGTCTGCACATTTGAAGAAGCCAGGGAAGCTTTTGAAAATAATGAAAAAACTGTAAGTATACAAGCAATTTTTAAAATTCTCACAGATTTGCCTACATTTTGATTTATATTTGAGATCTCAATTCCAAAGTATGTGTATTGTTATTAATTAAAAATTACTTTTTCAAGGAAGCCTGAAAGTGGCATCTAATAATATTCCATCCATGGGAAAGCTAGGTTCACTTCCCTGTGTGTTGGTGTGTTTCCACAGGACTCTGCCAAGAGCAAAGATTCATCAGCTTGGCAGGGGAGAAGCATTTAGTTCACTGAAGGCTTTGATCTAGAAAGTTAATATCCTTACCTTACTATCAGAAAGTAAGGGTGGAGGA
This sequence comes from Sciurus vulgaris, assembly GCF_902686455.1. NCBI lineage: Eukaryota > Metazoa > Chordata > Mammalia > Rodentia > Sciuridae > Sciurus > Sciurus vulgaris. The sequence goes on along the minus strand of NC_136471.1, from coordinate 105,589,632 downwards.
AGCTAATGAAAGCTGATAATATTTTTAAATGTTTTACTTCTCCTACTAAAGAAAAGACATATATGGACTCCTCATCCCCATTCTGTGAGAATACTCCTCTTCATCTCTCTTTCTTCTGGACTACATGTTATTCAAGGAGAGCAGAATAGGTACGCATGAGACTGTGATGTATATTCTATAGAACTGCTTCACAGTTGGAAATGACATTACCAGAGGTAGCCATTATAGAAAGATCTAGTGCTCTGCACCATGAAAATAACACTAGCTGCTGAACAAGTGATGGCTGAGGTGCCAGAGGGATATTGAACATGCTTCAGGAGCAGTGGATGCAGAAGAGTTTTAAAGAGAGGAGTTTTGATCTTTTGTTAGCTAGAGAAAGCCCCAGAAGGAGCCCAAGGAAAGGCTTTGAGAGACGTGATTGCTAGGTTTGAGTATACACAGCAAAAGCAAAATTCATTTGGAAATTGATAAGCTGTGAGGTTCATCAGCTTCGCTAATTCACTTGGAGTTTATTGTTGTATATAGTATAAGTTATGGATTTGATTTTTCCACCTGTCTACCCAGTTTTCCAAACACCATTTAATATAAAGCTCTTCTTCTCTGTAGTGATTTTAGTTACCTTTTATTGTGTACCTAATTTCTATATGTAGTTAGTCTATTTGGGGATTTCCTATTGTAGTTCATTGGGTTATCTCTCTGCTCAAATATTAGAACCCCACTGTTTTAGTTATATGGATATGTAGCATGTTTTAGTGTAAATTAGAACCACTTCTCCCTTATATGGACTGCTTCAGTGGTTTGTGAGCTATTCTTGCATTCTTGATGTTCCATGTAACTTTAAATATAAACTTTCCTAGCTCCAGAAAAAGAAAATGTCAGTCTTTCTAATAGGATTTCTTTCAGTTTACAGTCCTTCCCCCAAAATCTGTTCTTACCACAGCCTAATTTCAGTAAATATTAATTTCGCTCATCTATCTGGTTGCTGATATCCAGACCTTGCTACCATCCCTGATTCTTCTCTCCTTTTCGGATCCTACATTCCATCTACCAATAGTTGACTCTATCATAAAAATACATTCAGAATGTAGTCACATTTCAGTCTCTCTACATGTTACTATTATACATCCAAGTCACCACCACCCTCTCATCTGCATGATTTCTTTTTTTAAAGAAAAATTTTTTTAGTTGTAGATGAACGCAACACCTGTATTTAATTAATTTATTTATTTATATGTGGTGCTGAGGATCAAATCCAGTGCCTCATATGTGCTAGACAAGTACTCTACCACTGAGCTACAACCTGTATGATTTCTTGACCTTCTTCCCCATAATTGATTCTCAAAACAGTAGGCTATACTTTAAAAATCTCTTTTTGACATTTTCTCTTCTCCCTCAGTAAAAGCTAAAGTACTCAGAATCATCTATAAGATACTACACAATCATGTCCATCCCAAACTTCCATTCCTCTATAGTTATTTCTTTACCACATCTCTTATGATATTCCACCCCTTATATTCACTTTGCTGTGGCTTGCCTGTGCCTACACACACACACATACACACAGCACAGATCTACCTCATGGCATTGGCATTTGCTCTTTCCTCTTCCAGATGGATATGTCTGAGCACGCTGATCACTGTCAGGTCTTTGCTCAAGTTCACTTTCTCAGTGAGAAAGTATCTGGCCTTAAATTACAACCTTGAGTCCCTTCCATGAATTATTTTTCTTTCCAACAGTTATCACCACCTAAAATCCATTTGTTGTATTTGTTAATTGATCACTCTCTGCCCAGGACTGTTAGCTCCATGACAACACCTTTTCTCATCTGTTTTGTTCTTAGCTATGGTCCCTAGCAATGCTGGCACGTAATGGGCGCTAAATAAATATTTGATGATAGATGAACTAATGGATTGGCATATTATGAAGTACATTTAATGCATAGGAAAATGTGATTTAAAACTTTTTCACACATTGACTGAAAGATGTGGACTTTAAAATGGATTTTTATTATATTGGCATTATGTTTATTCTCTTCTTTATGGTTTAAAGTCTGTAATCCAGGTTTGCTTATGCCATTAAAAGGCCATTTACAATAAAGTATGTTGAAGGGCTTTTGTCTAAGTGTAATAAAATTGGCAATCTCATCTTTTATTTGCTGTAGAAAAACTATTTCAGAATAGTGTTTTTGTTGTGTGCTAAGAAGGATCTAGCATTGGATAGCACAGTTTCATCTTAATCTTGGCAATGAAGAAAATGTTTGGCTTTTGAGATTTGCTTTCTACTCTTAGACTTCTTATTACGTTTTTGTTTACTAAATTTTATTGCTCAGAACAAGTTTACTCACATATATTTTCATCATCCCCAAATGTAGACTATGTGAATTTAAAGGTCCATTTTCAGTAGACTGAAATTCTACTTGAAATTCTATTTATAATTCTTTACCTAATTGCAAGCACAAGTCTAATTAGACAATGGGAGAAAATATATTGTGCTTAATGTTCCTCCTTTTCACCAAATAGAAACTAGGTCAGATTTATTCACATATTATCTGCTGAATCCCTACTATGTACCAGATACAGGACATACCACAGTGAATAAGCTATCCCTTACTCATGGCTTTTGAGATCCAATCGAGAGAGCTGACATACACACAACTCATATGAGCGCTTTGTACATCTTAAATATATACAATTTTTATTTGTTACTTGTACCCCAGTAAAGCTCAAGGAGGAAAAAGCAGTAGTTATCTGAATGGCTTGCCTGAATCCTCTCTGTAGACAGTTAGATGGATGTGATTTGGTGTCTCAGCTCTGCCATCTACTGTCTATATTGCTTTGTAGTAAACATTTCGCCATTTATTTTTATGTTTTTTGAAGGGGAAAAATTACACCCACAGCATTAGGTTTGAGTGTATGCCTTTGGTATAGTGCCTACCACAGTGAAAGGTACAATAAATACATTTTATTTTAGTTTATAGGTGAATTACAGATACTTTATTTAGGAATTGTTACTAATTTCTACCATTGTTTTTTTCTTCCCCTTTCCATGGGACCATGAGAGTTCTCTGCATTTTGTAATCTTTTTTTTTTTTTTGTCCTGGGGATTGAACCCAGGGGTGCTTTACCACTGAGCCACATCCCCAGCCCTTTTTATTATTTATTTTGAAACAAGGCCTCAGTAAGTTGCTTAGGGCCTCGCTAAGTTGCTAAGGCTGGCATTCAACCTGCAATCCTCATGTCTCAACCTCCTGAACCACTGGAACTTTTAATCTGGAGGTACTATGAAGAAAACAGTAATAACTCTTTAAAACAACAATTTCAGAACTTTTTTTCCCCCATAATTTCTGGTTTGATTTGTTTTACTTCCAAAGTAGTTATCACCAAACTCAAAGTACATAGGAATAGTTTGGGTGCTTATCAAATCTACACAGTCCTACCTGGCACCCAGATCTGCATTTCAAATGCCATTCTATAATGAAAGAAAACAAGGCTCTTTGGCAAAATGGTTGATTCTAGAGATGGAGCATATGGTACTACTAGTAAGTAAATAAGTTCTAAAATGGCAACAAAGAATGGGAGCATGTCAGAGGGAATTAGCATCCTTAGTGGCCAAAGGAGGCCCCAGTGGCCAAAGCTGAACAGTTCAAATAACAAAATAAATAACTTAGTATTGGATTATAACCCAAAGCATGAACTAAATATATGAATGTATAATAATATAAATAAATGAAAAATTAATAAATAGGTGAAAAGAGGCAACTCTGTACTACAAAAATTACAATATAGTACAGTACAGAAAAATTCCAAATTATGTATGTAAATACTCCCCTCTCTAGGAGGTAAAGTTTAGTTCTCTACCTCCTTTAAGTTTAGCTTGAATTTAAAGATCTGCTTTCAAAGAGCAGTCTGAAAAGGGAGGAAATAACTTTACAGTGGAGAAATCTAGCAAACACTATCTCGACTGGGTGATCACGGTTAGCATCACTAGTGATACATCATATATATGACATGCTGATAAAGGACTTCACTTCTGTGATATTTTCCCCACAAACCCATAAGCCCAGTTGAATCATGAGAAGTTACAGACAAAATTAAAAGATTTTCTATAAATCGTATGACCATTTTAGTTAGCTTTTTGTCACTGTGACGAAATACCTGAGAAAAATCAACTTAAAAGGAGGATAGATTTATTTTGGCTCCCAATTTCAGAAGTACATGGTCACTTGGCCCCATTAGTTTGGGCCTGTGGTGAGGCAGTGCATCATGGCAAGAAGCATATGGCAGAGAAGGCCTACTCATCTCATGGTAGCTAGGAAGCAAAGAAAGACAGGAAGAGGCCCTACAAAGACACACCCCCAGTGATCTGACTTCCTTCTACTAGGTTCCACCTCCTGATGTTTGCACCACCTCCCATTAGCTTCATCAGCTGGGACCAAGCCTTCAACACATGAGCTTTTGGGGACGTTTAAGATCCAAACCATAACAATGACTGTTACTCCTCAAAACTATCAAGGTCATGAAAAATTAAAGCAACAAGACTGAGATGATCACAGAACAAACACTAAAGAGACACGATTAAATGAAAAGTGGGTTAGATTCTGGAACAAAAGGACAACAGTGGGAAAACTAGTGAAATCCAAGTTGAGTTACTAGAAATGGGCCAGTGGTGGTTTATTAATTATAATGAATCTACCATGCGACTATAAAAGCTAACAAACAGTAGGGGAAATGGTGAGGGGTACAGGGGAATGTTGTATATCATCTCTGCAACTTTTCTATAAATCTAAAATTGTTCCAAACTAAGACAATTCATTTTAAAAATGCCCAATCCAGGGTTCACAGGACTTCATGGGGCCAGGGAAATTGCTTTAATAGATGACACTTTAGATTCTAAAGCAAATGGTTTGGCCAAAACCAACTTAGAATTTTTCAAGGAGTTCTACAGTGTGTGGTATTTCTGGGGGTGTTGATGAATGTTATGTCTGGTATCATCCCAAGTATTTAACCCACTTTCTGTATACCCTATGCTCCAACCTACCTCCAAATTACAGATGTATTTTAGAGACTAAGTTGTTAATATCCAAGAATTTGAGATCTAAGTCCAGCAATTCTATTTTAAGACAATCCCTCTCATTCCAAAGTGTTTCCATTTAAATTTTTATAGAAACTACTGGGGAAGTAAGGGACATGAGGTATCCCTTCAAACTAAGACATGTTACAAAAACTACCTTGGAAATCTTTGAATTCAATGTCTATGGCAGAAGGTAGCATGTAGACACTTGTGGTTGTGAACAATTATAAGCAGTGCTCATGTCTGAGGTATTTAAGAATTGATCACTAGTTCCTGGAGATTACTCATTTCACTTGCAGGCAGAAACTCATATTCTTTGGCACTGTTAGGGAATCTCCTGTTTCAGTTTGCTTCTCTTGATCCACTGATGGCACTTGAGCTAGATTTAGAACTTTAATTCAGAAAGGAAGAAAGGTAGAAGACAAACCTGGGCACAGAAATACAGGGGGCAAACTTGAGACATCGCCATGCCCTCTTTCAGCCATGCCCTGTGCATTTCCATCCATATTTCTCTGCATGATCCCTACACTCATCCCAGGCCTTCCTGGGTGAGCCAAATAAGATGGTTCCTTTTAGACAAATGGAGGTGGTTTTTTGGGGCTCTCAAAGGCTTCCTTGATACTTCTTTTGAGAACTCTTGAGAAAAAGTCAAATGGCCAAAATATGTCATTTTATACGATTGACATTCTGAGCTGTTGCAGAGATGAGGAAAATCTGATTTCTATAGGCAGACATCACATTGTCCCTTATCGACTTTGATTTTAAGTTAGTGGTCAATTTTAGTCTCTGTTAGTTGGGCCCTTTTTTAAATTCATAAATCCTCTGAAGTCTCAAGTTATTCTTGTTGGGTTGTAGTTCTAACATAATTAGGAGGGTTTCAGCCCATATGATATTAGTAAAGTAGTATACTGGCCCCTGTGGGAGTCTCTCCTCCCCATGCAGTGTGTTGACATTGACCTGAAGTGATGTCAGCAGGTTTTCTCTCCCAGCACCAGTTAACCTTTTTCAGATCTGAACTCAGTGACCAGATACTGGTGGGATGGACAGGTCCATTTGTTGTCACTTGCAGAATCAGCTACACTGTGGATTCTGCATATTATAGACAGCAGTGTCTAGTTAAAAATATCCTGTTTGCCAGGCACAGTGGCACACACCTATAATCCCAGTGGCTCAGGAGGCTGAGGCAGGAGGATCACAAGTAAGTTCAAAGCCAGCCTCAGCAACTTAGTGAGGCTCTCGGTCACTTAACAAGACCTGTCTCAAAATAAAAAAATTAAAAGGGCCGGAGATGTGGCTCAGTGGTTGTGTGCCCCTGGGTTCAATTCCTACTACCTGCCCCCCCCCAAAGATATCACTTTTTATGGCTGGATAATATTCCATCTTATATATTTAACACATTTTCTTTGCTCATCTGTTGATGGGCATCTAGCTGATTCTGTGTTTTAGCTATTGTGAATAGTGCAGCAATAAATATAAGCATGCTGATGTCTCTTTGTTATACTGATATCATTTCCTTTGGATATATACCCATAAGTGGGATGGCTGAGTAACACATTATGTTAAACAAAACAAGTCAGTCACATAAAGACAAAATACATGTTCTCCCTCATGTGTGGATGTTTTAAAACGTTGATCAGAAAGTATAATAGTGATTCCTAGATTCTGGGAATGGTGGGGAAGGAAGAATAGAGCAATTTTGGATAACGGGTACACAAAACAGAAGTAGTAAGTTCTTATGTTCTGCTGTATGATGGTGATACCGCCGTTTAACGGTGACAAGTTCTGCTCCTTCTAATGTTGAAGATTGAACACTAGAGAAGCACGCCAAGGCAAGCATATTAAGCAGGTTTTATTTAAAGGTAATAATACAGACTTCTCCCGGCAGGAAGAAGGGGGCCATGGCTGATGTTCTAAAGTCCCAAGAAGTGAACACACCCTACATCTTTTAACTTTTTATAATCAAATTCTCTTTTGTTCTGCAGTTCTCTCCCCCCTTATCTCTCCTTCCTGCCTATGTGACTAGGCCTGGTTTTGCATTAAGTGAGAAGCCATGGGCAGGGGGAGGGCCAGGGTGATTCAGGTAGGTAAGGGCCCAGGGGGCATTAATTAGCAGCTCCTTGTTTGCAGTCCTTTGATAAAGGAAGGTAAATTTGGTAATCAATGGGCTGTGGAGATCCTTGACATTCCATTCTTCCAGGGGCAGACTCCAACTTCCAGAGGCAGATGACTTAATGGCTTCATTTCCTCCATTTGACCGAATCCCCTATTTCTACACTAACTACCTGTCCTTAATCTGGCTTCAATGGGATGACTACACTTCACAATAAGCTATTATATATTTTATGAATAACTAGAAGAGAGGCATTCAAAACCTCCAAATTAATGATAAATTAGAACTGTTAATTATCCTGATTTGATCAGTAAGTATACACATTGAAATCATACTGTACCTCATAAATACGTACAATTATTGTGTGTTTATAAAATTTTTTAATGTCTGAGATAGAAATGTTAACTACCCTGATTTGACTATTGCCACACTGCACACATATATCAAATTATTCCTGTATGCTATACATTTATACAATTAATAATAAGAATGTTAAAAACTATCCATTCATCCATTTTGAACTTCAGCATTCAATGTGCTTTATGCTTACCTCTTCTCCTCCACTCCTTCAGCTGCTGCTAGACTTTGACCTCAGGATCATGGAGTGGGGAGAGTGGGGCATGGTCTGTTTTTTAACTCCTATACTCTCCCACTTCTCTCTGGTAGTTTGAGGACTGGGAGGAAGTAAGGGGGAAAGGGACAAATGTCTCTAAGTTAACTGGTATTGCTATAGCCTCTTCTTAACTGTCACTAATCCTATGGTGGGCCTAGTTGTAAGTTGGGTGTGAGGTGCATGACATTCTTTAGAGAAGCCTAGAAGGGGTCTCCCTACCACACAGGTCCCAGGAAGCAGAGTTATGGCTCCGCATTGGTCTCTTTTGACCCCTTCCTCAACTGGCTGAAACTGTGCCTACCTCCCTCTCTTGCTGGTGGGGCCCGTTGCCTAGAAAGCAGCCTTCTGGGACAAAATAGCAGCAACACAGCAACATTGCTCAATCTTTCCACTGAACCTGTGGAAAATTCCTACATGTTCTTTTTAGTCAATGTAAAGGGTCTGTTCTATCACTGACCCTATTCTCAATCTTGCTCTTTCCTCAAATCTGCCCCAAACATCATATAGGCATATGGTACAGGAGTGGGGCATATCAATCAGTCAACTCCTTAAGCAGACATCCACATGGGAAATAAGATGTCAGTGTTCTTTTCTTGCAGGTAACTTACAACTGGCTTTCTTGGAGAGCTCCCCTCAGCAATCTATAATTTAGGGTCCAAATGATATCTTTGAATCTATTGAAGTGCGGCAGGACAACCTACCATCTGCAGTAATGACCCTGTGACCATCTCATCCAATATGCTGCTAATTTTGGATGGTTGACTGCTTGATAAGGCAGTCATGGTTAGGAAGTGACACAAATATCCAATAATGAGCTGCAGCTAGTCAGTAGAATTGATGAGAATAAAACCCTCACATTCAAATTTGGATTTGAATGTTACCCCAGGGCAGCAACTTGGCTTGCTTAGGGTATCTATTATTCCATCTGAATGAGTCTTCCATGGCATCCTGGGAGGAGGTTAGCTATGACATATCATAGATTAATTGAAAGACTTTTTTTTCTTTTTCAATATATCAAAATGGTGTCCTTTTCAAATCATGGCATATTTGCTAAAGTATAGCAATCAATTAACACCCTTGCTTACTCCCAGAGATTCTGATGTGGATGAAGACACTACTAAAAATCAATTTCTGTTACAATGGGTGGCTGCCAATCCCTTTAATACTGGTGGTTGTCAGTGATTCTTTCTTCCAGTATTAGGACATGGACTCTTTGAGCCAGGACATCTGGCCATGGCTGTCATGGTGGAATATCAGTAATAGCAGAAATAAGATTTAGTCTAGCTACTGCCAGTGTACAATAAGATCAGCTGCAAAAAATTTTGGAACCTTGCTATAGACATATATCATTAGCCCAAGTCTTAAGGACCATCACGCTGTAACAGGGAATCTATCACCTACTGCAACACACAGCACCAGGAAATCCAAAGAGGGTGCTGGCTTTTCTTGAATTATGTTTTATAGTATCTAATTCCCAAAGCTAATATTTGATACTAAGCATCGCTCATCACGAATGCCTATTCATGCTTTTTCATACCATTCCATTGTTGACAAAAGACCCTTTGAATAAATTTTAATCCTCTTCTCACAGGGTCTACAAAAACCAAGTAGGTCAAACTCTTCATTTCATAAATGAGGAACTAACAGCTCCAGAGCAGTTGTTTATTTGCTCATTTTCCCATCACAAGATACTGATGAAGTCTGAAATGGGACCCAGGTCCCAAGTCTCCTAATTCTGTATCTTCCCCACTTCTTTTCCTCATTGAACAAAATGCTTTAATTTAATTGGTAATGGTTATGCTAGGGGCTTTACAGTGAACAATTTTACCTTCAAGTTTCTTATTAGGCAGTTGTAAATGTACATCCCATAATACTTGTTCAAAATCAACATGATAGAAATAGAAAAAGTGCTGGCTGGTACTTGGACTTAGCTTATTTTTATCACTTTAAAATGCTTCAGAACAACATAGCCTGGGAGAGACAAAGTGGTATTTTTCCATCTTTTAACAAGTATTTCGACTGCCATAAAAACCAATGGTACAATTTCTAACTGGTATTGAAACTCATAGCTTTTGATTACCAACAATATATGTTGCTGACCCACTTAGAACACAAAGATGTCTTGAAGAGAAGGAAACCTAATAGATCCTGCAATATAATTGAACCAAACTGAAAGGAATATAGAAGTGAACTGAGATCTCCTATTTTCTCAGAAGTAGCATCCTAAACTCTTAGGAAATGTTGAATTTATGATGTTTGATGATGAAATCATTTTCAAGGGAGCTATCTGTCAGTTAAATAAAATGATGAGATTTCACTATAAGTCTAGAGTAATATATAAAGAGGTAGAGGAGATGATAAACAAGTAAGCCTATCTAAAGTATTAAAACTTTTTCAGTGTTACAGAGATTCATTTTTTATTATGCTGAGGATTATATTATAAAGAACTCTGTGTGTGCTAATACATGAAATGGGATAAATGAGTAAAAGATTATAATTCCAAATAAACCCAGATTTCATATTGGTTTTTCATTAGAAATGTTCCATCTAATTTCCTTGTTCCTAAATTAAAATATTTAAACTCAGGGTAAACTCTATAGACAAAACAGATAACTACCTACCAGAGATTTTGGTATCACTGTAACCATGAAGAGATACTTTTGCCAGCATAGACCACCATATCTGCCTTCTTCATTCTACCATCTTGTGTTTACTCATTTACATTATCCAAGAAATTCTGGGCTCATTGCAATTTAACCATTGATTGCCCTACCACCACCACCCCTGGGAAGAAAGAAAGCAGTTAATTGAATTACTATATTCTATGTTGCTAACAAAGACAATTTTGATTACTTATCTAAAACCGATTTTACCCCTTCTTCCTTGCCAAGAGAACCCCAATTATGGAGAGTGAAAATATACCAAATTACTAGAGCTGAATCATTATTAAACATGGTAGTATTGTTCTTTTTTTAATCTGTAGTAATGTCTTCTCTCTCATTTCTTCTCTTTCATTACCATTCCTATTGGTAATTTGTATCTTTTTTCCTAATCAAACTGTCTGAGAGTTGTCTTTTTTTTAATACCAGGAATTTTGCATCCCCCCCCTTTTCTGTCTGTCCATCTGTTTCTCTCTGTGTCTGTCTAATTCCCTGCATTATACTTTTTTTTTTAATTGTAAACAAATGGGATACATGTTGTATCTCTGTACTACATGGAGAAAAGGCATACCATTTGTGTAATCATAAATTTACATAGGGTAATGTTGTTTAATCATTCTGTTATTTGTCCCTTCCCCTCACTCCTCCCACCCCTCTTCTCCCACTATACAGTCCTTCCTTCCTCCATTCTTGCCCCCCTCCCTAACCCTAACTCTAACCCTAACACTAACCCCTCCCACCCCCCATTATGTGTCATCATCCGCTTATCAGCGAGATCCTTCGTCCTTTGGTTTTTTGAGATTGGCTTATCTCACTTAGCATGATATTCTCCAATTTCATCCATTTGCCTGCAAATGCCATAATTTTATCATTCTTTATGGCTGAGTAATATTCCATTGTATATATATGCCACAGTTTCATTATCCATTCATCAATTGAAGGGCATCTAGGTTGGTTCCACAATCTGGCTATTGTGAATTGAGCAGCTGTGAACATTGATGTGGCTGTATCTCTGTAGTATGCTGATTTTAAATCCTTTGGGTATAGGTCAAGGAGTGGGATAGCTGGGTCAAATCGTGGTTCCATTCCAAGTTTTCTAAGGAATCTCCACACTGCTTTCCAGAGTGGCTGCACTAATTTGCAGCCCCACCAGCAACGTATGAGTGTACCTTTCATTTATTTCTAATTTCAATCCATTATGATCTCATAGAATACAAGGTAGTATCTCTATCTTCTTGTATTTGCTAACATTAGCTTTGTGGCATAATATATGGTCTATTTTAGAGAAGGATCCATGTGCTGCTGAGAAGAAAGTGTATTCGCTCTTGGTTGGATGGTATATTCTATAAATGTCCGTTAAGTCTAAATTATTGATTGTGTTATTAAGATCTATGATTTTTTTGTTCAATTTTTGTTTGGAAGATCTGTCCAGTGGTGAGAGAGGCATGTTAAAATCACCTAGTATTATTGTGTTATGGTCTATTTGGTTTCTGAAATTGAGAAGGATTTGTTTGACATACATGGATGAGCCACTGTTTGGGGCATAGATGTTTATGATTGTTATGTGTTGCTGATTTATGCTTCCCTTAAGCAGTATGAAATGTCCTTCTTTATCCCTTCTGACTAACTTTGCTTGAAGTCCACATTATCTGAAATGAGGATGGATACCCCAGCTTTTTTGCTGAGTCCATGTGCATGGTATGTTTTTCCCCATCCTTTCACCTTCAGTCTATGGGTATCTCTTTCTATGAGGTGAGTCACTTGCAGGCAACATATTGTTGGAACTTTCTTTTTAATCCAATCTGCCAGTCTATGTCTTTTGATTGATGAGGTCAGGCCATTAACATTCAGAGTTATTATTGAGATATGATTTGTATTCCCGGTCATTTGGTTCATTTTTTTAAAATTTTATTTATTTATTTTCTTTGACACGACTTGGTTCCTCCTTTATTTGACAATTCCTTTAGGATAATTCCTCCCTTTGCTGATTTGCTTCTTTTTTTTCATCTCTTCCTCATGGAATATTTTGCTGAGAATGTTCTGTAATGCTGGCTTTCTTTTTCTAAGTTCTTTTAGCTTTTGTTTATCATGGAAGGATTTTATTTCATTGTCAAATCTGAAGGTAAGTTTTGCTGGGTATAAGATCCTCGGTTGGCATCCATTTTCGTTCAGGGCTTGGTAAATGTTGTTCCAGGCCCTTCTAGCTTTTAGGGTCTGGATTGAAAAATCTGCTGATATCCGTATTGGTTTCCCCCTGAATGTAATTTGGTTCTCTTCTCTCACAGCCTTTAAAATTCTGTCTTTATTTTGTATGTTAGGTATTTTCATTATAATGTGCCTTGGTGTGGGTCTGTTGTAATTTTTGTGTATTTGGAGTCCTATAAGCCTCTTGAACTTGATTTTCCATTTCATTCTTCAGATTTGGGAAATTTTCTGATATTATTTCATTGAATAGATTGTTCATTCCTTTGGTTTGTTTCTCTAAGCTATCCTCAATCCCAGTAATTCTTTAATTTGGCCTTTTCATGATATCCCATAGCTCTTGGAGATTCTGTTCATGATTTCTTACCATCTTCTCTGTTTGGTCAACTTTGTTTTCAAGGTTAAATATTTTGTCTTCAATATCTGAGGTTCTGTGTTCCAGGTGTTCTATCCTATTGGTTATGCTTTCTATGGAGTTCTTAATTTGGTTTATTGTTTCCTTCATTTGAAGGATTTCTGGTTTTTTTCAATATCTCTAACTCTTTATTGAAATGATCTTTTGCTTCCTGTATTTGCTCTTTTAGCTGTCGATTGGTGCGATCATTCAATGCCTGCATTTGCTCTTTCATCTCATCATTCAATGCCTGCATTTGCTCTTTCATCTCACCGGTTGCTTCCCTGATCATTTTAATTATGTACCTTCTGAACTCCTTTTCTGTCATTTCTTCTGCCATGCTGTCATTGGGTTTTATTGATGTAACATCTAGATTTGTTTGCAGCATTTTCTTTCCTTGTTTTCTCATATTGTTCAGGTATCAGTGGACTGCTGAGATATTGCAGATTTCCTCTATTGACTTATAATGTCCCTGAAGATTTCTAGTATATCCCCTCTTAGCCTTCAGTAGCCTGAAGTCTTGGAGGAAGTTGATAATGCGGTGCTCCACAAGGAAGCTGCCTCTCTAGGAGTGGTGGCCTTCAGGTGGGGTATATTCCCTGCTAGTGGGCAGAGGTGCCTCCACTTGTTGACCAATGCTCATCCAAAGGGGAACTAGGCTGTGGACTGAGGCAAGGCCTGTTTGGGCCTGTGTCTCTGGTTTTACCGTCCTTGTAGGAAAACCTCACCCGGCAGGGAAGACTCAGCCGGTGGGGAGGTCTCGCTGGTCAGTTCCCCTCCTAGAAGTTCCCCTCAATCCACAACTACCACCTGGGCTGGACTGCCTCCCTCTGCAACGTTCCCAGGGGTCTGGACCTACCTCCTGGGCCTGGGAGCCTCACCCTTTGCAGATGACTCTCCTTAGGCTGCCCTTCCTCAGAGAATCTGCCCGCAGGCCTGGAACCTTCGCTCCGCCCTAAGCCTGTCTCTGTGCGGCTCTTCCACCAAGAAGCCTCCTAGGTCCTGGGACCCTGCTCTGCACCTAATCGCCTGGCTATGCAGCCCCTCCTCTGAGCAGCCACCTGGAGCCCTGTACAGTTGCTCCGAGTCCCAGCAACCTGCCGCACGCCTCTTCCTCTGGGCAGCCACCCAGTGTCCCAGTGTGGTTGCTAGGAGTCCAAGCAACTCACTGTGTACCTCCTCCTCCCGCCAACTGACTGTAGCCCTGGGCAGTCACACCAAGTCCAAGTGACCCGCCCCACACCTCCTCCTTCTCTGGGCAGCCCCCCGGGTGTTCAGGAGCAGTCGCTCTGAGTCCAAGGAACTCACTGTATGCCTCCTCCTCTGGGCAGCCGCCCGGAGCCCGGGTGCAGTCACTCCGAGTCCAAGCAACCTGCCTTGCTCCCCCTCCTCCTCCTCCGGGCAGCCCCCCAGCATTCAGGAACAGTCGCTCTGAGTCCAAACAGCTCGCTGCGCAGCTCCTCCTCTGGGCAGGTGCCTGGAGCCCCGGTGGGTTGCTCTGAGTCCCAGCGTCGTGCTGAGCGGCCTCCTTTACAATGCTCCCAGTTGTCCAAGTTCACTGCTCCAGCGGGGGCAGGGATGTCTCGTTGGGCAACTCTACTTCACAAAGTTCCCTGCATTCCGGGACTACCGCCCCATCCGGGATGCCTCCCCAACAGGAGAGTCTCACCTGGTGGCTTTCAGTTGGTCCCAAGTATCTCAATATCTCCTCTTCTTGAATCCTGAATCCTAGAGCAACATGAAATGCAGCCACCCTCTAGTCCGCCATCTTGAAACCTTTCTGCATTATACTTTAAAAAAAACAGTTCCTTCCTTCTGCTTGATTTGGGTGTTTATCACTTGCCTTTTTCTAGTTCATCTATCACTTGAATATTATTATGTTCTTTTTTACTCTTTCTCTTTGTGATCTTAACAAGTAATTATTGGTTGCCTCTAGAAAGGAGGATGGCGTCACTTTTGAACCATGTAAATATATTAACTATTCAGAAAATTATTTGAATTTTTGGAGAAAAATATTATTTTTGGTACTGTGGATTGAACCCAGGGCCTCGTACACACAAGGCAGGAACTCTACAACTAAACTGTACACCCAGCCTGCATTTTTAGAAATTTAAAAAATGATAATGGAATCATGGTACTGACTAAACACACAAAAAGTATCTGCACACACACGTTTCATGCACACACAAGAGTACCATAAGCAACCAAAATTTGTTAGGAATTCTGAGAAGATGGAAAAGGAGATACTATCACATTGCTTTGTTCAAAAAAGAAAAGAAAAGAAACCCTTGCAACAGGAAACTGAACCACATTCAGAGAAAATTTAAGGGACAGTCAATAAGATTGAAGAAAGACCTAGGTCAACTGTGAGTTTAAAGAAATACTTTCTGAACAGCAGACTTGCCTGCCCCTGCCTTGCTATAACCCTCGCCCATATCTGTTAAAGTGGGTAATGAGCACCAATGGTATTTGACCATCTTTAATCCCTAAAACCAAGGAACCTGAATTACCTGACCTGAAAGAAAACAGTGAAAAAAGAAATAAAACAGTTAAAAGTGACAGCAGAGCTTGAGACAACTGAGAAACTATACAAAAGGGACCCAAAATAGAAGCACATATCACATGGAAGACAGATCAGCCAATCTTCTAATGTTAGATATGCCTGAATTTTGGAACTGGGATGATCCCTATCCCATCTACAAGCTCCATGCCATGTATTCCCAAAGGAGAAGAGCGCTAATTGAAGCATTTTGCCCTGGCACTCAGAGGAAAGTCCTGTTAATGAAGTGGGCTTCACAAGAACTCACAACTGTCGATCAAAGTCATGCTAATTCCCTAGGACAAATCCTAGGAGTCCTTGATTCCCAGATATGAATGGACAAAGTTGTGCCAGATTTCAGGGGCTCAAGAGACATCATGAACAAAAAAAGCTAATTCTGGAGGGAAAAACAGAATATGGCAAACACACAAGAACTTTACAAAAAAAGTGCAAATTCATATTCTCAGAATTATAAGGGAGACCATACACATATAAAATGAAAACAGGTTATGATAAAAAGGAGCAATAGAAAATCCCTGGACACTGCAAATACTACTGTAAATTTAAAATTCACTAGAGACCACATAATACAGTCTCCTCCCTTGCTAATGAACTTGGGACTCAAAGATCCATGAGCACAATGCCTAACCCCTCCTAATTAAGGCTCATTAGTATAGGTATAAATACTTTTGTCACTGAGGAAAGCTGCCATTCAAATAAAGCAATATGATATTAACCCTCAGCAAAAGCCCTCCATTTAATGAAACAACCACACTTAGACAGTATTCACATGAGCCTCTTTCAAACCTAAGCCGCGATTAACACAGTTTACCCTTGTGTGCTTGTAACTTTAAAAAATATGACGTAGGTGAGACGTTGAGCGGAGTTGCCCGGGTTTCAACGGACCACATCCGGGCTCCGCCAACCCCTGACCCCTGACTCCTGAGGGAATCTCCGCCGCCATTACTGGCTCCACGGCCGCCATTACCCGCTTCTCTTCCGCCCAGCGCAGCCCAGCCCCGCCCCGACACCGCCCACCGCCCACCAGCCGAGGTACCGCCCTCACCCACCCTGGCGGTGCTCAGAGGGCACCGCCGCAACCGCGGCCGGCGCCGCTGCCCACTGCGCAGCCCCAGAACCCGCGCAGCCATCCCCTTCGTGGTGGAGCCGCTCCAGCCGCCGCCTGTCATGGTCCCCGTCGTGGTGGCCTCGCAGGTGAACCACAACTACCACCCCGACTGCGAGGTCGCCGTCAACCGCCAGATCCAGGTGCAACTGCACGCCTCCTACGTCTACCTGTCCTTGGCCTTCTACTGCGACGGCCACAGCGTGGCCCTGGAGCACTTCTCCAGCTTCTTCCTGCGCCGCTCCCACGAGTGGGGGGATGGCGCCGAGAAGCTGATGAAGATGCAGAACCAGCGCGGAGGCCGCATCCGCCTCCAGGACATCCTCAAGCCCGACCGCGATGACTGGCACAGCGGCTTCCAGGCCATGGAGCGCGCCCTGCACCTGGAGAAGAGGGTCAACCAGAGCCTCCTGGAGCTGCACCGCCTGGCCACCGAGAGGGAGGACCCCCACCTCTGCCACTTCCTGCGGAGCCACTATCTGCACCAGCAGGTCCTCATCATCCGGGAGCTGGGCGGCTACCTGACCAACCTGCGCAGGATGGAGGCCCCGGAAAACCCCCTGGCCGAGCTCCTCTTTGACAGGCTCACCCTGGGCCGCAGCGACAAGGACAACTGAGCAGGACTGTGCCCCAGCCCATGCCAGGGAGTCTTCCCCGGGTGGGTCCCAGGCCGGCCTGCACATTGCCCTTGCAGCCCATTCACCTTAGTTTCGGCCTTTCAGTTTCATTGTTACTTCCAATAAAGTTATTTATTTGGTTCTTAAGGAAATGAAGGTGTCCAGTTGATGTGTGTGTGTGTGTGTGTGCGCGGGGCGCGTGCAAAACTCTCACCTTTTGAGAATGAGGGCAGATCCCTGATTCTTTCTGGCCACGCATGTCCCATCCACAGGCTGCTCAGAATCTCCACGGATAGAGAGAAAAAAGTATTGCACAGGCTCCTGGAAAACACAAAATTTGTCTTCCCTTATAAATGATGTGTGCAAGAGGGATAGGATCCTGTGGAGGGTGTCGTGGGGTCTTCATGGCTATTCACTGCTGGGTAAAAGTAGAACATGGTGCCTGTGGTGAAGAAGTGAAGGGAATGGGATTGAGCATGTAGTAAAATAAAGGAATCTTTTTTAAACTTTTTACTGAAAACTTAGTTTACTAGAATATACAAATCTTTAACATTTATTGAGTCTGGGTAACAGATGAGATCCCTGGAAGGTGGCATGGCAGAGTACTTCTTTAACCAACTCACAGTAGCCTACAGTGATAAAAGGACTAAGCCTTAGCCAGGCTTCCCCATAGACACAAGGTGACTTACTTTGGTCACCAGTGAAGGATATATATATTACCCTCAAATACACTTCTGTTTTTTCCCAAACCTATCATTTCTTCCAATAAAGTGACATGGTACCAAATACATCTACATTATCTCCCTAGAAGGACTGAAAAATACGAGGCTAAGGATGTAGGACATACTTCTGACAGTGAACATAAAAAAGTAAGTCATCCTGAATGGTATGTCCATGACTCCACAGCTTGCAATAATGTAGAGGGGTGGGAGAAGTTGAGGTGAAAGCCTCAACTCCAGTTAGGAGTCTGTTAGGGTTATCCTGAAGAATAGAAACAATTATATAAATATAAAATGGGATTTATTATATTTTACACAGTCAGAAGCTGCATAGTCCCACAATGGCCATCTGCAGGCTGCAGAGCTGGAGAAACAAGTAGCTGCTCAATCCAAGGAGCTGGCAAGCCTCAGAACAAGAGAGACCATTGATGCAATTCAGTCTGAGGCTGAAGGCCTGGAAGCCGCCTCCTCTACTTGTGGATTACAAAGAAAAGAGAAAAATTACAGATTTCATATGCAGTATTCAAAGTTACATGGGGAGTTCGAGTCTTTTATAGCTAACTGACTGGTTTGAACTGAGTAAAATTGAACAAATTTAGCTATGCAGCAGTGACCTCCCACATTTCATGAATGTACGTTAACACTTTCTTCAAAATGAGGATAGTGGCTGTTTGAGTTTTCAGAAAGTGTTCATGTCCCTTCACTAATCTTAATCTAACTACCTCTTTTCACTATATTTATTCTGGTTGCTTTGAGGAACTCACTCCCTTCTCTTTCTTTCTCATATACACATATGTCAATATACAATTCTGTCCTAGATATGAGGAGGAGCAAAATAGTCATTTATTTGTGAGTAATTAAAATTGCTTACTGTGTATCCTTCCTACTTCTCCATCTTGGAGTGGCAGTTTGCTCTAGTGGTTTCTGAACTTCACATTGCTTATGTTCAAATCCCTGTTTAGCCTCTTGGATGAACTTGGCCTTTAGCTTGTCCGTGTCTCCATTTCCTCAAATTTAAAATAAGGGTAATAAAAGCATCCAACCCTTGGTATTAATGTATATAAATCACTTAGAAGGGTGTCTGGCACAGTATAAATACTGTACATGTTAGCCGTCCTTTGTCATCAGTGTCACTACCATCATCTCACATTCCTCAATTCTAGGTTCTTTTGTGATATCTGTTTTGGAGAAGACATTTCACATCCATCCCTTGTCCCTGGGGTCTCTAGCATTTCTATCCACCAAAGCACTCTGCCTACTGAGAAGGGAAAGTCCGTAGAGACTGCTTTGGTTGTCAGGTCCAGGACTCAGGAGAGTGGATTGCTCCTTTCCCTGCCCCAAACCCAGACCCAAGAATGTAGGCGAGTTCTACTGTGAAGCTTTCCATGGTATCACCCCTCTTCTGTCTCCACCTGCTCTTCTTTGAAATCACCCCTACTGAAAGGACATGTGCAAAGTCTGAACAGAGTCCAAGCCCCACGTCACACACCAGAATCTCACACAAGAGATTTATTGTCAGTAGCACACAAGCCAACCAACAAGGCTGTCCCCACAGAGAGAGCAGCAGCATGTCAGTTCTCACAGAGTAGTTTTATAGTCTGTAATAGGAATTTTATGCATGCTCAGGGGTTACATCATGGGCTGGGGTGGTATTGACCTCTACATTTTATGGGAAGCTAAGCAGCATTGCCTCAGGATTAAAACTTATTAGCCCCATAGGTAAAAATGGCTTCTGACCTAAAATGGCGGATCTGATGCCAATATTCCTCCCTTTTCGTTTTCATAGATACCAGAGGTGGGACAGTGGTCTTTCTTCTGTAGCTTCTTCTTGCTGGTTAGGGGCAAAGAGTCACATTCCTGTAAAAAGGGGATCAGGGATGGCTTTAGGTAGAAGTAGAGTTTTTGGAGCCGGAGGTGTCAATAGTGAGTCTCAGGTCTCGGCTTTGAGTGTCAGGGGCTGGTAGTCTTGAAGGAAAAGCAGTTGATTGACTGATTGGTTGGTGAACTCATGTATCTGGTCTTGTAGGAACTTCTGTAGGCAATTTAGCAGGCATGGTCCTATTAGGAGAGACATAAAGAGGTCTAATAGAGGTCCTTCAAGGGGGAGAAGCCAAGGCCATATTTTAAATCATTCCCCAGGGGCACTGTTGGCTTAGTTGTTGTCTCCTCCTTTCTAGCTGCTCTTGTAGTTGTTTGATTTTATCCTTTACTACTCCTGACTAGTTGACATAAAAACAGCATTCCTCTTGTAGATATAGGCAGAGGCTTCCTTTTTCTGCTGTTAATAGGTACAGTCCAAGGCAGTTTTGTATGACCATGGCAGCTAGGGAATCCAGTTGATTTTGAAAGGTTAGTATAGACTCAGCTACCTGTTGGATGTTGCCTATCAGCTGATTGGAGAGCTGAGGGTAATAGGTAATGGATGTGGTTATTCCTGCTGTTCCTGTGGCTAGGCCTGCTGTGACCCACCCCCGCCCCAGGGTAGCTAATAAGGGAATAAATTGAACATCCTGTTTGTGCTGAGGGCTCATATGAGCCATGAGAGGGATGGGGACTTTCTCATCCCCTAGCACATATGCCCTTCCATCTAGGGGATAGGCAACGATATACAGTTGTCTCATGCAGGAAGGAGGCCTTGGGGACCAGTGAGCAGTGAGAGTTTTGAGACACTGTGTATGGGATGATCTGTCTACATTGATCCTCCTTCAAGTCCCAAACCGACATATTCCCTGATGAGTTAAAACATATTGGAACAAATTGGAAAAGAGGTATTCTTGAAAGCTTAGGTGAAATGTTGGCAGGGTCTGGAGAGATCCATTGAATACCAGTGAGCTGCTTAGGTTTAGAGGGCTAGCTATTAAATGAAAAAAGCTAGCCTTCAGGCACATCCAACATCCTTGAGCCAGAGAGGGATTAGTAAGGTTTAGCAGGTGGTGATTGGTATTGATTATCTGAATTAAGAAAGGATCCTTAGGTATGGGTTCACATCTTACTGATAGATTAATGGGTCGCCTTGTGGGAAAGAACATGTCGTGGAGTACTTGGGGAGTTCAGTGAAAAGGTGTTCCTTGTGGGCCTGATCCTGCACTCCACCCCCATCAGACAGCCCCACGTGGGTCTGGTAAGTCCAGCAGTAGGTCTTGAGAGTGGCTCAAGCTGGCCAGGAACATTGAGTCAGTCTAGCTTTGAAATTTGATTACCTCATCCAATATCTAGTCTGACCCTGTTTGCAGAGGGTTGCCCAATCATAGCATCCTTTGTGGACTTGGGTATAGGCAGTAAAATATCCCTGGGAAGAGCAGGCCTCAGGACACGCAGGGACATTAGCCAGATTTGGCTGGGGAGAGACTGGGTCTGGCAAGAGGGTAAGGAAGAAGATTAGAGTCATGAAGGTAAAGGGGAGATTGCCATTTGTGTTATTCATTCTTATGTATTGCAGCAGCCTCTTCTGGCAGAGAAGAGCCTTAATCAGGAATTGGCAGGAGCTCCAGAGGGTTGAAGGCCAAGGTTTTGGAGATGCGTAAAGACAGGGGGCCTGTGGGGTTGCCATATAGTGAGATGGTATGAACAGTTTGAGGTGGGAGTTGTGAATCCAGTGTGGGATGACCTCAAGTTTGGCAGCGAAGGGGGTAGTCAAGATTACCCTTCCATTTGGAGGTTAGTGAAGGAGAGGAGGTATAGGGGGGAGAGAATAGGACTAGATCTCCTGGAGTTAGAGGAGAACATGAGGCCTTAGGATTAGGCAGCAGCTGATCAGCATGGGTCCACTGAGATAGGGGGGTCATTAGGTGAAGCGGGATGGTGGAGGGCTGGTAAGCAAGAGTAGGAGGGAGCATAGGGTGGCCATACATCAGCTCAAAGGGAGAGATGTTTAGGGGTTTCCTTGGTAGGGCCCTGACCCTGAGTAGGGCTAGAGGAAAGAATTTAAGCCAGTCCAAATGTATCTCTAGTGATTGTTTGGTCAAGATGGATTTTAGGGTTCAATTGGTCTATTCCACCTTTCCAGACAACTGAGGATGGTGGGGAATATGAAAGTGCCAGGGGATATTTAGAGCCTTGGAAATAATTTGGGAGGTTTGAGATGTAAACTCCAGGCCATTATCAATCAGCAGTGAGCCAGGCAACCCAAAACGGGGGATAATATCTCTTATTAAGGTGTTAGCCACTATTTGGGCCCTTTTATTGGTTGTAGGGGAGGCCTCTGTCCAGCCAGTGAAGGTATCCACTAGGACCAAGAGATATTTAATTTTTTTTATTGTGGGCATGTGGGTGAAGTCCATCTGCCAATCAGATGCAGGTAAATGGCCTTGGGCTTGATGGACTGGAAAGGCGGGGCGGGGGGGCAGCAGCGAAGGTTTGAGTTGGGATTGGAACTTTGGTAGATGTTGCAAGAGCAGAGAGGGTTTTTAGAAATTTTGAGTCCTGCAGGGAAAGGGGAATATAGGACTTTATGTATTCTCGCAGAACAGAGGTGTTGGGGTGGAAGAGGTTATGTAGGTAAGTTAGTATATCTTGAGTAGTAGGGGTATGGGTATGGGTTTGAAGTGAGGAAGACAGTGTCATAATGGGGGCCTCAGCAGGGGGACTTAAGGTTGCCTGTCTTCCCGCCCCATCGGCTTTGTTATTTCCCTTGGAAATTGTAGAATTTTCGGTTTGGTGGGATCTGCAAATGAGTTATTCCTATTGCAGTGGGGAGGTGGAAGGCCTCAAGTAGGGGCATAATGTAGGAGGCATTGACCACTGAGGTTCCCTTGGTGGTGAGGAGTCCCCTCTCCTCCCATATGATTGAGTGTGACAAGAGGATATGGAAAACATATTTGGAGTTGGTGTAAATGTTAAGAGTGTATCCTTGAGCTAGAGTAAAGGCCTCTGTGAGAGCAATAAGTTCCACCTGTTGGTTGGAGGTATTGGGGAGTAGAGGCTTGGCCTCAATTATTTCATTAAGGGATACTATGGCATACCCTGCCCTGCAGGTACCCTCATGAAGGAAAGAGCTCCCATCAGTAAACCATGTGTAGGTGGCTTGTGACAGAGGCCCCTCCTGTATGTGGATAGAGTGAGGTAGAAGGTCTTCTAGGGTCTTCACACAGGAGTGGAGTGGAGGAGGGGAGTTTCCTGAAGGAGGAGGAAGAAGACTGGCCAGATTAATCAGTGGACAGGTTTGAAAAGTCAGTGTGGAATCCTCTATAAGAGCAACTTTAAGGGAAAGAATCCTGGAAGGAAGAAGTGTTCGAAGATCTTTGTAAGTGAGAAGTTCAGAGAGGTGATGTGGAGAGAGAACAGAGAACTGTGATAGGAGATCTGAAGGTTAGTGTCTTTGATTCCTGTACAAGGAGGGCCCAACCTTGGATGGTTATATCTAGTTTTTTGAAAGGTATGGGACAGGAGTGAAGGTCATCCCGGTTTATGCCCCAAGGCTTCCAAAGCATATCCATCCTTTTCTGTGATATACAAAGAGAATGAGCAAGTAAGGTCACAAAGGCGGAGAGCAGGGGCTCCAGGAGGGCTTGTTAAAGCTTGTGGAAATGAGTGATGGGACTCAGAGAGAGGGCCACTTGCAGCCTCATATAGAGGGCGAGCCAAAAGGGAGTAGTTTGGAATCCAAGAGCAGAGGAATCCTGTAATCCCTAAAAAGGAGAGGATCTCTTTTTTAGTAGTGGGAGGTGGTAGGGAAGAAATTAAATTTTTTCTATCAGTGGTGATTGCCTTGTGGGTTGGTGTAATGAGGAGGCCCAGATAAGTGACCTGGTGGGGAGATAGCTGAACCTTTGAGGGGAAAATCTGATACCTGTGGTGAGCTAGGAAGTTGAGGAGGATGTTGGTGTTAGTTAGACTGATCTGTAGAGAGGGGCTTCAAAGAAGGAGGTCATCTACATATTGGATAAGTTTAGATTGAGGGAGTAAGAGGGAAAATAGTTCCCTAGAAAGGTCTTGGTCAAATACATGGGGGCTATATCTAAATCCTTGGAGCAGAACGGTTCAAGTTAACTTGGTGGATATATGGGTGTCCAAGTCTTGGGATTGAGGGTGTACAGAAATGGAGAAAAAGGCATCTTTTAGATCCAGGACTGAAAAGTGAGTGTTGCCGGAGGGAATGGTAGAAAGGAGAGTATATAGAGTGGGAACTACTGGGTAAATAGGAATTATGGCCACACTGATGGGGCGAAGATCCTGCACAAGTCTGGAGGATCCATTCAGTTTCTTGACCGCTAATATGGGTGTGTTAAAAGGAGAGCTTGTTTGGCATCAGAGGCTCTTTTGGAGAAGATCAGAGATTAGAGGCTTGAGACCCCTGAGACTCTAGAGGGAAAGTGGGTATTGGGATTGTGTTGGGAAGTAGGTGGGCTCCTTGAGATGTATAACCAAAGGGAGTTGGTCAGCAGCTATGGAGGGTTTTGGACGTCCCAGACCAAGGGATTAACTTCTCATGCAGGTAAGGGGTAGGAGGGGTCCACGGAATTTGCCTGAAGTACTAACAGGAGGGGGACTAAAGGCAAGCTGGAGTCAAGGCGAGACTCAGGAGCAAAGGTAATAGGAGCTCCTACTTTGGCTAGGAGATCTCTGCCTAAGAGGGGGACTGGGCAGCAGGGAATCACCAGGAAGGAATGGGAAAGGGTAATGCCCTGGAATATGCAGTGAAGCAAAGGGGTTTGCAGAGGCTGGTAAGGTATTCCTTCTACCCCAACAATGGAGGAACGAGAAATGGAAGTAGGTCCCCAAAACTCCTTTAGGACACAGTATGTGGCTTCAGTGTCTAAAAAGAAAGATTTGGGCCTACCCGCTACCACAGTGGTTACCCTGGGCTCCCGAGAAGTGATGGTGGTGGTTGGGTGTGGGGATCCTGAGCCTCCTCAGTCATCCATTGCCAGACCTAGAAGATCTGCTTGAAAGGTATCAGGGCCATATGGCCTTGTACCTCTTGCTGTGTGAGGACAGTTGACAGCCCAATATCCTTTCTGACTGCATTTGGGACATGCACCCAGGAGGCTTCTGGGTATTTGGGCATGCTCTGGCTCAGTGAACTGTTTGACCACATTTGAAACAAGGACCCGGGGGTCCCCCTGGCTGCATCTTAGAGTGTGGGGGTGTCCAAGTACCAGTGGTTGGGGCAGGTTGAAAGGCCTCAGCCGGCATCTAATATTTGTGTTTACGAGCCTTTTCATCTCTCCTATTATACACCTTAAAAGTCACCACTAGGACCTCTGCCTATGGAGTTAGGGGTCCTCTCTCTAGGTGTTTAAGTTTAGCCTTAATATCAGGGAAGCTTTGGGAGAAAAATAGGTCATTAGTAGTTGTCTCCTGTCTGGTGTTTCAGGGTCTAGATTGGGGTACTGTAGAAGGGCCTTTGTAAGGCAGTCCAAGAACATTGAGGATTTTTCATTTTTGTCCTGAATAACTTCTTGGAGTTTCTCATAGTTAATAGCCTTATGTGCTGATTTTCATAGTCCTGCCATGAGACAGGTAATAAATTGGTCTCTATTAGTGATCCCACTAGCTGGATTATAATCCCAGTTAGAATCACGATCAGGGACTGCCTCAGTGCCAATTGGGTGAGCAGAAGTGGTTTGGTGGACCTTGTCAGCATAATTTCTGTCCTGCTCCCAAACTCGCCTGCATTCCTCAGGTAGGAGAGTGTTGGACAGGATCATATAAACATCATGGAAGTTGAGGTCATATGATTGGGCTAGGTATTGAAACTCTTCATGTAACCAGAAGGATTGGAGGTGAAGGACCCTAGCTTCTTTTCGATTTGGGAAAGGTCACTGAGGGAGAAAGGGACGTGTACCCTGACAGCTCCCTCAGACCCTGCTACTTCGTGAAGGGGAAGCAGGGGTGCAGGCTGGTTAGAGAGTGCCATGCGAGAGAAGTAGCAGGTGGACTGAAAGTGGGTGAGGGAGGTCCCAGAGGAGTCTGAGCAAAAGGTTGAGATTGGTAGAGAGGGAGATCATCAGCAGGGTCGAAATCTGGGTTTTCAGGAGGGTTCTGGGGTCGAGGGGTCTTAAAGGCTAGTAGAACCTGGACTGGAGAACAAGAGGAGCAGAGGGATGGCTTGGAATGGAGGAAGGAGAAGGCCTGGACATAGGGCATCTCTTTCCATTTCCCCGAGTTCTCACAAAAGTTGAAAAGGTCCCTCAAATGTTGGGATCTAGGGTACCGTTAAGTGGCCATTTGGAGTCATTGTCTAAGGTATAGAGGGGCCAAATTCTGCTGCAAAGACAAACTAATTTTTGTGCCTTCAAGTCAGGGGTAAGGTGAAGTGAGTCTAAATTTGCCAGAAGGCAACCCAAAAGGGTGTCTGAGGGGTTGGCAGAGGTGGCTGCACCCATGGCAAAAGAGAGAGTAGATAGGGAGAAGCAGAGGCGTCCCTCTGTGTTCCCTTGTACCGAATAAGAAGGAGCTAACCAGTCTGGAAGTCATCACTGCCTCAGGACAGTGTCTGGGGCTAAGGCCCATAGGGGTTCTTGGTGCCCAGCAGCAGGGCTTTGAGCTGGAAGAGTGACCGAGACCCGTAGAGAAGGATCTTTTACCAGGGTAATGCCCTCAGGACCTGTGGACTCAGTTGACAGTGGGGATCAACCATGGCTCTGAAAGCCTTGGTTGGGGGTACCCCTTCAAGCAAGGAACCCTGGGAGTGCCAGATGTTCAACAGTCACTTCCCAGGACCTGCAGGCCGTTTGAGTTGACTGAAGGCAGGGGAACTTACCTGAATCAGCCAGCGGTGGATGAGAAGTCAAGTACTTGGTGAAATGGAAGGTGAATTCTTGGTGAGGGTGTGCTTAGGACCAAGTATAGGATCCAAAAGCAGCTCAGATCCCCACAGGGAGAGCAAGATTGATGGGAGAGCCTATCTGAGTCATGGACCAATGAAAGGACACGCAGGAAGTCCGAACAGAGTCCAAGCACCACACCACACACCGGAATCTCACGCAAGAGATTTATTGTCAGTAGCACACGGGCCAACCAACAAGTCTGTCCCCCCAGAGAAAGGAGCAGCATGTTAGTTCTCACAGAGCAGTTTTATAGTCTGTAATAGGAATTGTATGCATGCTCAGGGGTTACATCATGGGCTGGGGTGATATTGACCTCTATGTTTTACAGGAAGCTAAGCAGCATTGCCTCAGGATTGAAACTTAGGAGCCCCATAGGTAAAAATGGCTTCTGACCTAAAATGGTGGCTCTGATGCCAATATCTACAACGCTTTGTGCTTCTCCTCCCAAAAACCTGGTACCTGAGCCTCCCACTTGCATTCTGAACTTCCTCCCCACTCAGCAGAGATGGAGAGGAGCAGAAGAATGAAGTGCTAACTCTGCTTCCCACCTTGTTTGGATGTTTTGGATCTGAAAAGGAGAGAAATGAGTATGGGGGGAGAATGAGCAAAAGGAAGCATATTAGAGCTAATGAAACCTAATAACTGTAACTCATAAAGCACCATGAACTTTAGCATGAAGGTTCTCAAGCTCTGGTGCACATTAAAGTCTTCTGGAATGCCTTTGAAAATCTCAGTGCCTGGGCCCTTCCCAGACTAAATGCATAAGCCTTTGGGAGGAAAGAGGCATTCCTGTCATTGAAAACCAGTGGCTCATCATGTGACTCAAAAAATCATCTGTGAACCCACAGCCTGAACCTCACCTGAGAGCTTATTAGCAATGCAAAATTTCAAGCCCCGTCCCAGACCTGCTGAATCAGAATCTACAATCAAAGGAAGTCCAAATGATGAATATGCTCAATGACCTTTGTGAAGCACTCTTTAGCAGCCTGGCTGTCAACCATGGCTACACCATGGGATAACCTAGGATACTAAAAATTAATACTGATTTTCAAATTTTAACAACCGATTCACTCTGCCCTCATGCACATATTGGACAAAACACAGAATATCTCAACAGTAATTAATGAATTAACAAATATCCAAAGAGATTTGGGTACCTTCTCTTGTTTCCATTTGTTTCATACACACACACACACACACACACACACTTTTAATCATGTTTTATAAATGGTTTAAAAAACCATTTGTTTTATCACAAACATGAGTTGAAAAAATATGGTATAGAAGCCAAATCCAACCCATCTGGTCTTGTAAATAAAGTTTCATTAGAACAGATGCAGGTCCATTTGTTTCGATATTGCCTATTGCTGTATTCATGCAACAGTGTAGAGTTAATATGTATGACAAAGACTCTGTCCTACCAAGTCCAAAATATTATCAAGTCCTTAAGAGAAAATGTTTGCTGACATCTTTTTTTTTAATTGATTTTTTAATTTTGGTACTGGGGATTGAATCCAAAGGTGCTTTACCACTGAGCTACATCCCCAGCCCTTTTTGTTCTTTATTTTGAGACAGGGTCTCACTAAATTGCTTAGGGGCTCACTAATTTGCTGAGGCTGGCCCTGAACTTCTGATCCTCCTGCCTCAGCCTCCCAAGTCACTGGGATGACAAGCATGCACCACCTGGCTACCTGACTGTGTTTTATAGTAATTTTTCATAGGCCTTTGATTTACCTAAAACTACCAAATATTTCTAAATTGTCAACTGTTGTTATGCTCATTCCACTTTGATCACCATTTTCACTAACTCAGACATCCTCTGGAAAAAGGAAAGCATGTATTATATTGATTTTTGCTTAGGACTGTACTAATTCAATGTCACATCTCCAGCTAAGGGATGAATGGTATTATAGACACTGTTGGTTAACAGTCATTCCACTCATTCTTCCTTGTTAATGCAACACTGATTTGGGGGAAGTGATAATGTGCCCAGTTCTTATTAATAAATCATAATTAGTCTACATCAGTCATGGCAGTCATGGTCCTTTTTTAAGATACTTTATTAGTCTCTCTTGCCACTGGGGTGGCCATATGACTTCTGCACTAAGGAATACATGGAAATGTCTGGTTTTCTAAGAAATGTTTATTCCTCTGATAAAACAGACAGATCTTTGTGGAAAGAAAGCATTTGATCTTGGTAATCATCCTTCTTGGGATGCTGGTATGAGATTGCAATGTAAGGAGCAGACACATTCACCTTGTAACCATGAGGAAAGGCCAAGAGAATTACAGGACTCCAAAGTAGACCCTGTCATACTTTTGCCAGTCATCAGCCCTGGCATTTTCTATCACACAAGCTTCTTGATAAATAAACACAGTTGATATTATCATTTAAGGTCTTTGCGGATGTAAGGCAAGTTGGGACCCGCGGTGATTCTAGCCGCCGCTGTGCCATCCCGCTGAACTGCCGCCCACTCACTCGTCTCAGTTGTGGCTCGCCAATAGCTCCCAGAAAAATGCACCACGGACACAAGGTCTCACGCAAGAGACTTTATTATATGGACGATTAACACGTCCGCTCCAGGGTGAAAAGAAAGGAAAAAAGAGAAGATGGCATGTGCACTTCTCCCAGATATTGGAATCTCCCGGGCTGGAAGGAACCAGTAGCGGAGGAGAGTACTTGCAAGCTGACTGATGAACCAATAGCTATTTAGCATGTTAGGACGTAACGTGGGAAGCAGGAAAATGGTGGCAGGGTAAGCCAGAAATTCCTGTAATTTAAGAGGCCGGCAGAGTGCAGATTAACAGGCGGTTGGGAGGCCAGAAATTCCTGTAATGTAGGAGGTGGGCAGAATGCAGATTGACAGGTGGTTGGGAGGCGGAGTATCGGCTTTATATTACAGTGGATATTCTATTCATTGTGGCTCATCCAACATATATAAAATGACTACAGGGACATGGCAGTTTTCAATCTAACTCAGAATTAAATCCATCTTTTTCCCCATTTTTTTAAATGACCAGTGTTATACGTGGATGCTATAAGTGAGTTAGTGATTGAGGTATCTAAAATAGGTTGTCTGTGTTGTTAACAACAGTCTGGTGGGCTATATGGATTGTCCAAATTGTACATATGCAAAAATGGCATTGAGGCAATGTCATTTTCTGAAATCACAAAACTAGTAAGTGACAGAACAAGAACCATCTCATTTCTGAAGAGTGTAATGTCTTTGCATCATTTCTGTTCTGCTCAATTCTCTGCTATATGTAATACATATAAACACATTGGACTTTATTTTAAGCAACAGCTGTCCTTTATAAATGATTGGCAGTAATTTTTGTGGGCAGTGTGTGCATGTCCCTTCCAAGTGTTCAGATCCAGTGTCCATGTTCTTTGCTGCATTCAGTCATTCCCTAGCTTCCCTGAAAGAATGAATTTCTTTGCTTTGGAAGAAGTAGTATATCCAAAAGGTTCAGGAATAAACCATAAAATGATTAATGGTGAAGCCTTTGTCTTGTCCTCAGTATCTTCCTTCCTGCCACAGAAGGTAGCCTTCCTAGGAAGCCTTACATCTACTTGTTTTATATAGCATGCATGGATACATGCTCTCCTCTACCTTACCCAAATAGTAGCCTAATTGACAGGTTCCTGCACCTTGCTTATTTTCCTCAAATAAATTTTTGTCAATCAACTTTACATACTGCTCACTAGTGATATTTCGGGACTGGGGATTCTTCCTTTTGCCTCTTATATCAGGACAGTTACCAAATCCACCACCTTGACTGGTTTTATCCAAGTATCCTGAATAGTTACATCTAAATTAAAGAGGTTTTATTTTATGTAAGCTGTGTGCCACCTTACACAAATAAAGTCCCCAAAGTTAATCTACATGAGGCATAGCCAACCTTTCCCCTCTTCTTCATTCCCCAGCTGTTTGTATTTCAACTGGTAGTTGAAAAAAAAAAAAAGAGTTGGCACATAACCTACCCAGTGCAAATACTGTCTCCAGAAACTTCACTGTCTCCTAGTGTGTTTTCATCAAAAAATACCTTACTATTTGTATCAATTTACAAGTGTTCTATTTTCTCAGAAGTTAGATATATCTGTTAGGTGACTTGTGTATAAGTCCAGCCATTTTCCCTAGAACACCCCTCTTGATAAGGAATTCGAGGAATTTTGAACTTCTTGCTTGGATTTCCAGCTTGCAGTTCTTTTGACTTTCTGCTCTCAACAAATTGTTACCTGATGGCACTACTGCCAGCTTCAAAGGAAGATAGACAAAGCTTTTAGTTTCAAATTTTCCATCTTCAGGAGGCTCTGGGGAGTGGAAAGCTTTTAAAAGTGAAAAGGAAGCAAAGTGAGACAAAAGGCTGGATACAAACATATGCATATTTAGTTAGCATGTGCTAAACAGGCCCTGGGAGAGGGGAGATCTCCGCTCTCAGTTTCTTTGATGTCCCCCAGACCAGGACAGGGATAGCCCTCTAGCCTATTGAGTAAGTTGTCCCCAATTTCAATGGGGCTCTTAGTTTGGTCTATAATAATTAAAACACTTTTATAGCAACATTAAATACCAAATAAATTATTTGTTTAATGAAGAAAAGTGTTGTTAAAGAGAATCCATAGTTTTCAAAAGCAGCTTTTGGTGTTAGAATTGGTTTTTAGTCCCTTGTCTTCTACAGACTTCCTTCCCTATCATTCTTGTTTAAGGAAAGGAGAAGTCAACTGAAGTGTTCTATGTCAATGCTTCTGGGCCCTTCTCAGCACTACACACTCACAGGGAAATCACCCACTTCCCAGCTTTCCCAGGTAGGTTCTGAGCTGATTAATCAAATATGGTAAAAATATGCTCAGCTCTACTCTTTCCAGTTATGAATACAGGCCTTCACTGCTTTGAGTTTCTGAAATTCTATTCATAAATGGCAGCAGGAAAACAGAAAAGCACATATTTTATACAAGAGAAGCAGACAGTCTTTGATGGAATTTATATCTACTGGATTTTGTTCTCTAAATCCCCTATCATGATGAAAATTCTACCTCCAGAGGCTCCTCCTTCTGAAATAGTTGTCAGACTGTGAGAAACAGAAAGTCTGGTAATCCATTTTCAGAATATAGTATTCAGCCTTAATTGGATTCAATTATAGCCATTTTAATTATAGCGCTTCCCTTTGCCCCCCAGTTTTAAAATTAGCCAATCCCCATAGATTGTAACCACAAGCTCCTCCAATCAGGGCAGAAGGGCAGTGCTGCATTGGGGATATAAACAGGTGGACTGCCCACCCAGGCATTTGCTAGCCAGGTTCTGTAGCTCACGCTTCTAGTAGAAGTAAACTTTGCCTTGCCCACCCGCTTCCAATCACGCACCTCGGTGTTTCTAACAAGACCCTTCTGGCAGCTTCAGATCTGTCTATCATTTGTATAACTTTAGCCTGTTCTAAAACTTTGGATTCTCTTTAATCACTTTTTTTCTTCATTAAGCAAATATTTTACATGGTATTTTAGATTACTATAAAATGTTTTAATTATTATACAAGTTCTCGATTAGATATGTCAAAATTTGTGCCACTGTAAACATAACTATTATGCAGTTCTCATTCATACTAAAGCACTGTTCTACTAAAGTGTTAAATTATTTGCTTCTAAGTAATTTTTGAGTGCTTTCAGTGAGATAAAGATCTATGCAAATAGCTTACTGAGACATGAACTGGATCTGTTTGTCTGAATTGCCAATTATAATATTAGTCTTGATTTTATGTGAATTTCCTTCTGATCCTCTGACCTCAACAACAAAATAAGTATTTCCCAAAGGAAAAAATCTGTCAATACCTTTTTGTTCAGTACCTTCTTTATTTTTTTATTTACTTAAAAAATAAAAATATATTTTCAATTGTTACCTTAATTGAAAGGTAAATGAGCAGGCTTGCTTTTGACTATACATGAAAAATGAGGGCAAGATTGAATTTTCTAGGAGAGGGGTCACATTGGTTTGAAATACCCCATACATCAAGACGGACAGCTTTTTAGTTTGCTGTAATGCCAGGCTTCTTGGGTTCAAACCCCAGCTCCAAAGTTTACGTGTTAAATGATCATGAGTTTATTATGTAATCTCTTTGGGCCTCCATTTCCTCACATACAAAATGGGGATGATAAGAGTACCTACATTATTTGATATAGTGAAGATTGAGTTGCTACAAGTGAAATAAAAATTGGGTTTAATAAATCCCTCTAAAATTAACATCTGTTACTTTCTCTTTATATTTTTTCAAAGGAAACAAAAAAATTAGCTTATAGATTTTTTTATTTCCTATCATACCAAAGAAACCAGAGGAACAATTATGCCATCCAGGCATGCAAAAAAGACTCATTTTCATGTGTGTTATTAATGCTTGTTATTCTAAAGCAATGTGGATAATATGAAATGACCACTTTTTATTGTCTATCTAGGGTTAGTTATATAATTATTTTATATCACATATTTATTTACATTCATGGATAAGATGAAATGGAGGCAAAAGATGCGATGGTCTGAGAGACTAAGAGAGAG
The DNA here is from genome assembly GCF_902686455.1 of Sciurus vulgaris. NCBI lineage: Eukaryota > Metazoa > Chordata > Mammalia > Rodentia > Sciuridae > Sciurus > Sciurus vulgaris. The sequence continues at coordinate 105,556,269 of NC_136471.1, read as the reverse complement.
GGTAAAATTTCACCTATAGGTCAAGGAAAATTGAGCCTGTATAAGATACTTGCTAGGTCTCCAGAAGTAGCTGATTAATATTTTTTTAATTTTTTTAGATGTTGATAGACCTTTATTTTATTCACTTATTTATACATGGTGCTGAGACTTGAACCCAGTGCCTCACACATGCTAGGCAAGTGCTCTACCACTGAGCCACAACCTCAGCCCCTGATTAATACTTTTTATTCCACTTAGTGCAATTTGATTCCAAATTTGTAAAGAGTGGATACTTGTGTAGGGAGGCAATTGTGATTGATAATAGCATGGGAGAAAGAGTAGACAAAAAAAATTTTTGTACTTATGTAAACCAAAATGTTCATAGTACTTGTATCTTTGTGATGAAATTACAAGTGATTTGCTTTCTATCTGTTTCTGCATTAATGAAATTTTGTATGATCTACTTTTTATATTTTAAACATTATTTTATAAAATTAAAATTTTTGATTAGGATGACAATTATAAAAAGAGTCAATATTACAGAACTTTTTTAATTTCTTTTTTTAGTTGTCAATGGACCTTTATTTATTTATTTATATGCAGTGCTGAGGATCAAACCCAGGGCCTCACACATGCCAGGCAAGCACTCTACCACCGAGCCACAATCCCAGCCCCAATATCATAGAATTCTAAAAGTATATTTATTGTTTAAAAGAAGCTCAGGCTTGGAATGTAGCTCATTGGTAGAGTACTTGCCCAGCGTGCACAAGACCCTGGGTTCCATCCCCAGGATGACAAAGACAAAAAACAAAAAACAAAAACTTCATTCATCTATATTTCACAAGTTTTCACCTGTGATTACATTGTTAATAGTAATGAAGTAAATGAATCATCTGACAATTTCAAGTTTTTGATATAATCCTTTGAAAACTGTTTAGGGTGTACTTTTTCTATTTGGGGCTTATTTTAATACTGAACCTTGCCTATTTTAAGTATATCATTTGAAATATGCTAATAAGCCTCTAGTAAAAATCATACAATATTTCCCAAAACACACCCCAATGCATCTTAGAATCACAGAGTGTTGTAATAATAATGCCCTTCATAGAAGATCTAGTTCCAGGGTAAAACACTAATGATTTTGCATCACTACCATGCCCATGCAACATCTGAGTTTAAAATCCCTGATGTAGTCAAACTCCCTCAATTTCCCTCCCATGACTCCTTTTTTTTTTTCCCAAGTTGGAAAAATAACTTACCATTAAAAATATAAGTCAAGGGCTCCTCCCTTGATGTCAAAGATTTAAATAATATTAGTGACCTGCAAATAAATACAGATTATAAGAATAGTACTTATTGACTATGTTTAAACATGGAAAAATAGAGGCAAAGGCTGGGGGTGGAGTACAGTGGTAGAGTGTTTGCCTAGCATTCACAAGGCCCTGGGTTCATTGCCCAGAGTGGAATGAAAGAAGGAAGGGCAATAGCATCGAGACTGAGGGTGAACTAGTGACCTTTGTATCAAGGTATAGGATAGATTCATCAGTCATTTTAAAGCAGAGACTTTATATAAAAATTAATTATGATCACTACTATTTATTATTTATATGCCAGGGACTTAATTAGACAGGTTATTTATGTTATCTTATTTACATATTATCCCATTTTATAGGTTACTAAGGCTTAGAGGAAACTAAGGCTTAAAGGAGTAACTTCTCCAAATCTCAACTAGTCATTGAGTCAAGTTTGCTTTGTATCTTTTAAATATTTCCTCTACAAATATTCAAGACTTGAAATGCCAGACTACTTTTCAATTAAGATTAAGGTCTAGGTTTGGGCATACCCTAATACAGTTTCTGTACAACCCTAAAATAATATGTAATTTCAACCTTCAGTTAACATCTGTGTGCTAAACTTTGTGGGTGGAGTTCAGGAATGTCTGATGGAAGGGGACCCCAAAAGAACCATTACAAAACAAGGCTTCATCTGCACAGTGTTTGGGTGCAGAAAGCCTATAACACCCTAAACTAACACTATTAATGATGATGGAGATCATGAGATGAGGACCTTGGATATGGACAGTGACATTTGACTTATGTTTTTAATGGTAAATTATTTGGTATAATTTGAAAAGGAGAAAATCCTCATTCCTTATTTTTTATTCTAAAATATCATAGCTGAAAATGCAAATAACTCCAAGTCTTGAAAGTCTTGGTTTCTGATTATTTTAAGGAGGATGCAGACTGAGCACAATGATGTACAGATGGTCCCCGATTACTGATGGTTGACTTCGAATTTTTCAACTTTGTGATGGTGAAAGGGATATGCATTCACTAAAGACCATACATCAAAGTTTCAATTTTGATATTTTCCTGGGCTACTACTATTTGATAAAATACTCTCTCTCCATACTGGGTAGCAGCAGGGAGCTTTAGCTCCCAGGCAGACCCTTAATCATGAGGGCAAATAGCCAAGCAACCAAGACTACATTGTGCTGTGCTCCTAAGCTATGATGTTCAGTAGGTTAGGTTTATTAAATGGGTTTTCAAATTAATGATATTTTCAATTTATGATGGGCTTATTGGGACATAACCCCATCCTAAGTGTAGGTTCTTCAGTATTCATAATTTCTTATCATAGAAAATACAGGCTGTAGGTCTTTTGAACCAGCAAATCTGGTTTTGGCCTTTTGTTCATGACGTTCATTGAACCCAGAGATTTGCTCATCTGACATCTCCCATCTTTTGATGATACTGACTTTGATTTCTTTTGTTTGCATTTTCAGAAGGAGTTTTGGAGCACCTATACAAAAGCACAGCAAGGAGAAAGTAACAGAGGAAGTGACTGGTTTCAATTTTATCTTACCTTTCCATTAATCTTTGGTCTCTTCATTATCCTCCTTGTCATTTTCCTTATCTGGAGATGCTTCCTAAGAAACAAAACTCGTAGACAGACAGTGACTGAAAGCCATATTCCTTTCCCTCAGCACCTTAATATCATCACTCCGCCTCCCCCACCAGACGAAGTGTTTGATAGCAGTGGATTGTCTCCAGGCTTTCTGGAATATGTAGTTGGGCGCTCAGATTCTGTCTCCACTCGCCTGTCCAATTGTGATCCTCCACCAACCTATGAAGAAGCTACTGGCCAGGTGAACCTACGGAGGAGTGAAACAGAACCTCATTTAGACCCTCCCCCAGAATATGAAGACATAGTCAACTCCAGCTCAGCCAGTGCCATAGCTATGGTGCCTGTGGTCACCACCATCAAATGAAGCTGCAAACTTCTTTTTATTCTAATCATTTTTAAAATACTAATGAAAGAACTTTCTAGCACTTTACCACTACATAAATGTGTATTGACTTATTTTATTAGACTCAGCATACTACTTCATTCTTACTGGTTTGATTTTCTTCTGTTTTGTTTCCTATTATAAAATCATTATCCATGCTCATTTTTGCTAGAGGAAAAATGTAAAGAAGGAAAAACATCCCAGTGAGGGTCTTCATGTGATATGTGTATACACACACACACACACACACACACATGTGTATATATATGCATGTGTCCATGTGTGTGCATCAACTCAGTATATTTTATAACTGTCTTAAAAATTCATTAACTTCTATCTAAATCACCTGTAAACAGAGCATTACTCACCAAAATTGGGGGGAAAAGGGCACCAAGAATTTGTCATACATAGCCATAAACATGGTGTATAATTTTGCAGAAAAGGATGTACTTAGCATGTTTTCTAATTTTTAAAGGATTTGTTAACCTCATATTTCTTCATTTACCTTAAAAGAAGAAAGTATAGAGTCAGTCTCGATTTTAGAAACATCTCAAAAAAAAAAGATAAAGACAGCACGTATACACAGTACTTAGAGTTTTAGCAATGAAATCTTTGCTCATTAGTGGTATTTGACTCATTTTGAACTAGAGATTTTCTTCTTGGTTGACTACCACCCACAACCCCCACCCCCTGCCATTAAACACATTGCCTAGCATCTTAGAATGTCTCATGCTATTTGTATTAACATCTTGGTGGGGAGGATTTCCTGGCAATGGAATAATTTTTAATGAGGATAGATGTATTAATAATAGGCAATAGATACCAATTAATCTTTTGCTCCTGGGGGGAGGTAGTAATTATTTTCTTCTTGCAGTTTTGTTTCCTTATAATCTACTGATTGTCTCTCCTACCACCACAGAATCTTCAAGCACCCATGAGTTCAGTTAAAAGTTCTTCAATTCTTAATGTTTTCGTACAGACTGAAGTCTTTGCCTCAAGATTATGAGACCACTTGCCATTAAATTATAAAATGTGCCAGGTGCGGGGGCACACACCTGCAATCCCAGCGGCTCAGGAGGCTGAGGCAGGAGGATCTCGAGTCAAATTCAAAGCCAGCCTCAGGAATGGCGAGGCACTAAGCAACTCAGTGTGACCCTGTCTCTAAATAAAATACAAAATAGGGCTGGGGATGTGGCTCAGTGATCAAGTGTCCCTGAGTTCAATCCCAGGTACCAAATAAATAAATAATAAACAGTTTTTTACATCACCCTTCATCTGGTGAAAAAAAGACTGCAAAGTATGTGTTGTGGCAGGTGCACACTAAATCTAGTTATAGCCCCACACAGATCTCATTATTTTTGCTATTTCATTTTGTATTTTCATTAGACTTTTTTAAAAATGCAGGTTTTTTATTTTTCCCTTGGAGCAGAAGGGACAGGCAGTGAAGGAACTGCCAATGTAAATTGCTCAGAAAGAGAAAAAAAGCATCCACTGAGATAGTGCATATGTAATTTATACAACATGGAGGGTGATCCAAGTGTGAGATCCTAGTATTATTGTTGTGTTTCAAGGAGAATGTTCTCCCTGTTTCCCAAAAATTGATCAGAGTTTTCACATAGTGAGAAATAGAGCAGATGTCTCCATAAATCCCTAACATATTCCCAGTCTGAGTATATGGGCTGTTGCCTAACCCATACTATACTCTGGTCTATACCAAAGCTGTGCCAACTTAAAGGTGATTGCCAACTCAGCAAACAAGATGAAGAAATGGAAAGGGAACTGAAATATATGAGTTTGGTTAATAGATATCATAGCTTCCATAGACCAAAAACTGAACATATCTTGATAGTGGTCTCAGAAACAATAATATTGTTTCAAATTTTGCCATGACTACATGGTGATCTTTGGTTTCTAATTAAATCTGCAGGTGGGAGGGAATGTTTGATTCGGTGAGTTATGTATGTATGTATGGAGTTTTTTATTTGTTTTCAAATGAAAATTAAGGCTCCTTTTGTGTGGATTTTTTCTCTTTTGTCATTAATATCAGATGTTAAATTAGACCAGCAGTTTTTAAAGTGTGGCTTGTGGACCTCTGAAGTTCCTTGAAATCCTCTGAGAGACTCTGTGAGGTCAAAATATTTTCATCGTAATATAAGGAGATTATTTGTCTTTTCACTCTAATTCTCTTAAAGAGTTGAAAAACATAAAACAATGCTATTTTCCCACACATCTTTTTTTCTGTTTTAGAAAATATAGCTATTTTGCATAAAAAGTGTGATTTATTTATGTTGGCACATAATTTTTATTTTTAAGTGAATTAATACTTAAATTTTTTGTTTATTTTCTAATGTGGTAAGTACTGATAGACATAAATCTTATAAGCAAAAATGCTTTGGCATCCAGATCCCCATAGATTTTAAGAGTGTAAAAGGAGGTCTAGAGATCAAAAGTTTGAGAACTGCAGGATTTAGGCAAACACAATAGTCTATTGCTTCGTATCTATTCTTGGGACTTGATTTTACATTTTAAACTCCTGATACTGAATTTAATGCTGCCTTTTAGATATACCTGGATTGCAGTATAATAATGAATGTTGATCCTTGAAGCAAAAGCCAAATATTTAAACTGATCGATAACTACAGCTTTTTAGAATGTTGGTTAAAGAAAACCTCCCCCATAGAAATAGCTCCATCAACCACAAAATCTCATGGCAGCTTTCACATGATGATGAGAAAATAAACAAGATACCACTTTCTTCATGAAACATTATCTTAGGTTTGTTTGTTTTGTTTGAATATGATTTGGGTTTTATATTTTTAAAATCCCTTTTCCTACCCCGTCTGGTTTTATAAACTGAGTTTCTTAACATTTATTATAATAAAGGGGCTTGTCTGGAATAATATATATTTTTATGCTTTTACCTTTCTTACCTGATTGATATTGCATTCGCTTTTGATCATTTTTAATAAAGGTTTATTTTTGCAGAATGTATTTAGTACCTTTCTTAAGCAGTAACTAAGTTGAATCAACCAATTTGGACTGAAATTGAAGAATGGGCTCAATGGTCTTTCAGTGGAATGATTTACCAACCTCCACATGCAGTGGTTGTGTCTGGAATCCTAGAACTGGCACTTTTTGCTTCTCTGCTCTAAATGTCACAATAAATTGTATTTGTTTAAAGGAAATAAAATGATTTCTTCTTTTCCTATTGACCAATACAAATGGAGATGTTGTGTTTGTTACATTGCTAATGATGACTTCTTTAAGACTGATCTGATCCAATAACTGTGGAGGTAGCTTTAACTTGGTTCTATGTAAATAGCATGAATTTTATTCTAATATTTCACATTTTTAAATGCTTGGTTTACATTAAATTATGGTATTTAACTATTTTTATGTTTGTACTAGGTAGGGGTTTTCTTGTTTCTGTGTTTTTGGTATGCTAAATAAAGCTATTTTTAAACCCAAGAGGCTTTTTCTGCCATGAGTTAATCATATTATGGTTAGATGATAAACATGCTGCATAAGCTCTTATTAATTATGTTCTTTTTGATAAGGTACAATGATTATGTTTCCCTTTTTGGGGATTTAGGGAATATTGCTAAGAAACCAGAAATCACCTGGTGACAACCTCAGGATGTTCCCAGCATAAAAAAAGAACTTTCTAGGCTCAGTTATGGCTCAGATGTAGAGCACTTGCATAGCAAGTTCAAGGACATGGGTTCAATCCCCAGCACAAAAATAAATAAATAAATAGATAAATAAATAAATAAATCCTCTCTGTACCACTTTTGAATGACCCTGGCATGATAAAAATGAAAACACTTGCTGAGTGTGATGGTGCACGCCTATAATCCCAGCAACTCAGGAGTCTGAGGCAGGAGGATCACAAGTTCAAGTCCAACCTCAGCAACTTAGCGAGAACCTGTCTCAAAACAAAAAGTAAAAAGGGCTAGGGATGTGACTAGAGGGACCCTAGGTTCAATCCTTGGTACCAAAAAAAAAAAAAAATGTAAACACTAAAAGAATAGATTGAGTCCCCCAATAGTTTGTCAAGACTTGGGAATGGTGGTATTTGCAAAAAGCTGATTTTATCCTGCTTAGCAGAATAGCTTGCTCTTGACATTTGAGAAGATGATAAAAGAAAACACAACATGAAAACATTGTGACCACAGGCATTTTCCTAAGTATAGCCACCTCAAAGAGTAAATGCTAATACATCACGTCATTAGCCAAGCAAATGTAAACCTAAGTTGGTCTTTATGTTATAAAAATTAAAGCTGTATTCAAGGAAGAATTTCAAATGTAATTTATAAGTCTAAGTGTTTTGTAAGCATATATCCCCAAACACTTACCAAAAAAGCATAAAAAATACTTTTAAAATATATAGCAATTTCAACGACACTCAACACCTATATCAAGACCTCGCTGGACTGGAAATGATAGAGCTCAGTAGTACAGCATTCAGAAGGCTCTGGGTTCAATTCCCAGTACAGAAAAAAGGACAAAAGACATTTCTAGTACACCAGAAGGATAGTTCAGATCTTCTCATTAAAAATAATACTATTACGGATTTAAGAAGATAGAGCAGAGCTTGGTGGTGAACCCTGACCCTTCTATAGCACAGAAAGGAGGCAGTGAAGGAACAGCTGACCAGAGATATAGGTGACATAAATGCTCTAAGACCCAACATTAGACTGGGACTTGAAATTTGGTTACCAGAGAAGAAAATAAGGGCAGAGTTCCTTAACCCTGAACCTGAACCAGTGTTGCGGGGAGGGCAGAAATGGAGACCAAATGAGAGGAAAAGCACATAAGCTCACTCCCTTAACAATAACTAGGGGCTTGGGAGCAGACCAAGTTAAAACACAACAGGAGCTGCGGCTGGGACATTAAAGATCAAGCAGTTTAACCCAAATTATGAACTGAAAACCATGTGGAGCACAGCAGTCATTTTATGCAGTCAACAGCTGGTCAGCCACCCAAGAAGAAATTAAATCAACACAGCATCTCCCCAATTGTAGAGTAACAAATAAACCAGAAGGAGTACCCCTGCAGTCAATAATCCATCTAGAAGGAACTTGTAAAGGGATCTCTACTAGCTGAAAGTTACTGAAATCCCTTTTCCTTACTGCCAACAAGGGGAGTGGGCTGGAGCAACCTGAGCAGGAAACTCAGGGGAAGTGCTGGCCCTAACCCAGTGCTCTGCATAGATACTGTGGGAGCTTGGGCAGAGATGGAGCAGACACCAGAGATTCATAGTAGTAGGAAGTGAGAGTTCAGAAGGAGACTGGTGGGAGCAGTCTTCATTCAAGACAGCAGCAGAGAGGGATGGAACTGAGGATTTGCAGCTGCAGCCCGCCAAGACCTTGGATACAGACAAAATAGCTGTCTCTGTCCCAGTCAGCTAAGGGTTGCAATGCCCATGGTTCACAGTGATAGTTTGAACTCAGGCAAACTGGCTGAGTCTCTTTCCTGGTAGCAGAGACAGGGCTGTGGCAATCTGTGTCGGTGAAGGAAATGCTTGTACACCATAGATCAGCCACAGAGAACCCACAACCAAGGTGTCATGCTTGCAGACAGCCACCAGCTCTGTGACATTTTGAAGAGGACCCTTTGGAGGGGAGTGGGTGCACGATGACCTGCAGTAGTCAGAGCCACAGTTCTGAGCCCTGCATCTTGAGCTCCAGTACAAAACAGCAACAGCCAGCAGACATAGCACAGCACCCTCCAAGAATCCATTCTCAGGCTCCTTTGCTGACAAACGAGAACCAGCTGGGGGAGGTCCGCAACAACCAGGGACCCAGCACCTCTGGGAGATCCAAAGCCGAAGAGTCTTAGACATCTTTTAAAGGTCTCAGAACTTGAGGAAATCCAAACCAAGGCTCAAAAAGGATTTTCTTTGCCTTGGCATGGTTTACTATAAATAGTACTAACATAAACTTTGATATATATCCCTCTTCATTTTGATTTGATAGTTGTTATGCTAATATTCAATATTTTGCCCTCAACCCGCTTGATTTTATTTCTTCCCATGTTTTAAAGCACTAATTGGAATCATTCTATCTTTGTTTTTCTAGCTCAGGTTTACACTTGCCCCTCTTACCCCCTCTTTTCCCTCTTACATTATGTACTATGGCCTCAAGCCCCCTCCCCATCCATCCTTTTCTTCTTTTTACCTTGGTGCATACTATTCTTTTCTGTTTTATCTATTCTTTTTTTTTTTCTTTCTGTTTTTCCTCTCTTCTTTTGCCCAATTTTTCTCTCCTCCCACTTTCAGTCCCTATATAACATTATGGGAATTTGATTATATTTAATAACCAATGTTTAAACCTATTTTAAATCTTTACTAAAAGTTTATATCTGGATTAGAGGAACTGTGGAGAACAGCATCAACAAGTTCTTCCCCCCTAAGGCTGGATAGTACATGGCTTTGCTCTGAAGTAATTGTAGTAAATAGGGTTTAGTGTCTTATCACAGAGTGGTACTGATACAGGGAACAGCAGAGGACAAATACTGAGCAAAAGTATCAATACCTGGATATTCACCCAGCTTGAGGCTTTTAAGAGAAATAAGCTCACTGATTAGTCCCTTGCCTAAAAGAAGAAGCGATAATCATTTGAAAGATGGTGGTAGACATACAAGTAGTATGAAAAAGCAAGAGAGAAAACCAATCCAAACAGCCCATAACACTTCCACAACCAACCCCATTGACACCACAGTGGAGGAAATATTTGAGAAACAATTTAGAAAGGCCAAAGTTTAAATGTTCAACAAGCTAAAAGAAGATGTAAAGAATGAACTATAAAATACAAGAAGTGAAAGATCATTTACATAAGTAGATAAGAGATTATGAAAAAGAACCAAATGAAAATCCTGGAAGTGAAAGAATCAATCAAAATAAAATTTTCAGTGGAAAGCATCATCAATAGATTAGATCACCTTGAAGACAGATTTTTTCAGGCTATGAAGACAAAGTACATAATCTTGAAAATAAAGTCATCAGGGATGTGACCCAGTGGCCAAGTGCCCCTGAGTTCAAAAAAGAAAAGAAGGTTAAGAGACCATGACCAGAATAGTCAAGAAATTTGGGATAACATTAAGAGACCAAATTTTAGGATCACTGGGGTAAAAGAAGACTCTGAAATACAAACTGAAGGAATGCATTATCCTTTCAATGAAATAATATTAGAAAATTTTCCAAATCTTAGGAAAGAGATAAAAATCCAAATTCAAGAGGCATATAGAACTCCAAATAGGAAAGGTTTTTGGAAAAAAAATCCTCTCCAGGATGCATTATAAATGAAAATGTCTAATATAAGAATGATTATAGAAATTTTTAAAACCACAAGAGAAAAATGGCAGTCACATTTAGAGGTAAACCAACTCAGATTTCAAATGATCCCTTAATCCAGACCCTAAAAGCCAGGAGTGCTTAGAATAATATATACCATGCCCTGAAAGAAAATGACTGCCAACCAAGATTACTATATCCAGCAAAATTATCTGTCTGAATTGAAGATGAAATAAAAACCTTTCATTAAAAATAGAAAAATAAAAGAATTTATAAACATTAAGCCTGTACTACAAAACATACCCAATGAAATATTTCAGGCAGAAAAAATGAAAAATATAAGTGAAAACCAGTATAGATATACGTATTGCACTAGAAGAATACTCAACTAAAGGAGAATGAAGTCTGAATTAAGCATTCGAAATAAATTAAAATGTCAGGAAATAAAAAATCATCTCTCTATAACAACATTGAATGTAAATAGTCAACACTCCTCAATCAAAAGGCATAGATTGGCAGATTGGATTAAAAATCAAGACCCAAACATGGTGTTCACAGGAGACTCACCTTATAAAGAAATGCACAGACTGAAGGTGATAAGATGTGAGAAAATATACCACACAATGGAAACCACGAGCAAACAGGGGTAGTTGCTCTCATATCTGACACAGTAGATTTCAAGTCAAATTTAATCAAGAGAGACAAAAGAGTCACTTAATACTAGTTAGAGGAATCATCCAACAAGACATAATGATTATAAATATTTATGCCTCAAACAACAGGGCATCTATGTACATAAAACAAACCCTTCTCAATAAAAAGAATCAAATAGACCACACTATAATACTGGATGATTTTAATACACCTGTCACCATTAGATAGGTCATCCAGACATAAATCAAGATTCTTCAGAACTAAAAGACAAATGGAACTAAAAGACATCTATAGAACATTTTATCCATCAACAACTAAATTCACTTCTCAGCACACATGGAGCTTTCTCTAAAACAGATCATATTTTAGGGCACAAAGCAAATCTTGGCAAATACCAAAAAAATAGAGATAATTCCTTGCTTCTATCAGATCATAATGGAATGATATTAGAAATCAATGACATTAAAAAACAGAAACTACTCTAACACATGGAGATTAAATAATACATGTTTGAATGAGGAATAGATAGAAATCAGGGAAGAAATAAACAACATTCTTAGAAATAAATGAGGGTAGAGATACAACATATCTAAATCTCTGCAACAGTATGAAGGCAGTTCTAAAAGGAAAGTTTATGGCACTGATTTGCTATGTTAAAAAAAAGAAAGATGTGAAATAAATAATTTAATGTTATGCTGCAAGGCCCTAGAAAAAAGAACAAATACACACCAACATGAGTATAAGATAGGAAATAATTAAAATCAGAGCCAAAATTAAAGAAATTGAGAAAAAATGCAAAGGATCAATGAAACAAAGGATTGGTTCTTTGAAAAGATAAATGAGAGCAATAAACCCTTAGCCAAATGAACTAAAAGAAAGAGAAGATCCCAATTAACAAAATTAAAGATGAGAAAGGGGATATCACCATAGAAACTAATAAAATCTAGAGGAACATTAGAAACTTTTAAAAATTTATACTCAAATAAGCTAGAAAAATCTCAAAGATATTGACAAGGTCCTAGAGACGTATGACCTAAAGAAATCGAACCATGAGGCTATAGAAAACTTAAACACACCAATACCAAGTAATAAAACTGAAGCAGCTATTAACAACCTTCCAACAAAGGAAAGCCTAGGACTAGATGAATTCTCAGCTAAGTTGTACCAGACTAATTAAAGAACTGATGCTAATCCTCCTTAAATTATTCCACAAAATAGAAAAGGAGGGAATACTGTCAAATTCATTCTGTGAAGACAGTATCACCCTGATCCCAAAACCAGACAAAGACACATCAAGGAAAGAAAACTTCAGATCAATATCCTCAATGACATAGATGAAAACATTCTTAATAAAATATTGGCAAACTGCATTAAAAATGCATTAATATAGTGCACCTTCATCAAGTGGGTTTTATCCCAAGGATGCAAGGTTGGTTCAGCATACCTCAATCAATAATTGTAATCCATCACATAAGTATAGTTAAGTACAAGAATCACATGATTAACTCAATATATGTAGACAAAGTCCAGTCCCCATTTGAGTTTAAAACACTACAGAAACTAGGAATAGAAGAAACTTACCTCAACATTGTAAAGGCTATATATGACAAACCCAAGACCAATATCATACTGAATGGAGAAAAACTGAAAGCATTTCCTCTAAAAACAGGAATAAGGATGTCCACTCTCAGCTTGAAACTCCTATTCAGTATAGTCCTTGACACTTTAGCCAGAGTAATTAGGCAAGAGTAGGAAATGAAAGGGATACAAATAGGAAAAGAAGAGATCAAATTATGTTTGCTGATGACATGATCTTATATTTAGAAGAGCCACAATTAGCAAAGTAGTAGGATATAAGATCATCACATATAAATATTTTTTCCTATACTCCAATAATAAATCTGCTGAAAAAGAAATTAGGAAAACTATCTTCCTTGTCAACCCTCCTTACTTTATTCAGTTCAATGCACATCACCACTGCAAACACTGGAATTTGATGAACATGTGAAAAACTACTGTAATATAACATCCCCTATTGATCTCCAATTTCATAGTTCCTTATCCTTCCACTCCAAACACATCTACAGAATCTTTTCCACATATAGACTGCTTGGGGATTAAATCTCTCTTTGGTTCAGTTGTTCTTCTTTGTTGTTGATTTTTAATTAGTTATATATAGAATGCAATTTCACACATCATATATAAATGGAGTATAACTGCTCATACTTCTGGCTATATATGGTATAGAATCATACCAGTCATGTAATCATATATATATACATAGGGTAATAATGTCCAGTTCATTCTACTCTCCTTCCTACCCCCAGAGTCCCTCCACTCCTTTCACTCTGTTCAGTTCCTTAGCCTATTTATTGCCTGGGTTATTTGTTTGGTTTTTTGGTGTTAAGTTTTTTTGAGTTATTTGTATATCCTGGAGATTAATGCTCTATCTGAGTTGCAGGTGGTAAAGATTTTCTTCCGTTCTCTAGGATCTCTTCACATTATTGATTGTGTCCTTTGCTGTGAAGAAGATTTTTAGTTTTATTTCATCCCATTTATTGATTCTTGATTTTACTTTGTGTGCTTTAGGGATTTTCTTAAGGCAGTCAGTCCGTAAGCCGACATGGTGAAGATTTGGGCCTACCTTTCTTCTATTAGGCACAGGGTCTCTGTTCTAGTGTCTAAGTCCTTAATCCACTTTGAACTGAGTTTTGTGCAGGGTGAGAGGTATGGGTTGAACTTCATTTTGCTACATATGGATTTCCAGTTTTCCCAGCACCATTTGTTGAAGAGGCTATCTTTTCTCCAATGTATGTTTTTGCTGCCTTTGTCTAGTACAAGGTAACTGTATTTAGGTGGGTTTGTCTGTGTCTTCTCTTCTGTATCATTGGTCCACATGTCTCTTTTGGTGCCAATACCATGCCATTTTTGTTACTATAGCTCAGTAGTATAGTTTAAGATCTGGTGATCTGATGCCTCCTGCTTCTCTTTTCTCACTAAGAATTGCTTTGACTATTCTGGGTCTCTTACTTTCCAAATGAATTTTATGATTGCTTTTTCTATTTTTATGAAGAATGTCATTGGGGTTTTAATAGGGATTGCATTAAATCTGTACAACACTTTTGGTAGTATGGCCATTTTGACAATGTAAATTCTGCCTATCCATGAGCATGAGAGAGTTTTCCATCTTCTAAGGTCTTCTATTTATTTCTTTTGTGTTCTCTAGTTTTCATTGTAGAGGTCTTTAACCTTTTTTGTCAGATTAATTCCCAAATATTTATTTTTGAGGCTATTGCTATTGTGAATAGGGTAGTTTTCCTAATTTCTCTTTTAGTGGATTCATCATGATATATAGGAATGCATTTGATTTGAGTGTTAATTTTTTTTTTTTTTTTTTTTTTGTATCAGGGATTGAATCCTGAGCCACATCCCCAACCCTTTTTTTATATTTTATTTAGGATCTTGATAAGTTAGTTAGGGCCTCACTAAGTTGCTGAGGCTGGCTTTGATCTTACTGCCTCTGTCTCTCAAGCCACTGGGACTGCAGGCATATGCCACCATGCCCAGCTTATGAGTATTAATTTTATACCCTGCTACTTTGCTGAATTCATTTATTAGTTCTAGAAGTTATCTGGTGGAATTTTTTTGGATATTCTAAATATAGAATCATGTTGTCAGCAAATAGTGATAGTTTTGTGTTCTTCTTTTTCTATTTGTATCCCTTTAATTTCTTTCTTCTAATTGCTCTGACTAGAGTTTCAAGGACAATGTTGAATAAAAGTGATCTTCTTCTAGTTCTTAGAGGGAATGCTTTCAATTTTTCTCCATTTAGAATAATGCTAGCCTTAGGTTTTGCATGTAAAGCTTTTATAATGTTGAAGTATGTTTGTACTATCTCTAGTTTTTCTAGTGTGTTGAGCATGAAGGGTACTGTATTTTGTCAAATGCTTTTTCTGCATCTATCGAGATGATAATATTATTCTTGTGTTTAAGTCTATTGACGTGATGAATTATATTTATTGATTTCCAGATGTTGAACTAATCTTGCAGCCCTGGGATGAACCCCACTTGATCATGGTGCACTATCTTTTTAATATGTTTTTGTATGTGATTTGCCAGAATTTTATTGAGAATTTTTGCATATATATTTATCAAGGATATTGGTCTGAAGTTTTCTTTCTTCGATGTGTCTTTGTCCAGTTTTGGTATCAGGGTAATACTAGCTTCATAGAATAAGTTTGGAAAGGTTGCCTCTTTTTCTATTTCATGGAATGTTTTCAGGAGTATTGGTGTTAATTCTTCTTTGAAGGTCAACTGAGAATCTGTCTGGTCCTGGGCTTTTCTTAATTGGTAGGCTTTTGATGGAATCTTCTATTTCATTGTTTTAAATTGATCTGTTTATATCATGTATATCCTCTTGATTCAGTTTGGTAGGTCATATGTCTCTAGAAATTTGTCCATGTCTTCAAGATTTTCTAATTTATTGGAGTATAAATTTTCAAAATAGTTTCTGATTATCTTCTGTATTTCAATAGTGTCCTTTGTGATATTTCCTTTTCATCATGAATTTTAGTAATTTGAGTTTTCTCTCTCTTTCTCTTTGTTAACGTGGCTAAAAGTTTATAAATTTTATTTATTTTTTTTCAAAGAACCATCTTTTGTTTAGTCAATTTTTTGAATTATTTTTGTTTTGATTTCAGTTCAGATTTTAATTATTTCCTGTCTTCTGCTTTTGGTGTTGATTTGTTCTTCTTTTTCTAGAGCTTTGAGATGTAATGTCAGGTCATTTCATTGTTGACTTTTTAATTCCTTCAATGAATGAGCTCAATGCAATGAACTCTCTCCTCTTAGCACTGCCTTCATAGTGTTTCAGAGATTTCAATATGTTGTATTGGTGTTCTTATATACCTCTAAGTATTTTTTTATTTCACCCTGATTTTTTCTGCTATCAATTTGTCATTCAATAGCATATTATTTAGTCTCCAGGTGTTGGAGTAGCTTCTATTTTTTATTTTATAATTGATTTCTAATTTCATTCCATTATGATCTGATAGAATGCAAGTTATTAACTCTATTTTTTTGCATTTGCTAAGAGTTGCTTTGTGGCATAAGGTATGGTCTATTTTAGAGAAGGATCCATATGCTGCTCTGAAGAAAGTGTATTCACTCATTGATGGATGAAATATTCTGTATGTGTCTGTTAAGTCTAAGTTATTGATTGTATTATTTAGTTCTAAAGTTTTGTAGTTTAGTTTTTGTTTGGAGGATCTATCCAGTAGAGAGAGAGGTGTGTTAAAGTCACCCAGTATTATTGGATTGTGGTCTATTTTATTCTTGAAGTTGTAAAGGGTATGTTTGATGTATGTAGATGCTCCATTGTTTGGGGCATAAATATTTATGATTATTATGTCTTGTTGATGTAGAATTCCCTTAAGCAGTATGAAATGTCCTTCTTTGTCCCTTCTGATTAACTTTGGCTTGAAGTCCACTTTATCTGATAGGAGGCTATAAACCCGTTTGTTTACACAGCACATGTGAATGATATGTTTTTTTCCCCCATCCTTTCACCCTCAGTCTGTGGATGTCTTTGCCTATGAGGTGAGTCTCTTGGAGACAGCATATTGTTGGGTCTTGTTTTTTAATCCAATTTGCCAGTCTATGTCTTTTGATTGATGAGTTAAGGTCATTAACAATCAAGATTATTATTGAGATATGATTTGTATTCCCAGTCATTTTGATTTATTTCTGGTTTATAAGTTGAATTAATTTCTCCTATGATTGACTATTCCTTTAGTGTAGTCCCTCCCTTTGCTGGTTTTCACTTTTTTTTTTTCATGTTCATGGAGTATTTTGTTGAGAATGTTCTGTAGTGAAGGCTTTCTAGTAATATTCTGTAGTGAAGTCTTTCAACTTTTGTTTGTTGTGGAAGGTTTTGATTTCATCTTAAAATCTGAAGCTTAATTTTCCTGGGAATAGTATTCTTGGCTGGCATCCATTTTCTTTTAGAGTTTGGTACACATTATGATAAGACCTTTTAGTTTTGAGGGTCTAGGTTGAGAAATCAGCTGAGATCCAGATTGGATTCCCTCTGAATGTTACCTCTCATATTTTCTCACAGTCTTTAAAATTCTATCCTTATTCTGTATGTTAGGCACTTTCATTCCCTTGATGTGGGTCTGTTGTAATTTTGTACATTTGAGTTCCTGTAAGCCTCTTGTATTTGATTTTCCATTTTGTTCTTTAGGTTTGGGAAATTTTCTGATATTATTTCTTTGAAAAGATTGTGCTTTCTTTTGGTTTGTATGTCTGTGGCTTCATCTATCCTGATATATCTTAAATTTGGTCTTTTCATGTTGTCTCATACTTCTTGGAAGTTCTGTTAATGGTTTCTTAACATCTTCTTTGCATGGTCAACTTTATTTTCACGATTTTTTTGTCTTCATTGCCTGAGGTTCTGTCTTCCAAGTGGTCTAGTCTGTTGGTGATGGTTTCCATTGAATTTTTAATTTGGTTTATTGATTCCTGCATTTTGAGTATTTATGCTTGATTTTTTTTTTTCACAATCTCTATCTCTTTATTGAAGTGCTCTTTTACCTCCTCAGTTTTATCTTTGAGTTCAGTCCTTACATCGTCCTTTACCTCATGGATCATTTAACTATGTACATTCTAAACGCCTTTCTGACATTTCTTCCACTATGGTGTGAATGGATTGTATTATTGGCACATCTTGGTTTCTTTGGAGTGATTTGTTCCCTTGTTTTGTCATGCTGTTTGTGTGTCTACCCATCTAGCAGTGTGGACTTGAGGCAGTACAGTTTCTACACTGTAGACTTATAGTGTCCCTGAAGGTTTCTAGTACCTTGCCTTTAAGGGGTCGACAAACAATAGTGGCAACCAATGCAAAAAATAGATAGCCTTAAACCAAACAGCCCCTACTACAATATCTACAGTTTTGTCACAATAAACAGAAATGATGTGTTCTGTTATTGCCTACAATAAAAACAGTGAGTTTGTGAAAGGGTTTACAATTTCAGGTGATGAACAAAGAGAGAACAGTAGTGGTATAGGATGTGATGTTTATGAGGAAGGAGGAGAGAAGATAGAAGTAAAAATTATATGAGGAGGGAAAGAGGGAATAATCAAGGTTCATTGTTAGCATGAGAAGAGAAAAAGATATCAAAGGGAACAGATAAGTGAGAGAAAAATATATGTATATAAAATAAAAATTTAATAAAAATTTAAAAATAGAAAAAGGAATATAAAAGAATGCAACAAAATGCTGAAATATAACATTCAGACATTGATGCATGAAAAATAGCTGGATTCAAAAATGGTAGAAATTTGAGAAAAAAAAAGAGAGAGAAAAGATCTCAATGAAAAATTGAACAATCATCTCTGTTGGAGTTCAAAAGTTTCTCAGCTTCCCTTCTCAATAGTTAGGTGGAGTCGTCAGCTGTACCATGGCATGGATCACAGCTGAGCACCAGAACCTGTGTGCAGGCACCAGGGACCTGCAGGAGGGTTCCAGGACCTGTGGGTGTACATTGGGACCCATGGTTGCTGGCGAAGTTGGGCACTGGACTGGGCAGGTCCAGCAGCTATTCCACATTGGGGCTATTTGGGGCTGGGCCACATCAGGGACCCAGCTGTTGAGTGCCCATTGGATCAAGGCCAGGTGCCATGACCTGTAGGCCAGCTGAGAAGCTGGGAGCAATGGGCTGGGTCAAGGGCTAGGGAGAGTTTGGAAGACTTCTAATTGGGGATATGGAGTGCCCTGTTGGGTGCCAGACTGATGTTGGACCTGGTGGGACTCAGAGACAAGTATATACAGGACTAGGAAGGGAACTGAGGACCAGGCTGGTGCTTGGACTCAGTGAGTGCAGGTCTGGGTGGGTCCCAGAAACCCACCAGGTGACAGACTGGCTGGCTGGTTGAGCTGAGAGTAAAATGCCCTCACACCCTCTTCCAACCTTCCAACTCCAACTAGCTGTAATCAGTCCCTGCAAGCTTCAGGCTCTCTCCTGCCTCTCTAACCTGTGTTCCCCAAGGTGAAATGCAAACTCAGGGATCTGGATTTCCAGTTTCCTTAGGCTCTGCTATGCTGTAGGTGGCTCCTAGATCGTGGACTGGTGGAGAGGGTTTTTTAAAAATATCCAATTAATGAATCAATCTCTGATTTGGCTAGAGCAGACTGCCCCTACAGGATCAGGAATTTTCACTCTAGACCTCAGGCAGACATGTTATTCCCACTGTTGGAGTTCTGGGTAGTCAAACTAAGAGCAATGCTGTCTCACACTAATCTGCCAACTTGAGAATCTAGTTCAGTTGTTCTTAATTCACAAGTATATTCAAACTTCTAACAAAATGACTGGCTAGAGGTCACTGACATGCTTCCCTCCCATAAAGAAGGAACAAATCAAAGAATAAAGAGCTGCTAT
The DNA here is from genome assembly GCF_902686455.1 of Sciurus vulgaris. NCBI lineage: Eukaryota > Metazoa > Chordata > Mammalia > Rodentia > Sciuridae > Sciurus > Sciurus vulgaris. The sequence goes on along the minus strand of NC_136471.1, from coordinate 105,536,615 downwards.
TTGGGTCGACTATTTGTGGGAGAGTGTTGGAGTACAGTAAATGAAATAAAGAAACAGAACATGGAGATTCAGGATGGCCTTGTAAAGAAGGGACCAAAGTGTCTTGCAACAACCACTCCATTGCCCAAGTCAGGATCAGCTTGAAACTGGGAGAAACTTCCTTCGGTGGGGAAATGATAAATCTCAGCTCTCATTGACACCATGGAACTATTGTTGCTGGGGAACCCTGAAGACTTTATAGGTTCCAAGTCCAACTGGGGGAGCTATCAGGGAGTGTACAACACTGCATTGTTCCACAGAAGAAGCTTAGTACACATTGTACCCTCCTCAACCCAGGCTGCTGATGTATGGCACCATTTTGAGAAAAAGCCCACTCAAATCCTACAGAGGTTAACAGGTGTCCCATAGTCCCTCAGGCCTGCTAGAGCAGCTCTATTCCCATGCAGTCATCAGACACTGATAGATACCCATACACTGCTGTCAAGTGTCCACATCACATCTGCCCAAGCCTTCTGGAGATGCCCAGCTCCCACTCAGCCACTGGATACTAATGGGTACCCCAACTGAGCACACCAATATTACAACTGTGGCCTGTCCCCCATGCAGCTCTCAGACACTTATGGGCACTCTGCACCCACTCCTTGGCATTCCATGTCATATCCACACATGGATCCATCCCTACATGACCCTTAAACAGTGATGGGTGCCTTGCCCTTGCCACCATGTGCACCATGTGTTATCTACCCAAGCCCTCTGGAGTGGCCCCCACCCACGTGTAGCCCTCTGGAGTGGGTATAGGCATTTTGTCTGAGCCTACCAGAGGAACCCTGGTCCCATGCAAACCACAGAAACTGATAGGCACCTCACACTCAGTCATAGGCATCACCCCCAGAGCCACATACTCAATGCCATCATAGGCATTGCTAACATTCATTACAGCTGAAGAACTGTATGGACAGTATACTACTGTGCCTACCTAGTGGCAAATCTAGTGTAGTCTACCTAACTGACATCATAAGACATATCTCCAGGAAAAAGTTTTTCATTATGAGAGCTGCCCTATAAAATTGGTAGAGACAACTGATCTGCCAGATGCACAAATATTAATTAAGAGTCACAGAAGCATGAAAAAACATGGCAACATGACACCTTCAAAGAAACAAAATAATTCTCCTACAACAAACCACAAAGAAAAAGAGATCAATGAAATGTTTGAAAAAGAATTCAAAAAAATTATTTTAAGGAAACAATGAGATATAAGAGAATACAAAAAATAATTCAATAAAATTAGGACAATAATTCATTCTGTTCCAGATGAAAAATAAACTTAAGACATAGAGATCATAGGGGACCAAGGATGTAGCTCAGTGGTAGAGTCCCTGTCTGGCATGAGTGAGACCCTGGGTTTGATCCCCAGCACCATCAGAAAAAAATACAGTTAATAAAAAGGACCAAACAGAAATCCTGGAGCTAAAGAACTTAATGAGTGAAAACAAACAAATAAACAAAAAACACTTGACAGCCTCAATGCAGACTATAGCAATCCGAAAATAGAATTTCTGTACTTGAAAACAGTTATTTTGAAATAACCCAGTGTGTTAGTCAGCTTTTCATGGCTGTGACCAAAATACATGACAAGAACAGTGTAGAGGAGGAAGTTTATTTTGGCTTATCATTTCAGAGGTTCATTCCATTGTTGGTCAACTCCATTGCTCTGGGCTCAAGGTGAGGCAGAATATCATGCAGAAGGGTGAGGCAGAGGAAATCTGCTCAGCTCATGTGGCCAAGAAGCAGAGAGGGCAGGGTTGGGGGGCTGCAGGGAAGGTGACCCTACCTCCTAAGTCACACCCCAACTGCCTGTAGTTAGCATCCAGTCAGTCCATTCAAACTAGGATGGACTGACTAGATTATAGTTCTTATGATCTAATCATTTCACCTCTGAATATTTCTGCATTACCACAGGATCTTTTGTATGATACCTCATATTTAAACCATAACACCCAGTGATACAAGAAAGAAAGAGAGAGGGGAAGAAAAAGGGAAAAGGAGAGGAAAGGAAAGTGAATGAAGATAACTGATAAGACTTTTAGGACACCATTAAGTGGCCATCATGTATGCCTCAGGAGTAAAGAAGAAAAAAGGCATAGAAAGCATATTTTGTGAAATAGTAGCTGAAACCCTACAAAATCCTGGGAAAGAGATGAACATCAAAATCCAGGAGGCTCAAAGGACTCCAAATAGATCTAACCAAAAAAGTCCCTCTCTGAGAGAGAGGAAGAAATGACCAAAGTTCTACAAAACAAGAAGAAAAAATTAACAAACTATTAGGAGCAAGTCCTAACTTATCAATAAGAACCTTGAATGTAATTGATTAAATTCCCCAGTTTAAATATTCAGACAGGTTGAATGGACAAAAAAAATACCCAAATATATGCTGCCTACAAGTAACATATGCAACTGGTAAAGATATATATACTGATGGTGAAGGAATGGAAAAAGATATAATACATAAAGTGAAACCAAAGGTAAGCAGGAACAGCTCATTTATAGCAGATAAAATAGACATTAAGTCAGAAACTATAAAATGAGACAAAGAAGGTCACTGTATAACTATTAAGGCATCAGTTTAATGAGAGGATATAACAATTAAAAACATATATCCAATGTTGGAGCACCCAATTACATAAAGTAAACATTAGATCTAAAAGGAAAGATAAATGCCAGTACAGTAATGCTTGGAGACTTCAACACCCTACCTTCATTAGTGGACAAATCATCAAGACAAAAAAATCCACAAAGAAAAATCAGAGTTAAATCATATCATACACAAAATGGACCTAACGGACATTTACAGAACATTTTATCCAACAGCTGTTTATGAAAGATAAGTATTTTCAAAGAACACTGTTTCATCTTTCTGACAACAGCCATTTTTAAAAATTGGTTCTTCTTAGTAATATACGACAGTAGAATCCATTTTTATATACTTATAAAAGCATGGAATATATCTTATTCTAATTAGAACCCCATTCTTGTGGATGTACATGATGTGGAGTTTCACTGGTCATGTATTCACATATGAACAGAGGGAAGTATGTCAGATTTATTCCACTGTCTTTCCTATTCCTATCCCGTCTCCATTTCCTTTACTCCGCATTGTCTAATTCACTGAACGTTTATTTTTCCCTTCTTCTACTTTATTGCGGGTTAGCTTCCACATATCAGAGAAAACATTTGACCTTGGTGTTTTTGGTACTAGCTTATTTGACTTAACATGATAGTCTCCAGATCCATCCATTTAGTGGTGAATGCCATAAAGTCATTCTTTTTAATGGCTGAGTAATACTCCATTGTGCACATATACCACATATTCTTTATCTGTTTATCTGTTGAAAGGTACCTAGACTGACTCCATAGCTTATTGTGAATTGGGCTGCCAGAGAAAAATTACTGGTCACATTTTGAGGTAATCTAACCCAAATCTCAGTCAATTTCTCAACCCAAACCCTAAAAGCTAGGAAAGCTTGGAATAATATATACCAAGCTGTGTTCTATCCCCAGGTTAAATATATATATCAAGCTCTGACAACAGTCATTTTAACACACACCTTTCTCATCATTTCTATTATAATCACATCCAAAACAAAGACTGTGTCATTTACTTTCAACATTATATGTGTCAGTGATTCTGCTAATAATCACCTATTGTATCATAATAACCATCACCTCATTTTAACCACAATAGGCAGTGAGATATTTCAGTGCATATATTAATGAAGGCATCTTGGAAATTTTTTAAAACCCAGGTATACCAAATAGTATTTGAGATATGACAGTGGGCAATGGTTCACCAGGACAGCAATGATGTCTGAAACAGGTGAGAAAGGATATTTCAGTCTCCTATCTCACCCAAATCAGTAAGCTAGATTTTCTTGTATTGCAAAATATTCACTAAAGAAGATGCAAGGGCTGGGGTTGTAGCTCAATGGTGAAGCACCTGCCTAGCATGTGTGAAGCACTGGGTTCGATTCTCAACACTGCAAATAAATAATTAAAATAAATGTCCATCAGAAAAAAAAAACTTTAAAAATGCATGCTTCATAGACATAGCCTCATATTTGGATTCAGAAATCAAGTACCTGAATATCAGTTTTTCAACATTTTTTTAACGTGACCTCATGTTTCAGGTAGCTTAGCTCCTCATCTATAAAATGAAAACCATAACAACAAACTTCATGGCATTGTAGTGAGAATTAAAGGATGACTTTACATAATTGCCCAATGCCACAAGCATCACAGAATTGAAACTCAGCATATATTTATAGAAGAGAAGGAGGCAGGGAGGGCAGGAAGCAGATATTGCAAAGGCACAAAGGAAATAAGCCAAGGGACAATATGATGACATGAATCCTGGGTGAGTCTCCAAATGGATCACATTTAATTAATTAATTTCAGCTATTGCTTAAAATGAAGAAAAGTATTTGAAAAATAAGAGTCACTGGTAAGCATTTCTTTGCTTATTGGTGATGGCTAATCCCAATAAAATTAGTTTTCCTTGGAGAAAATTATATGGGTTTCAGTTTCTCTATGCTATAATTATCCACATTGGAAGTAGTTCTCTCTCTCTTATAAACACACACACACACACACACACACACACACACATACACACACAATGGAAGCCGTATTTGAGTTATTCAAAAGTTAAGAGTTCATTAAAGAACATGGCCTCAAATCCGGTTTTTAGACAGAGGAAATTCAGGAGAGCCTCATAAATATGTTAATATAGATTCCTAAACACTTCAGTCTTTGCATCATTATCTTTCTTTTTGACGCTTGCAACATAGACTGGAAAATATGTTTTTCTTACCATTTTTGGTAAGAAACCTTCAAAACTGAGTTATGTAAGGTCAGGAGTGAGGTCTAGAGTGAAAATCTTCTCACTGTGTGCCATATTTCCACAATGACATTTAATGATATTATGAAAATTAACTATTGACTTTGAAATCTTGGACTCCAGATGATGCCACTCAAACTAGGATAGAAACTGGGTCCTTTAACAAAGGAAACAGAATATTATGCATCATGTTTCTGCAAGTAGTTGGAGTCTGATTCTCCATTGCCTGGCATAGCAACCACACATGTGAGTAGTGAGGCAGGAGTGGGGATCAATTCAGCTCTGGAAGGCCACAAACTAAATGGAATTGGTTTGCATGGTCAGTGGTACCTATGTAAGGAGCTCCTGATCTCTCACCAGTTAAACAGAAGATAATGTCCTTATTTTCACTGTCATTAGATTACCTAAGGATTTTTTGTTGTTCATAATAAATATTACGGCTTTAAATTAAAAAAAATGTTCACAACATCATTCATTTGACAAAGATTTGCATCAGGAAAAGGAATTCAACAACACATGGAAGAATTAAAACCTGATGAAATAGCTATTTGTATAGTTTAATATATGACCAAAAAACAAGAATCTGTCACTTTCTTAATTAATCTTCTTTGTCTGCTTCTTTTTTAATCCAAGGACACAGACAGCACTTAACTTTACAAATTCCGTTGTATCTCACAAGAAAAGAAAAATTATATATCAGCCTTTCTAATTTTGAGGGGAAACAATTTGTATTTGCAAAAATTCTGGTCCTCCTTCCTCTACTCTTATGATCTTCCTTTCACTTGTTTACATATTTTTGATTGGAGCTTTCTACATCTATAAAGGTGTAATTCTCACTGGTATATTTCTGTATACACATCATGTGACTTTGTTAAATTCATTCAGCATTTTCCCTTTCCTGTGCCTCCTCCCTCCCCCTCAATCTCCTCCTTCTACTCCACTGATCTTCACCATATCTTTATGATGCCAATTCCCCACTTTTCCCCTTATTTTGCTCTAGCTTCAACACATGAGAAGAAACATTCGACTCTTGACTTTCTGAGTCTGACTTATTTCACTTAACATCATGTTCTTCATTTCCATCTATTTACCAGCAAATTCCATAATGTCATTCTTCTTCATGATTAAGTAAAAGTCCATTGTGTATATATACCACATTTTCTTTCTTTTTTTTTTTTTCCTTGTGCTGACGATTGAACCCAGAGCCTTGTGCTTACAAGGCAAGCACTCTACCGACTGAGCTATCTCCCCAGCCCTATAACACATTTTCTTAATCAACTCATCTATTGATGGACCTACAGTCTGGTTCCATAATTTGGCTACTTTGAATTGCAAACACTCTAATTCTTAAACATTGCAAACCAAACCACATTCATCACGTTCACATTAAGATTATTTTTAAAGAAGATTTGTCTGGGCTGTGAAAATAGGTTACAATAGGCTGTAGCAAATTTCCTGAGAAATTTTCGTGTAGTGATGTATATATCCATGTAAGCCTCTCCTTTAAGCCAGTCATACCTGTAAAGCTAATGGTATAGTGGATAAATACTGAACAAACCAGTCGGATTACAGTGTCATATAGAGGCAATAAACCTCTGGAGAACCCAGTTCTAGGAGCATGTACGATGAAATATTTCCTTTGTTTAATGATTTCATTTCATTTCTGAAAGTCTGCATGGAGAAACACTAAGATTGAGGCCTATGGGGCAAGGCAGAAACCAGTTGGTGTCCCCATGCTGCTGTGTTTTTATCCTTGGCTGTAGGCAAACTGCTTCAAAGAAGGTCTCCTTATGATAACTTACAACAAATATTTCGCTACGGTCTCTAAGGATTATGAGGTGTGAATGCTTGCAAATATTTGGTCATCAATTAATTTTACATGCTTTCTGGGCACCAGTTAATACTGAGGGATTTTGAACAAAAATGCTATACCTCTGTAATTAATTTCCTAGATTGGGGGCCAGGCAAGGTGGGGAACACCTGTGATAGCAGAGAACTGGGAGGCTGAGGCAGGAGGATTACAAGTTTGATATCAGCCTCAGCAATTTAGGAAGACTCTATCTGAAAATTAAAAAGGGCTGGGTGTATAGCTGAGTAATAAGGTGTCCCTTGGCTAAAATTCCAACACTAAGAGGAAAAAAATCCCAGAGTAGAAAGAGTAGACTGAAAACAAATGTCAAATGTTAAATTTCTATTAATTTTTCTAATTCTAGGACTAACACCCAATGTTTACAACCAAAGTACTATTGAGTTGATTGGAATGTTCTACCAATAAACTACTCTTCCCTCTATTCACACACGTTTCACGTAAAATTAGACTAGGTAGAAAACATTGAGACAGAAAATCACTTGCAAGCATCAAAGACAAATACATTACTTTTCTATATATACTTTCTTATTGAGGTTTTCAGCTCCATGAGAACTGGGTGAAGAGTGCCTCATAAAATGACAGAAGATAAATATTATCAGAATACGTCCTTTGCTAATATTCAGTAACATATCCTTGAGAAGTGGCATGGGGATGAAAAGACTTAATCACAACAGCCAGGTGCAGTGGTGCATGCCTGTAATCCCAGTGACTTGGGAGGTTGAGGCAGGAGGATCATGAGTTCAAAACCAGCCTCAGCAATTTAGTGATGCCCTAAGCAACTAAGAAAGATCCGTCTCTAAATGAAATATAGAAGGGGCTGGGGATGTGGCTCAGTGGTAAAGTGGTCCTGGGTTCAATACTGGTACCAAAAAAAAAAAAAAAGTAAGACTTCATCACAGCAATCTTATAATATTGTCTCAAAAAAAAAAAAAAGTCATCACTTACTTTCCTACTTTCAAATTCTTCCTGATAGTGGTATGGAGGAAATTTTTTTTTAAAAATGTTGGGCATATCGTAATATACAGTATTTATTGAGTGTCATTAAAATATAGGACATATAATTATCCACTAAAGTCAAGTATGATCTAAGTTTAGAAGGAAACACATATCTATTCTCTAGGGCAATATGACTTGTCATCTTTCTACCCTAAAACACATTTTTAGCTAGAGAAAATAAAGGATTAGAACACTTCCATATGATGAAAATAACCACATTTCTATGAGCTCTCAGGAACTGGTCCCCATGTATATGTGAAGTTGAAAGTTTCTCATGAGGACACAATCCTACATCAGTAAGATGTGTAAAGTCAGATGTGTAAGTAAGACAGCAGTGAGATGTGTCATTTCTCAGTAAACACTGGAAAAAGACTAATTCTCATGTAATTCAAGTTCAATGCACAAAGGTAACACTATAAGCATAGAGTAGAATGGGTTAAGGATAGGGAGGTAGCAAAGCAACTTTGACACAGTAGAGGAAAAGCAAGTTATAGTAACCCCTAAATTCGTAATGAAGGTGTGGTCCCTTGTAGGCTCTAGCTTGCTAATAATGTAAGAATTTATTTAAAAGAAGCATTCTGTGCCTTTCATCTCCAGTCCTGCAACATGAGTTGTTGACAGCTACTTGTGGTTCTCATCATATCTTATCAACCAGCCCTTCTTTCTGGTGTCCAGGGGAAATAACTAATGTCTAAAAAGAAAAACTAGTCAGATCTATGTACATTTTCTTTATTATTCTTTATTTCCCTAAGTAAAAACAAATTCAGTTTTTTGTTTTGTTTTGTTTTTTTGGATTTTTTTTGCAGTGCTAGGGATTGAACCCAGGGCGTTGTGCTTGTGAGGCAAGCACTCTACCAACTGAGCTATATCCCCAGCCCCCACAAATTCAGCTTTTGAACTATCAAATTTATTACAATAAAGCACAAAATAGTAGTGGCAGTACTGTGAGGTTATGCATTCAATAGACTAAAGTAAGATCTACTGCACATTAAATAGTCTAACATAATATCTATCACATTGCTATTATAATAAAATTGTGTAATACAAAAGAAAATAGCTTAAAAAACAAGATCTGTTGATATCATTCTTATTAATTCTCCAGTACAGGAAGCTTTGCCATAGAATCACATAGACATAACTAAGGATCCCCATCTTAAAATTTTTAGTTTTTTGGACAGAAAGATAAAAAGAGCAATTGAGGACAATAACATCGGGCCTATTTAAATCTTTCCTGAATAAGCTACATTTGCAAGTTTAGTCACTTTCTCAGACTAACCTTGGGATTTATTGATTCTCAATTAGAGAATAAAAAACAACAAAGCTATTTGAGGGGCAATGAAAGTCTAGAGGAGGTTGGAGGGCATGAATACTTCCACATGGTTAGCAGCGCTTTCCCAAGAATACACCTAAACCTTTTGTTTTCCATCAGAGAAAAGAGAACATTGTATTTACCCAAGAGGAAATCCATGACCTAGTTACATGGGGTGAGCTGATCCGGGATATTAAGAGACCATTGAGATTGTCCATTTGGGGGTCCAGACAAGACGAAAAGAATGTGTTGCTAGGATTGTGGTGGAAGATTCCAGAGAGTCTAGGGACGACAGGAACCAGTCCGAAAAGAGTGAAACCCAGAAAGGTAGAAGGATGCAGAGATTTTGGAGTGACGCTCTGCTGTCGGAGAAGTGTGAACTTGATCGTGAGTGGGAGGAGAAAAGAGGCAGTGGCTGGATTTGTTGAGTTCTGGAAAAGGGGTGAGGGCGTATTGAAAAGGGTCATTAATATAGACACTGACATCACTGAGGAAAGCTGCCATTCAAATAAAGCAATATGATATTAACCCTCAGCAAAAGCCCTCCATTTAATGAAACAACCACACTTAGACAGTATTCACATGAGCCTCTTTCAAACCTAAGCCGCGATTAACAGTTTGCCCTTGTGTGCTTGTAACTTTAAAAAATATGACGTAGGTGAGACGTTGAGCGGAGTTGCCCGGGTTTCAACGGACCACATCCGGGCTCCGCCAACCCCTGACCCCTGACTCCTGAGGGAATCTCCGCCGCCATTACTGGCTCCACGGCCGCCATTACCCGCTTCTCTTCCGCCCAGCGCAGCCCAGCCCCGCCCCGACACCGCCCACCGCCCACCAGCCGAGGTACCGCCCTCACCCACCCTGGCGGTGCTCAGAGGGCACCGCCGCAACCGCGGCCGGCGCCGCTGCCCACTGCGCAGCCCCAGAACCCGCGCAGCCATCCCCTTCGTGGTGGAGCCGCTCCAGCCGCCGCCTGTCATGGTCCCCGTCGTGGTGGCCTCGCAGGTGAACCACAACTACCACCCCGACTGCGAGGTCGCCGTCAACCGCCAGATCCAGGTGCAACTGCACGCCTCCTACGTCTACCTGTCCTTGGCCTTCTACTGCGACGGCCACAGCGTGGCCCTGGAGCACTTCTCCAGCTTCTTCCTGCGCCGCTCCCACGAGTGGGGGGATGGCGCCGAGAAGCTGATGAAGATGCAGAACCAGCGCGGAGGCCGCATCCGCCTCCAGGACATCCTCAAGCCCGACCGCGATGACTGGCACAGCGGCTTCCAGGCCATGGAGCGCGCCCTGCACCTGGAGAAGAGGGTCAACCAGAGCCTCCTGGAGCTGCACCGCCTGGCCACCGAGAGGGAGGACCCCCACCTCTGCCACTTCCTGCGGAGCCACTATCTGCACCAGCAGGTCCTCATCATCCGGGAGCTGGGCGGCTACCTGACCAACCTGCGCAGGATGGAGGCCCCGGAAAACCCCCTGGCCGAGCTCCTCTTTGACAGGCTCACCCTGGGCCGCAGCGACAAGGACAACTGAGCAGGACTGTGCCCCAGCCCATGCCAGGGAGTCTTGCCCCGGGTGGGTCCCAGGCCGGCCTGCACATTGCCCTTGCAGCCCATTCACCTTAGTTTCGGCCTTTCAGTTTCATTGTTACTTCCAATAAAGTTATTTATTTGGTTCTTAAGGAAATGAAGGTGTCCAGTTGATGTGTGTGTGTGTGTGTGTGTGCGCGCGCACGCGTGCAAAACTCTCACCTTTTGAGAATGAGGGCAGATCCCTGATTCTTTCTGGCCACGCATGTCCCATCCACAGGCTGCTCAGAATCTCCACGAGTAGAGAGGAAAAAGTATTGCACAGGCTCCTGGAAAACACAAAATTTGTCTTTTATAACCTCTGCGAGCAAGAGGGACAGGATCCTGTGGGAGGTTGTCGTGGGGTCTTCATGGCTATTTACTGCTGGGTGTAAGAACATGGCGCCTCTGGTGAAGAAGTGAAGGGAATGGGATTGAGTATGTATTATAATAAAGGAATCTTAAACTATACCTGAAAACTTTCAGATTTTAGTCTAAAGAGGACACAATGTGTGGTTGTACTACTCTTTGATAAACAAGAGAGAAACACTACCAGTTTTAGCAGATGGGGACAGAGATTTTTCAAATGAGGGAAGGTTCTTAGATTTCTTGGATTCATCTGAAAGAGACAATTCAGGTATGAACACATATGATTCTTCACAATAAAATGTCCCCCAAGGTGATTGTGAGATTATCAGGGATACCACCCAGATTTCATCAAGCCAGTAGCTTTTCCCTGAAGACTGGGTAGACGCTGTAGAACCTTGTTGGTGAGTCCACTCTTAAGAAGCCTTGTTACAGGAACCATGAGGCAAAGTGACATGACCACTCCATTGGGTTGCAGGGAAAGTATGGAACCAAATCGATTATTCTTAATCCTTGAAATGTAATGGAATGTTTACTTTGGTTTTGGGCTTTCATGGTAACCTTCAGCCTTTCCTCATTTCTTGTCTGTACTTTTTGGATTGGGAATTTCTATTGTTTGCTTGTCCTACCATTGTATTTTGGAAACAACTCATCTGGTTTCACAGGTTCACAGCTGAGAGAAATTTTGCCTCAGGATTAAATCTTGCAGAGCAAGGTCATCCATGGAGTTGAAGCAACCATGCATGTCCATAGTCACCACTCTTGCAACCATGCCAGAAAGTTTTCAGACATATCACACATAGTAGCAGGCATGACTTTATTAGAAGAGAGAGAAAAGGGAAAAAGGAAACACTTTGAAGGGAGAAAGGGAGAGAGTGGATTTTCTCAGAGGGGAGAAGACCAGGTGCTCCTCCTGTTTTCATGGGAGTCCTAGGGAACTATCCAGAGAGTGCTGCCCATGTCCACCTCTTCACTTTTGACTGATAGCAGGATAGCATTGGACTTTCAAGTCTGTACTGCACATGATCCTACATCATGGAAGAGAGATTTTACTATTATAATGACATGTTAACGATCTAAGGCAACTCTAAGTCGCCTTGGTCCATGCTGACCAGCTCTAATTGGAACGTTTTCTTACAAACTTTTATGGTTGGGGGACTTTGCTTCTAATTATCCTGTCTTCCTGAGTTCTGGAATCTGATTTGTTGTAAAGATCACAGAAGTCCCCCACTTCAAGGTAACTTGTGTTCTTCTTATCAGCAGGGAGGACACTTTCGGGCCTGCATTTCTCCTGTAATTACCTAGTTGGTTGCTGAGGAATGTAGCATATTCTATTGACTTGAGCCAGGTAGTGTCAGAGCAGCCTTAGGCAAATTGCCCTTGAAAAGAAAGCATCTGGGGGTCAGTATAGTAGTCCTAGTCTATAAAGTTACCCATCACTCACATTTGTTTATCTTTCAAAATCAATCTAGAATCTTCCCCATATTTGATTCAAATAAGAGTTTGGATTTTAGACTTTAAAGATGATACTGGAGTAAGTTATGACCTTTGGAGAGGTTTGGATATGTGATGGTTAACATTATATATCCATTTAAATAGGCTAAGAGATACGCAAATAGATATTGAAACATTATTTCTGGGTTTATTTGTGGGGATGTTTCTAGGAAAAGATTGGCATTTGAGTCAGTTGACTGAGTAAAAGTGATCCACTGTATGCCAACATTGTGGACAGGCGTCATCCAAACAGTTGAGGACCAGGATAGAACAAAAAAGTTGAGGGCTGGGCATTGTGACAATGACCTATAATCCCAGTTTCTAGGGAGGCTGATGTGGGAGGATTTTGAGTTCTAGCCCAGTCTGGGAAACATAGTGAGATTCTCATCTCAAACACAAACAAATAAATACTGTGTGGAAGAAGGGGAAATTACTTAATTTTCTCCTTCACATCGGACAGCCATCTTTTTCTGCCTTAAGCATTGGAGCTTATAGTTCTCAGACCTCTGGTCTCAGGCTAAATGTTACACCATTGGATCCCATAGTTCCTAGGCATTCAGTCTTAGATTGAATTATACCACAACTTCAGTCTGCAGACAGCCAAGAGTGGAATTTAGTGACTTCCATAAATGCATAAGCCAATTCTCATGATAAACCTCATATATATCTACATTTGTCCTACTGGTTCTCTTTCTCTGGATAACATTGATCTAGGACAGAATGGGTGTGATTTGCATGTCTAAAGGACATAATATTGGGAAGGCAGGGATAAAATGCTATGAATTGAACATTTGTGCTCCCCCAATTCATATCATGAAGTTCTCATGCCCAATGTGGCTGATATTTGATGTGCGAGCCTTTGGTATGTAATTAGATTCATAAGAGGACATGAACTTATGACCTGTTCTGATGGTCTTTATTTATGAAGAGATAACAGAGTTCTCTCTCTCTCCCCCGCCCCGTTGTGAGCACACTGTAAGAAGACAGCTATCTTCTTGCAAGTCAGGTAGAGTTAATTCCCTGATAACAGACTTCTAGCTGCCAGAACTGTGAGAAAAATCTGTTGTGGAAGCAACCAAGACTGTGATATTTTGTTATGGATGTTGTGAGAAATAGAAAGTCTGGTGGTCTATTTTCAGAACCCAGTATTCAGCATTATTTGAATCCAATTGTAGCCATTTTAATTATAGTCCTCCCCTTTTTCCCCACCCCAATTTTGAAATTAGCCAATTGTATAACCAAAAGTCCTGCAATCAGGGCAAAGGGCGGCACTGTTAGGTTTTTAAACCAGTGTACTTGCTAGCCAGGTTCCAGTAGTATGCCCATCTGGTAGAAGTAAAGATTTGCTTTGCCTACCCACTTTCAAGCACTTGTTTGATTTCTTGTGGCACCTCGTTATTTCTAATAATTTTGGCACCCAATGTGGTGTTCCATATATTACCTAGGGGTCTCAGGGACCCCCCTCCTCAGAGGAGATGTGTCCTACGGCCTTGTTTTGGTAGCCTCTGAGACAGGGAAGAAACTGCAATCCCTGAGGTCAACAAAGGATCCAAAATCTGAAGTGGATCAGAAGTGGACTGGTAACTGAGAAAGGACCTCAGCAAGTACTACAGCAACCAAGTAGTTCTGTGCACAGACCAAGGTAGGAAAATCTATTCTCAACCTTCTCCCGAGGAAGAAGTACTTCTTTGGTGGTTGGGCCGTACCAGGGTAATATAAGAGTGAACACAAGATCACACCTAGAAAAATGGTAGGAGATATACAAGAAATCCTAGTAAGTGGGATTGAGCATACAAGGGGCCAGGGTATACAAGAAATCTCCAATAAGGGGGATTGAGCACACAGGGGGTGGGGTAGGGGGCAAAAAGTTAAATGCACAAATGGAAACTCAGTTACAGGGACCTACCAAAAATGGAGAATAAAAATTCTAGGGCTAGGGACAAAGAAAAAGTAATGGAAAGAGCTCATATATATAAATCTTCTCCTTTGAAGAGTCCTAATGAAGCCAGAATTAGGGACAGGCAGTTACTGTAGAAATAGGGGATCAGGTCAAATCGAAGAAATGGAGGCCATGAAAGCCATCTGCCTCTGGAAGTTGGAGACTGCCCCTCGGAGAATGGAATGTCAAAGATCTCTGGAGTCCATTGATTACCAAATCTACCTGCCCTTATTGAGGACTACAGGCAGGGAGCTGCTAACTAATGCCCCCTGGGTCCTTAACTGCCTGGAACACCTTTGCCCCTGCCCTGCCCATTCTCTTCTCACTTTTTGCACCTCAACTGCAAAACTGGGCCTAGTCACATAGACATGAAGGAAAGAGATAAGGGGGAAAGAATGGGAGAATAAAACCCATAAAAAGGACAAGATTTGCTCATCCCAGGGATTCCACCTTTGAATCCCCTTCTTCCACCTGGCAGAAGTCTGCTTTTACATTTCTTTAATAAAGCTTCTTACTTTCTACTCTACACTTGCCTTGGCGTGCTTCTCTGGCATTATACTTTAATACCTGAGGAAGCAGGACTCATTAAGGTAACATCATTACGGTATCACTAAGCAGGGAAAATAAACAGTAACGATGGTAGGAGTAAATCTTCCCCATGGGAGGAGTAAATCTTCCCCATGGAAGACTGATGATCCTTTGATTTCAGCATCCACAATGGCTGGTGGACTCTATTCCTAATGTTCTCAATTGTACAGGTCCTTTTTATTTCTGGGTCATTCTTTAAATATCTGTGATAGGCCCTATTTTACAAGATCTTTGTCTCCTATCTGTTTTATGTATGTATGCACACCTGTGTGTTGTATTGTCATGTCTGTATGATTTTGTGATTGACACCCTATCAAAATTGGCTTATAGATGAATGAGTACTCATAAGTTTAATTAATGGACCCAAATGCCTTTCAGTTCATGTGACTTAAATAAAACTTTAACAATAAGGGTCAGTCTTAATTGGTAAAAGTAAAGATGCCTTTGAAATTACTGGCCCCATTGCTTCTTAGCCTTTTGGCTAAGATAAAGTGTGAAATTACTAATCCACACATTTTTTTTCTAGGTGGCCACCAATCAGAGTGCTGATGAATAAGAATAGCCAGTGGTCAGCAATAAGAAATGACGGGCCCCAACTGAGGTCTTGTTCAAATGCAAAGGCCACACCCAGATGCTAACTGGTAGAACTATAAATGGGCAGCTTCAAGGCCTATTTCAAATGTAAATGACCATGAGGTTTACCTGTGGGAATGCTCCAGCCAGCTCCTTTGTGCCAGAGGCTGGAAAATTGAAGGTGGGAATGACCAGATAAAAGTTACCAGAAGAATTAAGATTCAGATTCAAGGAGAAAATCAGTGGCCTTGACACTTTTTCAGTGCCTGTTTAATATATAAGCCCCTAAGCTAGCATACCAAAATGGGTTTTCCTGCTATCTGGCACGCTCTCACATGGCCAGATCTTCTTCCCCTCCATTATTGTCCATGGATTTCGTTTTTCAAATCTGCTAGACAAAAACCCAGGAGGAAGGTGGCAAAGCAAGGAACCTAGTCATCTCAGAACTCCAGCTTCATCTTTGAGGCTGTATGGGGAGCTTCAGAGGGGTGAGTGAACTGGACTAACGCTCCATCACTTTTCTTTTCCAGGAGTCATACTCCATTTTACACATTCCATCTCTATTAAAAATTCTGGACCCTATCATTCTGTTAAAAATGTGGCTGCTGAACTCAAGACTCAAGGGAAAGGCTTTGCTCGAGTGAGATTTATCCATCCCTCTCTGCCTTTGGCAGAGAGAATGTTGGTCTGTTCTTGCTTCAGTCTCTTTCCAAAGTAATCCATTTGATTAAGAAACTGAGGTCTGACTTAGAAGCACCCTAAGTCTTTGGCTGGGGCTACTCCCCATTGTGATCACAGGGTTTCTTCCGATGGCTGAATGCCAAAAGATGGCACATGGAAGCTCTGTCTCCACTTTAATCTCCTTTCATGGCCTCTCACCCAATGGTGGAGGGAAGGCCTCCCTTGGTAGCTCCTTGGATCCCAGGCTGAGGTAACTTTTCAGCATGATCAGGAAAATGGCACTCAGTCTTAGATCCTGTCCCACTGATAGCAGTTTTGTCAGTTTATACTTAATTGGACTACAGAAAAGATACCCTAAACCTTCTAGGAAGAATAGTGGGTCCTTAGGTTTCTAACCCTGCCAGATTCCCTAGGAAAACCCCATGACTCTCATTTTAACTGCTCTAAGACATTTTGTCCACTGCCTCCTTACCTCCTAGGTTAAATAAAGATAGCAGAGTCAATTGTCATCTACTCCTTCTCTCTTCCCGGTCTCAAATTTCGGATCTGTTACAGTGAGTACATTATCTTTGGCCTCTAAATTAGATTCCTTTATATAACAACCAGTATGACAGGACTTTGGTTGCCCTAATTATGAGTAAGAGGTCAAATACAGACATTAGGAAAGGTGTAAACTTGTCCAAGACACATGGCTTTCAGGAAATTGTCTCTCCCTTAGTACAGTAACTGAGAACACTATTGGTTTGTGTTCTCTGGGATACTCAACCCCAACTACCATGCTTCTATCATTGGGGTGAACAGTACAAAACCAGGGTTTTTCCCTTGAAAAGGGAAAGAACATAAAGGGGATTTGGGGCCATGTGTCCATAAGGGGCATCTAATCCAGCCAACTTAAGAGTCCTAGTCAGATCTCAAATTGCCAAAAGCTTTGAGACCCACGGAATATCAAGAGATGCCTTAATCTGATTCAGACAATGGAGGGATGCCAAGGATCACCTTCTTCCCCTTGTCTTTCAGATGGGTAATACTCGATCTTGCAGAAGCACTCATGCACTAGAATTCCTTTGACCTGCAAATCCTGGGGGGAAATGCACAATACTTTCTGTATTCAGGTTTGGCCCAGATACTAGTTGGAGGACAAAGGGAGATAACTACTGAGGGAAGAATAAAATATAATTTCATCTTTCAGCCAGAATCACATAAGCAATTACCCAAACCAGCTTGAGACCAAAGGAAGGAAAAAAGAAATGTCATGTTTAAATCTAAACCACTATGGCACTTCCTCATATTCTCAGGTCCTATTCTCTGTAAGTTTCAGAAAGGGAGACAAAAAAAAAAAAAAAAAAAAAAAAAGGATAGATAGGACCTAGAAAGGACCTTCTTCATTAAAAATCAATACGGCTAGTGTAATAAAAAGCCCCAAAATGTGTCTCTGGGTGCATAGATTTTGTATATGCCAGATTGTCTAATACGTCTCGTGGGATGAAATTTATTATGTAAATTAAATGCACAGATAACATTCATAAGGATTGCTTCAAAATATACATTTAAGAAAGGGTCTAGAACTAGAAAAACACAATAAAATAAAGTTACAGGTATGGAAATATATTTTAATATGAGAAATTAGAAGGTAATCCAGGCACAATGGCACACACCTGTAATCTCAGGGACTCAGGAGGTTGAGGCAGGAGGATTGCGAGTCCAAATCCAGCCTCAGCAAAAGTGAGGCACTAAGAAACTCAATGAGACCCTGTCTCTAAATAAAATACAAAATAGGGATGGGGATGTAGCTTAGTGGTTGAGTTCCCCTGAGTTCAATCCCTGGTACCCTCCCCACCCCAAAATTAGAAGGTAAGAAATGTTTCTGAATGAGATAATATTTTTGTATGGTAAAGTAATATTCTTGTTCTATGATACAAGATTAAAGAGGACAAACTAAGGATGTAAACAAGTTGTAGAATATCTATGTTATAGAAGGTTTAGGGAAGATAAATCTCAAAAAGTTTTCATATATGATTAAATTGGCTATAATTAGCACCATCCTTAAAGTTATTCTAACTTTAATGTACTGATAGGAAGCAAATTCTGAGCATTGATATGCTCTTATCTATCATGGTAATTTTCTTGTGTCTGTTAGGTTTTGTTATTCAGGGGACTGATCTTAAAGGAATTAGGGTTTGTACAACTCTGGCTAAACAAACAACTGTTATTTTAGGTTATTCCTCTACGCTATAAATACTAAATTTTTCTGTAAAGGTTAAAATTGGTTAATATAAGGACAACAGTGTAATTGTGATGCTGTTACTGGCTTCTTTGTATATTAGATGTATTCATGTCCTCCAAGTAAAATGTAAAGTTTAGGAGAGCACATTACCAAGCTGATGTTCTCCAAACTAAACTAGTCTATAACAGAAGTCTCCTTTGGACTTATATAAAAATAACAATTTTAGTTGGAGATTTATTTATGTCATTTAATATTCTGAAGTTGGATAAAAATAGCCTTTCATCAATAAGTGATAGATATAAAATTTTGTGTCACTCTTTACACTGGGATGGAAATTTAAATGTATTTTTAGTAGGTAATAAGAAAAATCTGGTTTATTTAAAGGTGGACAATGTGGAACATGAAAACATTTTGCCACTTTTCCACACACAAAAAAAGTTAAGATCTCTTAGTTTTTATTTTATTCATGTTTCAGAGGTAATATTTTTATTGTCTTATTTGTCAAAAGCCCCACCTTACCTAATTTCTGCCTCCATGTTACGATGGCTCCAAAGTAAACTAGACAAGCTCATTTAAAGTTATGTTCACAAAATAGACTTTTGTTGTAAAGATTACTGTGATCTCAAAATAACCAAGGGATAAAATACAACACTAAGTAAAGATTTGGTAAATTATAAAAGATATATAATATTATAAGAGAGTCTTAAAAGAAAGTAAAATTGTAAAGGGTCTCATATGTGATTAAGCTGATGATTTTATATGTCTTTGTGAAGGCAAAACAGATACCACAGATGTATTGGTGTTATAGAAGTTACATTTCTTGGTTCAAATCTATTATACAAACTGAATATGGTTTTGATCTTGTTAATTTCATTTTGTATTTTCCTTATAAATCTTTTTAACTTTTGTCTGTTAGTGTTTTAAAGAAGTACTCCTTCTAATGAAAAAACCTGAGTTAATTTTGAAAAAAGTCATCATCTATAGGACAAACAAAATATAAGGCTGATTTCCAGTACTGATGCTACCCCAATTAAAAGGAAGGGATAAATAATCATAAAGTTATAAACATTAAAGTTAAAACCCAGTACTCTCATTTTAAGACTGATGAAATTGACTTGGTGGACATTTAAAACCAAAACCAAAGGCAAGGACATGAGAAGACCAGGGAAAAATAGTCACTATTTTGGCTCTTGCCCTCTAAGGTCAGCAAGGATGCAGGGAAGCTGGGGCTTTTCTAAGGGCCTTCCCTACCACTCTGTGGAGTCAACTGATCTCCCAATCAGGAGGATCAAAGGGACCCTGGAGGACAGGAAGCCAACCAGTGCACATTCTACAAAAAGGAGGGCAATTAGAGAGGGAAATTCCTTAGTGCTTCCAAGGGAAAGCCACACAAGGTCAGCAAATCCTGACCCATCCTGGTAGATGACACTAGAGAAGCTAAGAGGCTTCTCACAAGTTCCCAAAGTGACTCCCTGAGGAATCTGAGCTGACTTTCAGTAATGGATAGGAAGGAATAAGGTCAATTTTGACCAACTTGGTCTTAAATACCTGGCAGGAGAGTATAACCAAAGCAAAGTCCTACATGGACATTAAAAAAAAAAAAAAACAGTTATTTTAATGTAACTAGAAATGTACATTTGTGTCTGTTCTCTAAAAATAAGTTAAAATGGAAAGTTATTTTAAAAAATGTGTTTTTGTTTTTGTTTTTACAGGGGTATCTAATGCACAAGTTTGTTCTGAGTGAATTTGAGACCTATCTGTGCTTTTTAAAAAAATTTTTCCTGGTATGATTATGACAAACTGTCTCTCAGAGTCCCCTTCTAGAATTTACAGTTCATCACTTCCAGCCAGGAGACTTCTTTTAATCAAGATCTGGAGGGAAGACAATGTTCAAGCTGGAAAGGACCTTACCAAGTACTCCTGATCACCAGGATGGCTAGCCAAATGGCAAAAAAGAGGAGAACTCATTACCAGTGGTGACTTCTACCTCAAAAATTTAATATAGCTAGGAAGATGGCAATACCAAAAGACACAATAAAAATAAAAGCAAAAGGTATAAAAAGAAAAGGGAAGGTTGTGAAAAATAGAAAGTCTGGTGATGCATTTTCAGAATATAGTATTCAGCCTTAATTGGATCCAATTACAGTCATTTTTATTATAGTCCTTCCCTTTTGCCTGCTCAAATTTTAAAATTAGCCAGTCACATAGATTATACCCCTGAGCTCCTCCAGTCAAAGGTACATAAACAGGCACACTGCCCACCCAGGCACACTTACCAGCCAGGTTCTGGTAGCATGCCCTTCTGTCAGAAATAAAGGTTTGCTTTGCCCACCCACTTTTAGCATGGATTTGATTTCTTGCAGCACCTCATTGTTTATAAGAGAAGCTCAAGCAGACTAAGATATCCAGGGAGCTGGAAAATACTGATATTTCTATTCAGACTCACTCAATTATACCCTCATGCAAGTATGGAACCAAACAAAATAAAAGTTTATGAAAATTTCAACATTATTGAATTGACAAATATCTAAAGGGGCTTGGAAACCTTTTATCTGTATTGAAGTTACACACAGATACACACAAAATTTTTAAAATTTCATTTTATCACTAATTGATCTATCTTATACCATGAGATGTCAAACTAGGGCTTACAATCTAAATCTAGTTCACCAAGTTTTTGTAATAAAATTTTATTGGAACAGGACTGTGCTACTTCACTTTCTGTCACTGTAATGAAATATCTGAGGCAGTTAAATTATAAAGAGTAAAAGTTCATTTTAGCTAATAATTTTCAGTCCATGATCAATTGCTCCCATTACTTTGGGCCTGGTGCAAGGCAGTACATCGTGGCAGGAGCTTGTGGCACAGCAAAACCACTCACCTCATGGCTAAGAAGCAAAGAAAGAAAGAAGAAGAGACTGGGGTCTCAGAATATCCATTGAGGGCACACTCCCAAAGACCTTCCTCAGGCCCCACCCCCTAAAGGTTCAACTATCTACCAATAGTGCTACTCTGGGAAACAAGCCTTTAACACATGAGCATTGGAGGGGTGTTCGAGATCCAAAATATAGAAAGGACCATGTCTACTTATTTACATTTTGAATGTGAGTCAATAAGGAAGCCAGAGGAGCAGGAAGTGATGGTGAGAAGGTACATGTGAGGTGAAGATCTCTGAATGAAGAAGCCAAGGAAGACATCAGAAGAATGGGAAAGGGAATTAGGTGTACACAGGGCCTGTTGTTTCACAAGTGGTCACTGCGCAATGCATGAGTTGGCCTCCCTTTTTAAATGTGCTACAAAGGATTGAGAAAATGTTCCAAGTATGGCCTGACTGGTCAAGAGTAAAGGAGGATCTCAACTTCCTCTGTGGAGACCACACTTCCATGGTACAACTGCAAACCCACTGTGCTACCCTTTTAAGAGTTGCCTCCCAACATCAGCTCATATAGAAATGTTCGATCAACTACAACCATCAGAACTTTCTAATATATAAAATAGCAATTGAGTAATTGTAATAGAAAAAGTATCTGCCCAAGTATATATAAATTGAAGAGCTTCATATAAGGAAGTATTGTTGTGCTGGTTTTCAGGAACACCTTTTCCAAGTTCCTCAGTCTGTGGGACTCATTCAACAAACATTTTTATTCTTACAGTTCTGGAGGTTACGAGTCAAAGATAAAGGTTTCAGAAGATCTGGTTCAGTTCCTAGGCCTCTCCCCTTGGTTTGTAGATGACCATCTTCTTCCTTCATCTTCACAGAGAATTTTTTTCTATGTGTACATGTCCACATCCTAGCCTCCTCTTCTTATAAATGAATAAGAATAATCAATAGTCAGGAGGTAATCAGGGTAATGGGCCCAATTAAGGTCTTGTTCTTATGTAAAGATCACACCAAGACGCTAACCTGTAGAAACATTAATGGGCCCCATCAAGGCCTTTTTCAAATGTGAAGACCATGAGATGAAACCAGATTCATCAATATGAATGACACCAGTCATATTGGATTAGAGCCCATCTTCAAGAGTTAGTTTAACTTAACTGCCTCTTTAAAGACCTATCCCCAAATGCAGCCTCATTCTGAGGTGCTGGAAGCTAAGATTTCAACATATAAATTCAGGGAGACAACTCAGCCCCTGACAATTGTGAATGAGAATTCCATTTCTCAAATGCTGCAAATATGTCAAGACTTCTTGTCCCGTTTTAATACATTAGAAAGGCCCAAAGACATTTAAAAGCTGAGAGAGAATACAAACTGAATTTCAGTAACATTTAACATCAGATTGGACCTCTTCATATCAAAGGAGGACTCTCCGAAGAATTATTTACCAAGTGAAGAAGTATATAATGTCTCTTCTTTACTTAGAATAGACTGTGTAAACTGTTGAGCCTAAGAAACAAAACAAGACAAAGAAAACTCCATGATAGGAAGAGGGATCTTTGTGTATTTGGGTGCTGGCTGGGTGTTCTGCTGGGCATTTCCCCTTAGGAACAGGAGCGCAGGTGTGTATCTGGAGGAAACCCTGCTGCAGAGCCACAGGGCTGCCGCTGCCCTGCAGCTATGTGCTGGCACTTCCTGTTAGAGACGCTGAGTAGAGTGCACTAAATCATCAGGATTCTCTCACCAGTCACACACTGCCAAGGCCACATTGGGAGGGGAAGGAAAAGCCAATAGTTCTTGAACATCAACTGCTAGCAGTCTCTGTGATAGTTGGTTCGCATTCATGAGTTTTAATAAGGTGTTTGAAGGATTATGGAAAATAATATTCCTACAAGACAGTTCCCCAAGGAAAACACAGGGACAGTGTGGCTTGGGAGGAGGGAGGGGAAATTAGCTAAACATTAAAACTCTCCCAGTACATCCTTTCCCAATAACAATGGGCCCAGAGGGGATAAAGCAAAGTTTCATCCCTTCCCAGGTTCATCCCCTGCATCTCCACCATCAGCAAACATTGACCCCTTCCCAACCCCAGTACATCTTGAAGGAAGGAGGCAAATACTGAACTGCTGGGCCCTGGACTTTGACCTTCCCCCATTGCAAATTAGCCCTAAATGGAGGCACAGCGGATATTGAGACTCTGGGAAACAATGGATTCCAGGGGGGGGGGGGAACAATGGGCAAGATTTGAGTACCCCTCCCTCCGGATCTGGACTCCTATTTCCCCAGATAATAATGAGTTTCAACCTTTTTACAACTGCCCTCTTAAGTTACATTTCTAACCTGTACAACTAGTCCCTGACTGTCCAAACTTCACATCAATAGTCTCCAATGAAACTATAAAAACCCAGACTCCTTCTGCAACCTGGGTGC
Source organism: Sciurus vulgaris (assembly GCF_902686455.1). NCBI lineage: Eukaryota > Metazoa > Chordata > Mammalia > Rodentia > Sciuridae > Sciurus > Sciurus vulgaris. Next base: position 105,512,802 of record NC_136471.1, on the reverse strand, counting down.
CATCTCTATACCCAGAAAATGGATCCTCCCGTGCCTGATTGATGGACTTTACTGCAGAACAAAGGAAAGCTTTCTGATCCAAGATTTGCTTCCCATCTCCTGCCTCCACCATTTGTGGCCCATGAGCTTACAGTATTCACTCAAGATCAAGGTGCATCTTTTCTCATCCGTATTTTACAGATGGGTATTTGTTACCGGGACCCCAGCCAGCGGCTTGGCTCTGGGGGTTCCAAGAGGCTGAATTCAGTCACCTGGGGACATCCAGAATAAGAAAAAAAAAATTATTCCAAAAAATTACTTTCTGTTTCATCAAAAACGGCAAGGGCAGGCAATACTGGCCCGTAGGGAAAGAAATGAAGGTCCTGAAACGAAGCTATTTTCCAATCAAACAAAACAAAACAAAACTATCAAGGACTAGTTTATGTGTTCCTCTCCTCCAAAGTCCCCTGGGTACCGGGTTGCTCCCCGTTCCCTGGGGGCGTCATGTCCAAATGTCGCCACCAGGGGGCGCTTCGGCCGGGTTCTCGGATTCTGCTGCGGGTGGGGGCGGCCCGAGGCTCGGCACTGGGGTCCCAACAGGCTGTGTTAGATGACTTGCCCGCGTTGGGACTATGAGAAAAACAAGGTTAAAAAACTGAATTTATTTGCAGACTGGCCAAATGGAGAGAAGACAGCGAATCTGCCTCCATCCACCCAACAGAAGCGTTAGGATTAAACGGGGAAGAACAGAATCAGGGGCTCAGAATATGCATATGTCCCAGTCTGTGTGCGGTTGCAGACCTGGTTTGTCGGATCCTGTGGGCACCCTCCTGGCGCCAGGCACCCCGGTTTTGAGGGGCGTTACCCGCTTCAGCTTCCCTTCTCAGCAGGAGATGATTGCCCGTAGGAAGCTAAGGAGAAATAAAGAGCTAGTTAGCAGGACAATGGCTGGGTCTTCTGGAAATGTTTCCATTTTAATGGAGCAGATGTCACTGGCTGAGGATTAGAAAATGCAAGTGACCCACCTGAAGTTTCACCACGGAGGTAACAGGTAGAATTCAAATTTAGATTTCTCTAAAAAAATAAAAAATAAAGGGCTGGGATGTAGCTCAGAGGTAGAACAATCCTGGGTTCGATCCCCAGTACCCAAAAAAAAAAAAAAAAAAAAAAAAAAAAAAAAAAAAAAAGAAGAAGAAGAAGAAGAAGAAAGAAAAAAGGGAGGAAGGGAGAGAGAGAGAAAGAAAGAAAGCCTATCAACCTATCAGTACTTTTGATTATGTCTATCAAGTGGCTTTCTACTAGTGTTGTCCAACAAGGTATCTACTGGCTATATGTGACTCTTTCAATTCAAATGAATTGAAATAAAATATGATTTAATGTTCAGTTCCACAGTCACACTGGACATATCTCATTTGCTCCACACCCACACCTATTTGACATCATGGATACAGAAGTGCCCTCCCCACTTAGTTTTAATGGATGGCACTGACCTGGAAGGAACTGGACCTGGTGTAATTTAACTGCTTAATCACTTCTGCGAACCTTTCATTGAAAAGATGTTTTGCAGCAACCAATAAAGACAGATTGAAAACTGAAAGCTGAAAATGTCTTTCTCATACCAGGAGACCTCTACAAGTTTTGGGTAAATTACCTGTTGGATATATGTCTTAAAATATATTCTCTTGTTCCACAGCTTGTATTTCTACAGTCTAGTAGATTTTTTTTTTCTTCTTCTTCTTCTTTTTGCACCAGGGATTGAACTCAGAGTCACTCAACTCCTCAGTCACATCCCCAGCCATTTTTTATATTTTATTTTGAGACAGGATCTCACTAAGTTGCTTAGTGCCTTGCTAAATTACTGAGTCTGGCTTTGAACTTGCAGTCAGTCCTGCCTCAGTCTCCTGAGCCGCTGGAATTATAGGCATGTGTCACAGTGCCTAGCTACTTAATGAGATCCTTTGATAAAGTGAAGTTCTTCTTTTTTTTTTTTTTTAAGTTCTTATTATTATATAAGTGACAGCATTGGAGTCAGGGTACCTGATTACAAAAATAGCTGGCAGTGCACTCTGATATTTTCTTTCTTATTCAGTTTTAGTCTAATTCCATTTAAAGAATATTTCTGGTTGTGTCTTAGTAAATTGATGGGAGGGGGTGTCCACTAATGGTTTTCAACCCAAGGTGGAAGAATTCTGGAATATGTTACAAATGATATGCCAAATGGGCCCCAAGTGCACCTGAGTCCACAAGAAGGAATAAAGGCTTCTCTGAATCCGTTGAGGTCTGCTTCCCGTCCTTTTGCACTTACATTTTAGTTCCCTGACCAGAAACGAGTGTAAGGTAAAATTGACCATTCCCCCTTCCCCTTCCCCTGCAGTTAAGATAAATGGCTGATAAGACCTGGGGAGTGACCATTGAGAGTCTGGCACCCCTACGGTTCTCTGAAGTCGGGGGTCCCCCAAGTCACCGCTTATGCTAAGGTTGAATCCCCAAACTGACTGCGCACACCCCACCCTGCGGAAAGAGACCCTCCACACCCTCCTAGTCATCTTTGGTTGAACTGGCTGCCAGTATACGGCCCGTAACGGATTCCAGCCCTGCACTAGGTTTTCTCAGTTTGTTACATAAACAGTGCAAGGACTTGTATGAGTCCTTTATTTGTGCTGGAGGCATCCTCTTTCTGACCCCCTTCCCCCTTGCCATCCTCTCCCTGATCCCTCCTTTCCCAGTACCCTCCAGACCCAATACCCTTTTGCCATTTAGCTCCAGCATCTAACGCTGGCCTTTAAATTCTCCAGAGAGGTAAAATCCCATCTGTCCATCCATGCCCTTCTGTTCATTTGTCCATCCTGTCTTTAACAGACAGGCACCCTGCCCTGAGACCCATGCTGTTTGGCCCACAGGACCCCAGGTTTCCCCCTACTGGTCTCTAGCAGATAGGTGCCCTGCCCTGAGACCCACACCTTCTGGCCTGATTGACACTGGGGTGAAGACATTCCCCTATTTCTGGTGGCACTGTCTGTAAGGTAATTTCCACGGAACCACGCCGGACTCGGGAAATCACATAAGGGAATTTATTAAGCAAACAGAGTGTCTCCCTGCAGGGTAAGAGAGAAAATGAGAGGAAAAGAGAAAGGAAAAGAAAGGGCGCATGCAAGAGAGAGTGTGAAAGCCAGGAGGATAGAGAAAGTGAGGAGGAGAGACAAAAGGATGGGAAAAGATGGCGGGGTAGCTACAGTGAACAGTTGAATTCCACTGGGCTAACAGGGGACCAATATCGGAGAAGGATACTTGCAAGCTGACTGATGAACCAATAGCTAGCTAGGATGTTCACAGATTGACAAGTGGTTGGGAGGCGGGGAAAATGGCTGCACCTGATGGGCGGGAGAGCAGCTTTATACATTACACTGTCCAGCTTAGTGTCGGAAAGAATCCAGGGGACACTTTGGTTTCAATCTGACACCCTGTTCACCCCCTACAACATGGGAATCAGTCAATTACTTCAAAATCAAAAGCCTCATTAAGCTCAGCACTCAAATTTGACCATTCTACAAATTAGATAATTTGCACCAATGGTCCAAATATGGAATGTTTGATCAAGAAATTCTCCAAAAATTAAAAAATCATTTATTGCAAAATGACAAATGAAGTGAGGTCCCAACCCAAAATTATGTAAAGAGTCTTATTTCAAGCTCTTACCCTCAACTTACCTATGGAGCAAAAATTTAACCTGTTTGTCACTGAGACAAAGAAAAATACCCCTAAACAGCCCAACAGCCAGTGACCTGTCTCAGTAAGGAGTGTAATATAACAGGCCCATTCCTCAAAAGAAGTGAGAGATAATGTTTCATAATTTTCTGCATCCAAACCTGACCTGATTACCAACCAGGGGAAAAAGGGTTAAAAAGCCCTAGGCAGCAATTTCCCTAGGATAGCCTTGCTGAAGCATGCATTGGAATGTAAGCCAGCAGGCTCAGCAAGGGACCAACCTGAGACTGAAGGGGAAAAAAAGTGTTAATTTTAAACTTCTCCTGGCCTGCAACACAGAAAAATGGTTTTCAGACTCTCTCCCTCTCTCTCTCTTCTTCTTCTCCTCCCTCCCTCCCTCCCTCTCTCTGCCTTTCTCTCTCTTTCTCACTCTCTCATGCTGTTTTACTAAAATAATTAAGTCATTATCATTTTTTCTTCTAGGACTCTTGTTTTATTTTGTTTTTCTTAAATGCTATATTTTTCGAGCTCACAATTTTGATCCTACATACATACCTACGTTAATGTTATTTTCTGATCAGTTCTATTTTTATTCAGCTCTAGAGTTTGTTTTGTTTTATTTAATTTTATTTTTTAACATCTATAACATTGCAATGGAGATTCACCTGCTAAAAGCTAAAAGGTTCAGTTTACATTAGGTACACAGATGACAATGTAAAGGTATACATCCATTATTTCTAGGATTTTTCTTCAACAAAGAAAAGGGAAATGCTGTCCAATACCCTTGTCTGATACTTTGATTCTTAAGTAAATTAGAGTTATTAAGTAAATTAGAGTTGATCTATATGGGATTAATCTTCATAAATGTGTTTGTTAGAAACATCTGATTAATTTACAAAGTTAAATGCTAACAAGTATAACAAAGTACTTGTAATATAATATAAAGCTGCTCCCCCGCCCTTTCCGGTGCAGCCATTTCCCCACCTCCCAACTTCTTGTCAGTCTGTGAACATCCTAGCTAGCTATTGGTTCATCAGTCAGCTTGCAAGTATCCTTCTCCATTATTGGTCCTGTTAACCCACAGAATTTGACTGCTTAAGGATAGCTCCCCGCCATTTTCTCTCTCTCTTCTCCTCACATTCATGCTTTCTCTCTCTTCTCCTCGCTTTCATGCTTCTTTCTCTCTCCTCCTTGCTTTTCACACTCTTGTGCGTGCTCTCTCTCTTTTCCTCTCATTTTTTCTCTTACTTGCAGGGAGACACTCTATTTGCTTAATAAACTCTCTTATGTGAGTTCCATGTCCGGAGTGGTTTCTGGGTTCTTACAGTACTCTTAACTTCTTGAATTCCATGGGGTGATATACTTGAATGTTGTTTGAGTTTTCATAAATTGGTAAACAAACAGATGTGATTCTATGCACAAGGAGTCCAAAAGTTTCAGCTGTTTCAATGAGAGTACTGTAAATAACATAAAGTATTTCTTCTTATTAAAATGGAGTAATTTATTTAAATTAAGAAATTTCATAAGGGTTGTCTCAGATGTCTCAGATTGTGAATTAAAAGAGGTGTCGACAGATAGGAAAGAAAAATAGAAGGTCCTAGGTATGGAAATATATTCAGTAGAAGGAAAAAGAAAATGCTTCTGGGTAAGAAGGTCTTTGTATGATGAACTACATGAGAGTCTAAGAAAGTACACTTGTGTCAGTCCCACAGCCCTGATGCCCCCAAATTCCGAGGGTTTTTTTTTTCCTTTGACTCATACTTATCCCTGCCTACCATAATTACTCCTCAAACTAACACTTTACCCCACAACCAAAGCTTACCCATTCCAATAACAGCACACACCAGATGCAGAAGCCCCCCCCCCCAACTTATTCCCTTACTCATAGGGCTAAAAACATCCACTAGGATTAATACAGGAGCAGCAGGGTTAGGAACCTCTATTCACTCTAAAAATAGTCAGCACAGGTTATCACAGATATCCAATGGGTCACTGATTTGGTACTGACTTTACAAACTCAATTGAACTCCCTGACATCTGTCAAGCAGGGACGAATGCTGTTTCGATATAAACCAATCAGGAGTGATGAGAGACAAGGTTAAACAGCTCTAGGATCACCTGGAATATGGAAAATAAGTCTGACTCAGGAGGCTTTTCAAATCTCAAATAGTGATTTTTCAATATAATAAGTTTAAAATGTTACCCATATTAATATTTTCCTTTCTTAAGGAGTCCTATCTCACAGAAGGTGTATTAAACCCCTATGTTTTATTGTATGGACTTATCAAAGTACAATATAATGCCTCTCAGAACATATGCTAAATGAGAAAACTGTTACAACAATATGTCAATTGGACTATGTGATAGGGTTCAGGACAAATTGTCATGTTTCCCAAAAAGTCAGTAGCCACCTGTCTCCCTGTAAAAGTGCTAAATGTTTTATCTGAGGGCTAATAGCTGACATTATTATCGTGGCTGGAATAATTGCCTCTGCATCTACTGCAGTGGTAGCCTTGCACCAGCAGGCACCAACAACTCATTTCCTTCAATAATTTCAAAAATTTTACTGAGACCTGATCAATTCAAGTACATATTGATCAGGAACTTGATCCTTTTCATAATGCCTCTTTGGATGTGTTAAAATTACAATCTCAGGTTCTGGTCCTGACCCATGCAAAGGCAGCTACTCTTAATAATGAAGAAGTATGGGGCAGTTTATTTGAAGGAATTTCTTCTCTGAACCCTTTTAAATACTTTTCTACACATGTAGCTGGGTTACTAGTTATAACTGTACTGTTAATTTTATTTCTGTTCTTATTTTGCATAATTTGTCAATAATTAAAGCATCAGGAAACTATGATTCCAGGGCTAATCATGCTTGCTATGCTCCCCAAGGACCCACACTTCTGGAATCATGGAGAGTACTCCCTAAATCTGAGTAGGGACCATGGTCCTGACTAAGGACAATAGGGTCCCAACTGCATTACCTGCTGAAATTATTCCCTTAGTATAATTGTCACCTTTCTTATAACTGCCTGATTTCACTGTACTTATAATGACATTTCCCCTGCCTATTCTTAAATCTGTAAAGGAACAATTTCTTAGTAAGTTTACCTGTGCAACCCCAGCAGCCTCCTGGAACACATGGACATCATTCTCCTGCTCACCTCCTGACTCATTGAGACCACAAAGGGCACTTCACCTATGATGATCTCAAGGTTCCCTCCCCCATACCTCTCCCCACCAGGGTCTCCATGCTTGGTTCTAGAACTCTGAAAGGAGGGTCCCTGCTCTTTGCCCCTTCTCAGCTTGAAGCAGCCAGATCTGACTCAGTGCCCCAATTTTCTCTCCCCTTTCAGAGTCTGGCACGAAGGGTTATGGAAAATAATACTCCTAAAAGACAGCACTCCAAGAAAAACAGAGAGACAGTGTGGCCCGGGAGGAGGGAGGGGAAACAAGCCAAGGAACAATGGGCCCTAGGGGAAAGGGGAGGATATTGAATGCTGGACCCTAAACCATGACCTTCCCCCATGGCAAATTAGCCCTAAACGGAAGCACAGCAAATACCAATGGGCAAGATTAGAGTACTCATCTCTGGGATCTGGACTCTTATCTTCCCAGGAAACACTGAGTTTCAACATTTTTAAAACTACCCTCCTAAATTAAAGTTTTAACCTGTTCAACTAGCCCCTGATGGTCAAAACTGCACGTACACAGCTCCCAATGATTACATCATTGTACCCCATAAAACCAAAATCCCCTCTGTAACTCACGGCCATTTTCCCATCCAGAAAATGGACATGAATGGTGCTCAAATCTGCGAAGGAATAAAGGCTTCTCTGAATCCGTCCAGGTCTGCTTCCCGTTCTTTTGCACTTACAGTTTCGACAGTTGCCATGACTACCCATTTTTCAGGCCTATAATGTCAACCATGCAGTGCACCAAAACTATCAGGGCAATCTGCTCCTGTCTCCTCCTCAGAACTGGGACTGCAGCCCCCAGGTGAAGTGGCAGGAATGGTCTGTGGGCTGTGCTCTCACAGGGAACCAGGCCAGCCTTCCTGGGAACCTCAGGTCCTGGAAGTGGCTTGTCCATCCCTCTCCCAGGCTGCAGGAGAGCTGACCCCTTCTCTTTCCTTCTTTGTGGGTCCAGCAGAACTGGTCCTTCTCCAGGTGTGGAGGGTAACAGAATTCAGAGGAGCAAACCCCAGCTCTAAATCAAGGGACAGGCCGTTCCTGTTTGCTTCATGTCCCCCCATGTGCCCAAGTCCACCCGGGCTCTGCATCCCTGCAGACAATGTCATTTCCCAGGCCATGTGCTTTGCCCCTGGGCTCATGTGCCTGTCTGGGTACTGTGGGGCCTCTTCCCACCTGGCTGGAGATGGACTCCAAGGAGAGGACACTGCCTTCCCAGGGTGGCAGACCACATGGCCAGGTGCGATTTCTCTGCAGAGCTGTGAGCTGGGGTAGTGAAGAGCAGTGACTTCTGGGACTCATGGTGGGAAGGCACTGCTCCACCTGCAGCTGCTGGAGTAACCACACATGACCTCTAGGAGACCCTCAAGGGAGTGGAAGGGTAAGGGCCAGGGGTTGAAAGTCGGTGGCCTGAACTCCACCCCAGCTCTTCCCCTGAATGAGCTGCTGCACGAACATGACCAATTACTTCACCCAAGCTAAACTTCTACTTCTCAGCCTGTTTGGAGGATCAATCAGGGTGATGCATGGGAATGCCAGAATGCCTGGCACGTGGCTCGGCTCACTAATGATAGCTGCTGTTATTAGTATGTTGCTGTCACCAGCACATGTGGGAGGAGGACCTGGTGACCAGACCTAGGCAGTGGCCTGTGGGACTCAACTGAATGCACCAGGGAGCTTCTGGGAGCTGACACACTAACCCAAAAACTCGCTCTACCTGGGCGGGCCAGTAGGGTCTAGCTTACCTGTTGGTCACTCTATGGAAGCCTCTTAGAGGAAGACTCTGCTGAGAAGGGCTCTGAAGCCAGGGCAAGCCCCAGTGTGGTGACACAGCTTCAGACCTGACCCCCCTGGCCTGACCTGGGTTTGCAGGGGACAGCGTTGGAGGTCAGCTCAGTGCTTGCCCTTCCTGCCTCTCCGGGTTTTAATATTTAGTGGTTTGGACTTCTGCAGACCTTTTAGGATGGCTGTTTTTAAAAGCATGGTTTCTGGTCACCTGTTGCGCATGGGAGGTGGGGAGTGTCACTGTGTTTCGGAAAGGCCACAATTCACAAGAAGCGCGTTTGAGGAGGGGTTACACGCGTATAGAGAGGAGGCAGAAGCAGAGGGGAGAAGTGGAAGGAGGAAACATCCAGTCACAGAATAAGAAAAGCGCGCCAGAGAAAATACTAGAATGCGTGCAACTTCCAGAGCAGCCACAGAGCCTGGCTTGCCTTAGCACGGAGGCGGGGACGCAGTCTGCGCCTGGCTGAGCAGCTAGCGCCGCCTGCTGGCCAGGGAGAACGTGACAGCCGAGAGGTGCTTTTGGAAAGGACAAATATTTGAACAATGTGATGAAATGGGTGAACAGACAGAAGAAGCAAAATACTGACGATGTAGCGCTTTACCATGCGTGTGCAAATCCGTCTTTGGGGAACAGGAGCCAGGGAGCAGACGTGAGATCATAGGGCGAACGAGGAACAGGAATCCATTTGTTGTTGCTTTGAGACTGAGTCTCGCCATGTGGCCCAGGCTGTCCTGGAACTCCTGGACTCAAGGGATCTTCCCACCCCAGCTTCCCGAGTAGCACAGACCACCACACCCTGCAAACCCGTTCCGTTTTCATAGCTGACACGTTTGGACAGTGTCCCAGGCGGCTGCACGTGTACTGTCCCATTTACTTCTCTTGGTGACTTCCTGAGACACACTTTTACATTGTGGAAACAAACACAGCGAGGTGAATACACCTAGCCCAAAGTCCTTAGGCAAGCGGCTGGCGGTGCTGAAATGTTTACCCAGGCAGCTGAGCTCACAGCCCAATGCACACATGTGCAACATAAAGGAAACAAGAGATTGAATGTGAATTCCAAAGATTTGGAGGGCAAATAAGTTAGGAAAAGAGCTGAACTCGTAGAGAAGATGTGGAGATAACATCTTTCCATGTGAATCCATTCACAAATATTTCCTGAGCACCTACTATGTGTCCCCCACTACACGAAACACTGTGGGGCTGTCAACCAGTTACAGGATATTGTCTCTGGCCTAAAGGAGGCCAGTCAAGTCGGAACACTCAAACACACATGTGGAAGCAGTCAGAAGCCACCATGGAACTGCACGAAGGTGTGTCATAAGCTGCAGGGCTGAGAGGAGAGGAGCAAGGAACCAGGACTCTGGTGAGTGAGGCCAGGGACCAGGTTGTGGGGGATGGGGGATAACAGAAGCAACACTGGGTCCACGGAAGTGTCTGGAATTCCAGAGAGCCTTACGGAAAGGACCTGGACTTGGCAGTGACTGAGTGAATACTGTCAGGGAAGGGACTTTAGGGAGGGATGAGAAGCACAGTTGAAGTAGTCTCCTATTTACTTTTCAAATATCGTACTTCGACCGCTTCCAAAAAGCATACCAGAGTGAATGTCCTGGACTTCCCATGTCAAAATATTGCTTTCTTATAGCTTCTTCATCTTTGCGTAGCCCAAGAAGAGAGATGTGGAGAAAGCAGAGGGGACAGGGCCACACGGGTAGACAAGAGCTCAGTGGTTAAGAGCACAGACTTTGGAGTCATCTGGAGTCAAATCCCTGATTGGCATATGACAGCTATGTGTCTTTGGGCAAGTAACTTAACCTCTCTGTGCTCACTTTCCCACTAGGTTGTAGTCAGGATTAAGAGGCCTTGACTCCTGTAAAGTCCCTAGATCAGAGCCTGGAAATCAGTGAACTGTCCCTATAATAATCCTCTTAAGATGTGTATTGTTAGAAATACCAGGTGCCCCAAGAAAGCAAACGTGGGTTTGAAAGTGGGTGGGCAAGGCAAACCTTTACTTCTGACAGAAGGGCATGCTACAAAACCTGGCTAGCAAGCAAGCATGGGCGGGCAGTCTGCCTGTTTATATACCTCACTCAGCGGTGCCCTTTGCGGTGATTGGAGGAGCCCAGGGATACAATCTATGTGATTGGCTAAGCTTAAAATTGGGGCGGGCAAAGGGAAGGGTTATAATTAAAACGACTACAATTTGTTCCAATTTAGGCTGAATACTGTATTCTGAAAATGGACCACCAGGCTTTCTATTTCTCACAATATGAGGGAGCTTTTCCTTTCTCATCTGCCTGGGATGGAGGAGCAGAGGGATGGGATGGGTGGAACTGGAAAGAGGAACGTGGTGTTTCCACTCCGGAGTGGCAAAAGCAAGATATTTTGAGTTGAGGTCCCATCTTGAAAGCCAGGCTTTGTTGGGAGGGAGAAACCTTGTTCAAGTTCCCTTTGCTCGCCCTTAACCTTCCAAACAAATCCTAGAGGGGTGAGGCCACCCTGTGCTGGCAATGAGAGGACCCTCCTGCAGCCTGGAACCAAGGCCGGGGGAAATGGGAGGAGGTTGGAATCCACTGGAGAGTACAAGGAAGGGGCTCTTAATCGGACACCGGAGCACAGTGCAAGGAAACCAGTGATTCTTCTACCTTTCCACACTTTCATCTGATGAATGGCCCACTGTTGTTAAGCCCCAGGCACCTGCCTTTGCTTATGAAGGAAGATTTCTAGAACACTAGAGAGCTATGGTGCAAATCCTCCATCAGGCCCCACCCCAGGAAAAGCTGGTTTAATTGATCTGAGGTGTGACCCACTATCAGAAATTTGTTGTTGTTTTTTTTCCACCTTTTTTATTGGTGTATTGTGGTTGTACCTAATGATGAGATCTATTGTCACTTCTTCCTACATGCACTGCAATATAACAATGTAATGTGGCCAATCATTCCCCAGCACTTTCCCTTTCTTCCCTTCCTCCATCCCCCTGCTCCCTTTCCTCTACTCTATTGATTTCCCTTCAATTTTCATGAGACTCCCAACCACCAGCACCTTTCTTTTCCTTTTTTCCTTTCTGGCTTCTACATATGAGGAAAACATGCAACCCTTGACCTTGTGAGTTTGGCTTATTTCACTTAACATAATGGCCTCATGTTCCATCCATTTTCCTGCAAATGACGTAATTTCATTTTTCTTTATGGCTGAGTCAAATTCCATTGTGTATCTATACCACATTTTCTTTATTCATTCATTTACTGACAGACACCTAGACTGGTTCCATATTTTAACTATTTTTAATTGTGCTGCTATAAACTTGGATATGCATACATCATTATAATATGCTGACTTTAATTCAAGATAAATACTGAGGAGTGGTATAGCTGGGTCATACAGTGATTCCATACTTAGTCCTTTGAGCATCCTCCATACTGATTTCCACAGTGATTGTACTAATTTATAATCTACCTGAGGGAGATGTAGAAGGGCTTAGGCTGCCAGGGCAAGATGGTGAGTGAGGAGGTCATGGGCAGGTCCAGAACAAAGGAGTATGGAGAGAGTCTTCTAATGAGGTCAACTTCCTAGTTGAGGAAAGTATGTATGGATACAAGCAGGGAACACAATCAGACGGACACATCCATACTTGTAGGGAATCCAATAGGAAAACTAAAACAGATGCATGGACAGAAGGGGCACCAATCAATAATAGTTAGGAGTGTGAACAGAGGAGGACATAAGGAAAGGAGGAAATTCCAGAGACCATAAAAAGAACAAGCCAAAACTCTCCACTGGATTCCCAGCTCTGGGCCCCCTTCTCTTTGGAGAAGTCTGTCTCTGTCACTTTTGCAATAAACCCACTGCTTGCTTGCCATCACTGTGTCTGTTCTTCAATTCTTTGCTGAACGGAGACAATGAACCCAATACCCCGGACAGTAACACACCCACAGTGTAAGTGTTCCTTTTTCTCCACATCTTCTCCAGCATTTATTCTTGTTTGTACTCTTGACCATCAGCTCAGTACTCCTTCCCAGGTGATGATAATGGGCCTCCAAGTTTAGGAATCATGCACAGAAAAACATTTTCCCTGCTGCTTAGGACATTCTCTAAACACAGAAGTGATAAATTAGGGTGGGGAGTCCTTGTTTTTACTGTAAACACCTTTCCTAACTTGAGTGAAGGAAAGTGCCATCTGAGGAGCAAAGCTTGGTTGAGCTGACATTTCTAGATGCATTCAGCATTCTTTATGAAGATGCAGGTGTTTGGGTGTCCACCAGGCCAAAGGTCTGGAGCAACTGTGACCACTCTAACAGACCATAAATGGGAGCTACATGGGAAACTCTAAATGTCCCAGTAGCCACAGTGAAAGAGTAAATAGAAAGAAATGAAATTAAAATTTTAATAATATATTTTATTTATCTCAACATATGTAAAATATAATTTTTAATGTCATCATATACAAAAATTATTAATCATTTTTCATTATTTCTTGTAGTAACAATTCAAAATGTGATGTGTTATTTATACATACTGTTAGGGGCAGTTGTGGCTCCTAATAGCTCCCAGAAAAAAATGCTCCTCAGACACGAGGTCTCATGCAAGAGACTTTATTTATGCAGACGATTAGCGTGCCCGCTCAGGGCGAAAAGAAGGGGCAAAAGAGAAAGATAGCGTGTGGCTTCTCCCAGATATTGGAATCTTGCGGGCTGGAAGGAACCAATAGTGGAGGAGAATTCTTGCAAGCCGACTGATGAACCAATACCATGTTAGGATGTAACGTGGGAAGCAGGAAAATGGCGGCAGCGGAAGCCGGAAATTCCTGTAATGTAAGAGGCGGGCAGAGCGCAGATTGACAAGTGGTGGGGAGGCGGGCAAAATGGCTGTACCTGGTGGGCGGAAGAGCGGCTTTATACATTACACATACAGCACATTTTGGTTTAGGATAGCCAAATTTCCCATACTTAGTGGTCAATGTGGCTAGTGACTGCTATACTGAACAGCGCTGGTGTGAACATGGTGGCAATCATCAGTATTAGCTACTAAGTCATGTTCATAAAATTTATTTATTTTTGTTTGGCAGCATATTTATGATATTGGGACCCAGAAAATTTTCTTTCTTTTGTAATCCCAGCTAGCCCTGTCAGGTCACAAATACTACCCTCTTAGTAAATGTAGAAAAGTGATTCCGACTTCCTGTTGCATTCAGCCATTTGTTCATGTAAAATCATGTTCCACTGGGGGTATTCATCTGGAATTATGTGGGCCACTGAGTTACAAACAGTGCTTGGAATTGCTCACTATTTAAACAGAAATATTTAACATTTAACACTTTGTTATGGTTTAGATATTAGGTGTCTCATGAAAACTCATGTGTGAGATAATACAAAAAATTTAGAGATGAAATGATTGAATTATGAGCATTTTAACCTAATTTAACCTGGTAGGGATTAACTAGGTGGCAACTGTAGGCAGGTGGGGTGTGACTAGAGGAGATGGGTCACTGGGAGCATGCCTTAGGGGCATGTATTTTGTTCTTGGTGAATGGAGCTCTTTCTCTCTGCATCCTGGTATGATATCCTGAGTTATTTTCCTCTGCCATTCCCTTCTACCATGATGTTCTTTCTCACGTCTGGCCCAGAGCAATGTAGTTGGCCAACTATGGACTGAGACCTCTGAAACCATGAGCACCAAATAGACTTTTCCTCCTCTAAAATTATTCTCATCAGGTCTTCTTGTCACAGCAATGAAAAAAAGATGAATAAAACAGTTATTAAAAGGATGAATTTCAAAATGATAAAAATGAAGGCACACAAACTGTTCAAATCTTACAACTCTTGATTCTCTCACCACTTGATTCTACTCTATGAGAGATCTTGCTTTTCTTTATTCCATGTTTTTAATTGGTGCATTAAAAGTACACATAACAGTGGGATTCGTTGTTACATATTCATACATGCCCACAACATAACAATATAATTTGGTAAATAACATTGCCTGGTAGAGATCTTCTCTCCACTACATAATGCTACCTTCTAATGTTTGACTTGTATAAACTCTTTGGGAGATTGCTGTAGTGAACTATGGCAGGAGAAAGGAGACTAGAAAGACTATCTGCTGTGGAGAGAGGTGCCCTTGTCTGTGCCAGTGCCAAGAAGGAGGTTGGAGAGTCTCCCTCCAGAACTCACACTGCACTCTAGACATAACGTGATTACCAGCCAGGAGCCTAAAGTGTGATGTGTTTCATTTGACCAAGTTTTATTGCATATCTGCTATGTGCCTAGAACTAAGAATTCAGAAATGAACATACTGAATATGGTCCTTCCCCTCACTGAGCTTGCAGTCTAGCTTGAGAGACAAATAATGAAATAAACAAGATAATAAAATAAATAGCTGGGCATGGTAGCACACACCTGTAACCTCAGTGGTCCTCAAGGCTATGGCAGGTAGAGCCTAAGTTCAAGCCCATCCTGGGCAACTTAGTGAGACCCTGTCTCCAAAAAAAAAAAAAAAAAAAACAAAAACAAGAACAAAGGAATGGGTATGAGGCACAGTGGTAAAGCACCCTTGAGTTCAATCTCCAGTACCAAAATATAAAAAAAGTAAAATTGCAATAAGTGGTCATTAGGGAATACCTCATTAAGGAGGTAATGCTTAAATTGAGGCTTGGAAAAGAGGGGTATTACTTTTAGCTGTGTAATAAACTACTCTGACTCTTGGTAGATTGTTGTTAACTCATGATTCTGTGGGTCAGTGATTTGGGCTGGGCTTAGCTAGGCAGAACTTCATACCTGGACCAGACCAACTGGTGTTGCCTGGGGCCCCATCAGGCATCATCATCAGCTGCAGGATGGTCTGGGAATGGTTGACTGTCAGTGTGCTGGGTTACCTCAGTTGTCCATGCGACCTTTTATCCTCCAGCAGGCATTCCCAGGAAAATTCACATGACAGCAGGGTTCTAAGAGCAGCAAGAGGGCATGGCATGCCCAATGTGCAAGCACTTTTTAATACCTATATTTTTGCCCTATTTGCTAGTGCTCTATTTGCCAAAGCAAGGCATTTGTCTCAATCAGATTCAAAAGGAGCAAGGAAAGCGATTCCATAGCTAGTGGAGGGTTTACAGTGTCAAAATATAAGGACATGGGTGCAGAGAATGGACATTTTCATCAGATTTTTCACTGCTGTGGCTAAAAAACCTGACAAGAACAATTGTAAAGGAGGAAAAGTTTATTTGGGGGCTCACAGTTTCAGAGTACATAGACAGCCAACTCCATTCCTCAGGGCTCAAGGTGAGCTGAACATCATGGTGGAAGAGTGTGGTGGAGGGAAGTGGTTCATATGATGATCAGAAAACAGAGAGAGAGAGAGAGAGAGAGACTAAACTTAGCTCACCAAATATATAGCCCAAAGGCATGCCCCCACTGACCCACCGTCTCCACCCTGTCTGCCCACAGTCACCACTCAGTTAATTCCTACCAGGGGAATAATGCACTGACTAGATTAAAGCTTAACCAACCCAATCATTTCACCCTTAAACCTTCTTGCACTATGTCACACATGAGCTTTTGGGGGATACCTCATATCCAAACCATAATGATAGAAAAATGTGACCATTTTTTACAATATACCAGGAAGACAAGGGACAAACAGAAGTAGACATTAAAGTGCTAGGACAAGGACCTGTTCTTGATATGTTGACATCTGGTTGATCATAGGAAAGGGGGAGGAGGAGCTCTTGGTCACCCTAGGGTTCAATTATATGAGATCAAATCTAAGAAATTACTGGACTCCAGAATTCAGCAGAAACTAGAGGACCAGGCTTAGATATGACTAGACAATCTCTCCAAAGAAAATGAGCACTAGACAGCATTCATATTTATAATATAAAACTGCTCCCCCTCCCTTTAGGCTGCAGCCATTTCTCCCTCTCTGATCTTACAGCCTAGATTGTCAGTCTGTGAATATCCTAGTCAGTTACTGGTCCACTACTCAGCCTGTGAGCCCCCTTCTCAGTCATTGGTCTGTTGTCAGCCCGTGAAATTCCACTACTTAGGAGAAGCTCCTGTGCCATTCTTTCTCTCTCTCTCTCTCTCTCTCTCTCTCTCTCTCTCTCTCTCCCAGCCCCGAGAGCAGACGCGATCGTCCACCTAATAAAATCTCTGGTGTAAGTTCCCATGTCTGGAGTGGCTTTCTGGGTGCTGTCACTGGACCATGACTCAGACCGGGCACCCCAGAGTGCTTGCTCCCCTGGATTCAAGGGTCTGAGCTGCCTTGGGACCCGAACTTAGCTTCATTTTTCTTACAATATTAATACTGTGAAGAAAAAATAAATATGAAATATAGGGGTCAGAACACAGATTTATGTAGTCGTTGAAGGACATGAGGAATTCACTTAGCAAATGTATCTATACCTACTAGAAATCCACATTAATTGAGGCCCCCTTACAAGGGAGTCTTTGCTACACCTGGGGAGTTAAGACCATGGAGTAAGAAGGAAGAAGCATGTCAGTTAGAAGCACAGATATTGTGGTCAAGATGCCCTGGGTTTGACTCTCAGTCTCCTATGTGACTTTGAGCTAGTTACTGAATCTCATTCAAGTTAAAATATTACATGCAGATTGTTATCAAAAGCTCAGTCTTTGTCCCCAATGCCAATTCAGTAACAAGGACACAGTTTTGAGGAAAAGGAAAAATAGGTTTTATTGCTTTGCTAGCAAAGGAGAAGCACAGGGGACTCCTATCCCAGAGGCTGTGATTTTTCCCATCAAGGGGAGCAGGGGCTTTTAAAGAGGTGACTCAAAGTCTACAATCCAACGCTTTGCTGTCTTATTTATTGTTGTCTTAGCATGATCCCTTCCCTATGTATGCCTTGTCCAGTCACCTGTGGACCTCTGGACTGCTCTGATGTCGAATACTCTGAACTGTCCATGCCTCACATGAGAGACAACAAGGGACATTTGGTTATTTCCCTCAACTTCACCCCCTTTCAGCAGGAAGCAGCTTGGAGATGTTCTCACCCATTTTTCCATAGAAATGGAATGTAGAATTTGACAGTGGGGAAATGTAACAGTGGTCAGTTTTATGCTTTGAATGTAGCCCTTGCTGCTCTGCCACTGCAGCTTATTTTTTAAATGGACATGTTTCTTTCTCTTCCTCTCTCCCTGCTCCTACCTAATTGCTCCCTTTCCCTAATCTCAGGAGAAACAGGATTACTTTTCTTCCCCATCCTAGGTAGAGTTATCTGTCTCTGAGTACACACCCACCATAGGAATGAAGTAATCCAGACTTTGGGGATGGTACCAGAAGATCTCAGAAATGACTATCTCCCAAATTAACAAGTGAATTACACCTCCAGACAGAGAACATGTGGAATGCAGCCTTTGAGCCACCTCTTTAAAAGACCCCTGTTCCTGCTGATGGGCAAAATCACAGCCTCTGGGATAGGAGTCCCTGTGTTTCTCCTTTGCTAGTAAAGCAATAAAACTTTTTGCTTTTTCTCGAAAAACAAAACAAAACAAAAGAAAAAACAAACATTACATGCCACGTGTTCTGTCCAGAGTTGTAATTCACTTGTTAATTTGGGAGAAAGTCATTTCTGAGATCTTCTGGTCCCATCCCCAAAATCCGAATTATTTCATGCCTGTGGTAGATGTGTACTCAGGGACAGATAACTGCCAAGGATGGGGAAGAAAGGTAATCCTGTTTCCCCTAAGATTAGGGAAGGGGAGAGATTAGGGAGGAGGAGAGAGAGGAAGTAAAAGAAACATGGTCTTTTAAAAATAAGATGCAAAAAAAAAAAAATTTGCGGGGCAGAGCAGCAAAGGCTATATTCAAAGCATAAAGTGGACCACTGTTACAAGATGACATCACATCTTTGGTTTGTTGCAGAAATGACATAAGCAAAACACCTAAGAGATACCCATTTAAATAAATGGTCATTTTTGTTAGTCATGTCTTCTACTCTTAAAGAACTTAAACTCTAGTTGGAAAGATAAGACCTTAAAATAGCAAATCAAGAGTCAAAAGACAGTTTAAGATAACAAGATATAATGCATTATAAATTTCATGAGATTTCAGAGAAGGTATAAACTTCAGGCCTAGTTTCTGTGACAGGTTTCCTAAATGTGTGATTTTCCATAACTGTTGTTTTGTGTGTGAGAGAGCCCTCTAGAATTCCCTTTCCCTAGTTTCTGCTTTCTCTAAAGTTAGGTGCCTGAGAGAGACATCTTATCCTTTCTACCATGTAAAGATAAAATAAGAAGGCCATGTCTATGAGAAAGCAGGCCCTCACTCAACATTGAATCTGCCAGTGCCTTGATCATGAACTTCCAGCCTCCAGAACTGTAAGAATTAAATTTCTGTTGTTCATAAGTTTTTCAGTCTTGGGTATTTTGTTATAACAGCCTCAACAGATGCAGAGTCGTTTTGTGTATTTTGACTTCTTATGGAAATATAACATAAATACTGAAGTGGGGGAGGCTCCATGAATTTTCATATACTGAAAATAGCCATGGGACCCATACCCAGATAAAGAACTAAAAAATGTTATCTTCAGAAGGGTAGAGTGAGAGCAGGGGACCAAGGGGGAAGGAAGAAGGGAGGGAAAGGGGAAGAACTTGGGAATAAATCTGACTAAACTATGCTAGAAGCATGTATGAATATAAAACAATGCATTTCAATTTTATATATAACTATAATGCATAAATTAAAAATAAATAAATAAATAGAAGAAAGACCAACAGAGTAGAGGAAGGGGATCAGGGGGAGGAAGGAAGGAAGGGAAGGGGGGTTGTACTTAGGATTGAAATGGAGCAAACTATGTGATATGCATTTAGGGATATGTCAAAATGAATCCCACTATTATGTATATTTATAATACACTAAAAAATAAATTTTAAAAAATTTGCCTTCAGGTCTGCTTCGTTTTAGATGATACTGCCAAGCTATATTACAAAGTGGATAAACATTAAGTACAAGATCAGCAGCAGCCAGGGAAGTTCCCTCCTCCCTAGACCTTGTTTGAAGTCCTGGACTACAATGACACCTGCTGGTAGGTAGTGTAATCCTCTAGCATCAAGGCAGTGAAAACTAAGAAATAAGGTTTTTCTTTTCTTTTGAGTTAGGAAGGTTTTACTTTCTTGGCCTTACAGTCATTTGAATTCATTCTTTTTTTGTATCTATATCATATATTGAGGAGATAAGATCTCAGATGAGGAAAGAACAGGTATTAAAATTCAGACAAGGTCCAATAACATTCCCTTGACTAACTGAGCAGCTAAGATTCATGGCAAGGGTGACAGGAGGTTAACCTATGATTATTTTTAAATATTCTGTATTTCACATTTTGGCCTGTAAAAATTTCCCAGCCAAAATGTATTCAAGTGCTACTGGTAATTCATTTAGAGGAAGCCTACTATGTGCTAATAATAAAGTAATTGTTGAGAACTCCATGAATAATAAAAATATAAATACAGCTCCCCCACCCAGGAGCTTACCATCTAGAAGACAGAGAATTATACAAGGTACACCTGTAACACCAGAGACTCAGGAGGTTGAGATAGGAGAACTGCAAATTGGAGGCCAGTCTCAGCAACTTAGTGAGTCCCTAGTCAATTTAGTGAGACCCTGTCTCAAAATTTAAAAATTAAAAAAGGTTTGGGGATGTGGTTCAGTAGTAAAGCATCCCTGAGCTAGATCCTCAGTACAAATATATATATATATATATAATATAAAATATAATATAAAAATATAATATAAAATATATATAAATATATATAAAAATATATATTATATTTTAACATATATATGTGTGTATGTGTGTGTGTGTGTGTGTGAGAGTGAGTGTGTGTGTGTATGTGTGTGTGTGGTGACTATTAAGATAAGTCTATGTATTATTGGGTAAAGGTATATAGACAAGGTAGACTGCTGCTGGGGTTTGGATTCGAACTCCACTACTTAATAGCTTAATGATGATAAGCAAACTTTTAAACAATTTTGTGTCTCAGTTTCTTCATCCATACATGGGGATAGTAACAGAACAGACCTCAATGGGTTTGTGAAGATTACACAATTGTAAACAAACTTTCTGTTAGCAATTGACCACATAAATGCCATTTGAGGTTGTTGGCTAAGAACAATTTATTATTGTCCCTCACAGTTGTGGGTTGAGTCAGTTTGGCTAGATGTGTCTCTCATGGGATTGGAGTCAGAGGCTGGCTAAGGCTGGAGTTTTCAAAAGGCTCCATTGGGAGGAATGTCCAAGACAGTGCACTCACAAAGTTGGCAGTTAATATTTAGCTGTTGACAGGAATGTAACTGGGTGTGTTTACTAGCGCATCTATAAATCCTCCATACAGTTTGCGTTTCTCAAAGAATGGCAACTGAATCCTGAGGCGGGCGGGGGAAATATGTTCAAAATATGAACATTCCAAGAGGGCCAGGTGGAAACTGTCGGGCTTCTTAAGACCTAGTCTGAGGTCTAAGGTTCTGGAGTGCCACTTCCACAACATTCCATTGGTCACACAGGGCCAGCCCATATTCAATGTAGAATGTGACTACATGAGAGCAGGGGTATCAGGAGAAGAGGATCATTGGGGACTCTTTTGGAGACTGACTACCACTATCACTAATTCACATACTGGAGTGTGATGTAGGATCACAGCTGTAACTCACATCCTGTAAGCCAGCTAATCACTCTGGAACTTGATTTACTCAACTCCAAATTGAAGGGATAGGAGTAGAGTGCCTTCTGGCTATTATTCTCCATCTTTTTCTAAGGTTATTGAGCATCTTTATATCTTGATGCTTCTTTGTTTTTAGTCCATTTAAGAATATTCCCTGCCAGGCATGGTGGTGTACACCTGTAATCCCAGTGGCTGGGGAGGCTGAGGCAGGAGGATAGAGAGTTCAAAGCCAGCCTCAGCAACTTAGCAAGTCCCTGTCTCTAAATAAAAAATTTGAAAGGGCTGGGGATGTGACTCAGTGATTAAGTGCCCCTGGGTTCGATCTCTAGTACCTAAAAGAAAAACGAAAGAGAAAAAAAGAATACTCCCTGTTTAACAAGAATATTGTTTATATTTATCAGACACTGTTTATAAAAGCCCAATAAAGTCTGTAGAAACAATTAACAATTGGAATTGAATATGTTCTTTATGGAACACTTTAAGTTACCTAATTTTGGTATGTGAGCCCTGTTAACTCATCTTACTAAGACAAGAACTGTGTCAGGAAAATAGCAGATAAGTTAGTAGGTGACCCCTTAATTTTTTAAATTTATTTTTATTTATGTTTGTTGTTTTGGTGGTGCGGTGGTTGGAACCCAGGGCCTTGCCCACGCTAGGCAAGCAGTCTACCACTGAGCTATATCTCCAGTCCATGACCCTGAAATCTTTACAATCAGAATTAATTTTAAAGTTCAGGGTACATTCCTACATCAGCAATTCCTAGAATTTTGAGTGACTTTGAACTTTAGGGTTTTGCTGTTTATATTTTAAGATTAAACTAACAAAATTTTAAAAGTTCACTGAAAACATAAACAGGGCTGGGAATGGTAGCACAGGGCTGTAATGCCAGCAGCTCAGGAAGCTGAGGCAGGAGGGATTACAAATTTGAGGCCAGCCTGGACAACTTCATGAGGACCTGTCTCAAAATAAAAAATAAAAAGAACTGGGGGCACAGCTCAGTTGTAGAGCACTCCTGGGTTCAATCCCCAGTACCAGAAGAAAATAAAAGCAGGACTAGGAATATTTTGAAATACTATGCATAGTATAGAACATAGCATTAAGCAACTGGAAAAAAATACTATTTTCAGAGACAGAAATATTTCCACAATTTGATAATGAATTCATTATATGAAGTGGTAGGTCCCTGGAATGTTCACTTGTTAGTCTTAATTCCACCAGGACAGATTGCCATCTTCTCACCCTGAGGTTTGATTCTCTTTTTTCTGTGCAAGAGATAGCTGGTGGATCTTCTATAACCAAGAAGATCAAATTATTCTCAGCTTCTTGAAGTTTTATGGACAGAGGACTACACGTTTCTTTTAGGTTTGGCTATATCATTCATCAAAATTTTTTCTCTTAGCTGGGCATGGTAGCACACGCCTGTAATCCCAGCAGCTCAGGAGGCTGAAGCAGGAGGATCTTGAGTTTAAAGCGAGACAGTAACTTAGCAAGGTTATAAACCACCTAGTGAGACTGTGTCTCAAAATAAAAAGGGCTGGGGATGTAGCTCAGTGGTAAAACCCCCCTGGGTTTAATTCTTGTTACCACAAAAAAAAAAAAAATTGTTTTTTTCTCTTTATTGATGCCATGTTCCCTAATACCGAAAACTGCTGCTGTTTGCCGACAGGCTGCTTCAAGCGGCTCCGGTTATGGAGGAAAACCACAGCTTTTTTCCTTTTTCGCTTACCTAAAACCGCCGCTTCTCTCGCTTACGGCCCCACCAGCAGGACAGAAGACACGTACTTCAAAAGTTCATCAAGCAGCTTTCCCTTTATTCAAATAACACCCTCAATATATAAGCAGTCTCATGCATAAGCAATTGTAAGCAGATATGTCCATCCAATCCTGTTAAAGGTCAAGCAGTCACTCGCTCTAGCATACATGTAAAGTATATCTGTCCACATGCTAGGCAGCTGAACTGATTATAATACAGCCAATTGTAAACGCATTCTGCCTTTCTCCATGCATAATCAGAACGCCTTTTGCTCTCTGCCAGTCACCATCTTTGGATGCACGTGGCGTAACCCTGGCCCCGGGTTCCACCCGCCACACCTAAGTCAAAAACATTGGAACATTGAGTTGTTTTCCAGAATGCTTCTCTAAGGGCAGGCAGATACCACAATCATTACCTTCCTGTTTCTACTGGCCACTGGGTCCAACATATGCTACTCTTTCTACACAAAGACTCTCTTCTCAGAATCTCAATGTCTCACGTTGCATGTATTAGGACTATTCTAGATGCTGCCATGAAACTTGTAAGGCAAGTTTGTCCCTGTGTCCTTCAAATCCTACCTTGTGGGGCTGGGGATATAGCTCAGTTGGTAGAGTGCTTGCCTCACTAGCACAAGGCCCTGGGTTCAATCCCCAGCACCACAAAAAAAAAAAATCCTACCTTTTAAGAAAGTTGTTTGCAAATTTTACTGTGAATGCTTGCAAAGAAATCCAATGTTATGGTGGCTTTTAAAATTTAAGCCAAAATAAATTTTGGTTTGGTTTAGTAAGCAGATGAGAGTATTACAGGACTGCACCTCAGTAAACCAGTATTCCTAATGTAGTACAACTGGGAGTGTATAAGGAGCTTGAGTCTACTTTCCTACTCCTAAGCTGACATGTGAAACCAAGAACTAAAGTATAATAAACCTTCCAGGGTTTTACACATTTTATCAAGAGATACATTGTCTTGTTTTACCTTCTGAATCATTTACATGAAGGCACTTTACATAAACAGCAATATATTCTATGAGCAATAAATACATTCTCTTCACCAATGTTCACACACACACACACACACACACACACAATAACACACCACTGAACTATAATTTCAAGTCCTGGCTCCACTTTCAAAATTATTTAAAAAGTAAACTCTATTTTCAACACTCTCTGTGGTCCTCAGTGGTGATTAAGGTGTTGGTTAGCATCACACATTCATTGCATGCACAGTAAAATTGGCTTATTACAAATAAGTACATGATTATATTTCCTGATACACTGCAACAATATCAATTTTGTGGGAATTTTCCTTATTTGTCAACTTCTCACGGTTTTACTTTGTGAGAGAGAATCCAGAAAGGATTTTACTAAGTCTGAACATGGTGTGAAGGCAACTTTTTTTCTTTCAAAGTAAAAATAATCATTTTAATATACATATTTTCACTTCTGTTAATTCACCACTGACTTCCACTATGCATGTACACTAGTCTAATTTCATGTTTATTTTTGAACATGGAGTAATCATTAACAAGAGATGGTTGAGATGAACTGTGTATTCTAACTTTTATTTTTATTTATTTATTTGTACTGGGGATTGAACCCGGGGACAATTTATTGCTAAGCTACATCCCTAGTCCTTTTTTTCTTTGAGACAGGGTCTTCCTAAGTTGCTGAGGCTGAACTCAAACTTGCCATCCTCCTGCCTCAGCCTCCCCAATGGCTGGGATTACAGGCCTGTGCCACCACACCTGGCTGTGTGTTTTTGTTTTTTGCTTTTTTTTTTCAGGTACTAGGGATAGAACCCAGGACCTTGCTCATGCTAGGCAAGTGCTCTACCTCTGAGCTACATCCAAGCCCCTCAACTGTATAGTCCTAAAGAGCACAAATTATCTTGTTCTCAAAGAGCTTTATCAACTTGACCATCTTCAAAGACCCCCAGAAAGCAGCTCAGCATGGTGAATTTTTTCACTGAAATATCTCATTTGGAGGTGGCAAAACAGATGGACTTCCTTAAGCCCATGGGTTGCTTTTATTTATATCACAGCTTTGCAAGTGATAAAGACTGAATAATGAGCAGATCTTCTGCAACAGTCTCACATAATAACTTCAGTTTTTGAAAGTCGACCAAATCATGAAAACCTTCCTAATGGAGCAGTTTGTTCCAGGGTTCTTTTCATACTTAAGAAGGGAAATATTCAGTCTTGTACACGGTTTTTTACTATAAGTACTCTTATTGACAGCATTAATTTTCTTCTCCAGCCATCCTAGCATGAGGTGATTTATTGTACTTTAGTCAAAAGCATGAAGATGTGAAGATGTCTACTCCCATAATCACAGACAGAGACAGCCTTCTTGTTTCCTGCTGATTGCATCAGACCACACTCTTAACCCTGTGGCTATACACCTTGAACAATACTAACTTGCTTTATGACTTGTTTCTTCTGATACTCCCCCAGCAGAAGTAGATGTAGTAGAAGGCAGCCCAAATCAGGGAGACCAAGCAGCTTAAAATGAGTAAGGTACACAGGTTCTGGATATGGTACCATGTGGGGGCTGCCCTGACCCACCCAGGCACTCTCTGAAATCTAGCAGGGCCAACCGGACGGTGACCCTGCTCAGAAGAGTGCAAGCCACTTTTAATCAAAAGGAATTATGGATAGACAGATTCCTCTAAGCCCTCCTATCTTACCCAGGAGTGCCAGAATTTTTGACATCTCTTTCCTTGATGACCATCACCAAAAAGGGGCCAAAAAAGACAAGAGATATAGTAAGTATGCCAAGGGGCATGAACTCCAATAAAAGTTTGATAACAATGGAGCATCACCAAGACAAAAGCAAATTTTGAGATTTATCTTCTTTGATCACCATAGTCAAGATTACCAGCTGAAGTTGTCAAATAATTCCTCTGCTTTGTATCCTTAATTATTTAAATTACAAGAAGGTAGAATTTGTTTTTTTATCAGTGCTTTTCACTAAAACTGCCTTTCATATCAATATTGTTCACAAGTGCACAATATAGGGGCTGTGTGAGGCCCTGGGCTCCTGCACCACAAAAATAAATAAATAAGAAAGAAAAAGAAAACAACTGCAGAATACAGGATTTGAGTTAGTCACTATTAGAAAAAATAAAACTTTGCCATTTAATAAAAGATGTTAGGCTTCAAACTATGCTACATCAATAACCATGAAATGAATAAATAAATAAATTGATACATGCACACAATGGAATGCTTTAGATCAATGAAAAGAAAAACTACAACTATACCCAACAGGTTGAATGAATCTCACTGTTGAACAGAAAAGCCAGATCCAAAAGAGTACATACAATATAATTCTATTTATATAAACTTGAAGGATTGGAGAAGATTGTCTCCATTGTTAGAAGTCAGGAGAGTACTTACTGTTGGGAAATGACTGAAAAGAGGCATGAGGGGTCATCTGGGATGTTGATTTTGTTCTGTTTCTTGATGTGGTTTTTGGTTTCACATGTATGTGAACTGTGAAAACCCACCACGCTGACTCTTATGTATATCATATGCTGACTCTTATGTATATCATGTGCTTCCCTATGTATATCATATTTCAGTGAAAACTTAGTATTTTAATAATAACAGTATGGTAATTCCTAGGCTTATGTGCGGACTAATAATAAGGAATAATGTGGTTCTAGAATAAGAGAAAAATATAGTAATTTTTAAGAATTAATTTTATTCCCAAATTTCAGCAGTGGCTATCAAGACAACTAAGGTTGATCATTTAGAAACATACAGGCTTGAGGACCCCAGCCCATCCACACTCCCGCATACTCGGCACTTGTGCTACGGCTCCCCATCTACCAACTTGTTTGGAAGCCAGTGCAGCCATCTTGAATTATCCTGGAAGTGGAAGCTGCCATCTTTGGGTGGGGCAACTACCATTCTAAGACACCTGCTGGAGACTGGAAGCTCATTGCCAGGTACCTCTCATGCATCAGGCTACTGAAGACTGGGAGGTTTGAATAGTATATAACTGTTATATTGTAGTTTTTTTTTCTCTTTTTTCTTTTTTTTAATTTTTAAGTTTTTATTTCTTTATTTTTCTTGCTCTATTTTCCTTTTCTTTACCTGTTTCCCCAGAGTCTCTTTCTCCTAGAAACATACATACGTGTTCATTTACCTCCACAAAACATAAGAGATGGTACACTTGAGTACCCTAATTTACTAACTCCAGAGATGATGTCATCTTTAAGAGGGAGTTTGAACAACTTATCCAATCCACATCCAAAACTGACAAAAATAGCCCCTTGCGGCTCCCGCCCCCAGGGAGTCAGAATTCGGTGGGAAGCGTCCGGGCCTCCGAGGATCCCCGGGGCGGGGTGCTGGGGCCGCCCGGCGCAAAATGGTTAAAACAAAGTCGGCGCGCGCCCCGGGGCTCCTCGCGTGAAGTGTGCGCGCTGGCGGCCGGGCGCCTCTTTGCGAATCTGAGGGACTACCGAGAGGATGGGATGGATCTAGGCAGTGACGCCGGCAGCAGCAGCAGCAGCCGCTCCAGTTCGCAGTCCAACTCCACCAAAGTGACCCCTTGCTCGGAGTGCAAATCCTCGTCGTCGCCGGGGGGCAGCCTGGACCTGGTATCTGCCTTGGAGGACTATGAGGCGCCCTTCCCGGTCTACCAGAAGGCACAGAAAAATGAGAGAGAATCTATCAGACAGAAGCTGGCACTGGGAAGCTGCTTCGATGACGGCCCGGGAATTTACACCAGCTGCAGCAGGAGCGGCAAGCCCAGCCTCTCCTCCCGACTCCAGAGTGGGATGAACCTGCAGATTTGCTTCGTCGATGACAGTGGCAGCGATAAGGACAGTGATGCTGACGACAGCAAGACCGAGACCAGCCTGGACACACCCTCGTCCCCCGTGAGCAAACAGAGCTCTTCCTATTCCGATAGAGACACTACTGAGGAGGAGTCCGAGTCCTTGGACGACATGGACTTCCTCACAAGGCAGAAGAAGCTGCAGGCTGAAGCCAAGATGGCCCTCGCCATGGCCAAGCCCATGGCCAAAATGCAGGTGGAGGTGGAGAAGCAGAACAGGAAGAAGTCCCCCGTGGCCGATCTGCTGCCTCACCTACCTCACATCAGCGAGTGCTTGATGAAGCAGAGCCTGAAGCCTACCGACCTTCGTGGCATGACGCTGGGCCAGCTGCAGGTGATCGTCAACGACCTCCACTCTCAGATCGAAAGCTTGAACGAAGAGCTGGTGCAGCTGCTGCTCATCCGGGACGAGCTGCACACAGAGCAGGATGCCATGTTGGTGGACATTGAAGACCTGACCAGACATGCTGAAAGTCAGCAGAAGCACCTGGCAGAGAAGATGCCTGCCAAGTGAGGGGCCACCGCCAGAGCCCCGCGGAGTCGACCTTGCCTCTGTGGTTTGAAGTGCTGTAGCTGAAGGTGGCACAGATATAGCCCAACAGCCGTGTCATTCATGGATGACGTCTGAAGCTTCATGTCCAGTGATCGGCCTTTGCTTCTTAATTTATTTTAATTTTTTACTTGTGCCACTTAATATCAGGCATTTTAATAAAATATTGTTACAAAAAAATGTACAGTACTTACACCATCACAAACCATGGTTGATCAGAGGGTGGTTTTAACTTTATTTTTACTTGTTTAGAGGTTCTCGGTTGGAGCGGTATTTTGCATTGACTACTTCATCCTTCGCTGTAGTTTTAAGAACTGTAAATGATGGTGCTATACGAGCCAAAATACATGCCTGCCTCCTAGTGAAGTCGTAGCTCTCCTTAACGTGTGTCCTAATCAGTTCTCAACATTTTGTGAATGTTGACTACCTGAAGTTCATTTTCAGATGTGCTATTAACATTCTGTTGGCTTCAGAAGGTTTCTTGAAAGTTTTATGTATAAATATGTAAAATAAAATTCAAACTTTGTTTCAAAAAAAAAAAAAAAAAAAACTGACAAAAATAACTTTATCCTGATTATTGCCCCTGGGCCTTTAGAGGAAACTGAGACCACTGAAATGTTTAAAAATCCCATAAGGATATTCTTTCATCCATTAGTTCTAGTTTTATGAACATGAAAATTTAAATGTAATGTGGTAAATTTGAAAAGGACAACTATAAGATGAAATTTACATGTGGCAGTAACACAAAAGAATTTAATGTCTAATATTTCATTGTTTGAGTAAATCATCTAATTTGGTTCAAATATCCATTTTTGGTGAAGGAGAACTATTAACAACAAATCAAAGCAATATTTAAAATTTTGAAGTTACCTTTTCACATGTAATTCCTGTGTTTATGTGGTCTCACTTTCACAGAGGTGACAGAAGATGAGCAAAGAGCAATAAGAGTCTGAACCCTGTCTGAGTCTGACACTCTGGCTGAGTCATTCTGGGCAAGTTTATCCCTCTGGGTCTTTGTTTTGTTATCTATACATTGAGAGCATTATACATATAAATTATTCCTCTCTCATGTACAAGTCTGGACATAAGCAGCCCAAGAGAGTACAGTGATTTCAGAAGTAAGGAAGGCCCTAGGCTCCTGTCATCTTGCAATTCCCATTATGGGGTGTTGCCCTGACTTACATTGTCCAAAATGGTCTACCCCTACCACATCCGCATTCTACCCAATTGATGAAGAGATTAGAAAGGGGAGGAATAGATTATTTCTTCTCATATCACTGGTCAGAACTTAATTACCTGGCCCATCTAGCTGCAGAGGATATATAGACAGAAGTTTTCATATTGGTTGGCCGTGTGCCTAGCTAAATATTAGGACTTCTATTAAGCAGAGAGAGGAAATGGAAAAAATATTGGGGGACATTTGGCAATGCTTTCCAGATGAGATAACCTCTAAGGTTTCATTTAGGACTGTACTTCTTAAGTACTAAATTATCATTTTTGCAAGGTCTGTTCTTAAAAAAACAGCTTACTAACTCAGTAAATGAGTATATGCTACTGTGGGATGAAAAATGAAGTCTTACATATGAACAACTAGACTTCCCATTGGTGTAAATCAAAATGATATGTCAGATATTTCCTTGAGTGGCGACTGACATATATGTTGAACCATATGAAGCGGACAATATTCAAATATTTTTGATAAAGAAAATGGGAATTTGATTTGATTCAAACTTTGTATTTCATATTCTTCTTATAGAATGAGATTGTCAAATACATAAGGATAATTATTAAATGTTATTCCAAATCATCATATTAAATAAGGTATGACCATTTCAACAAAAATAAAGAGATCAAAGATCTTAGAGTTTAGTTCTTTTTTTTTTTTTTTTTTTTTTTTTGGTAGTAGCGATTCAACCCACACATTTTACCACTGAGTCACATCCCCAGTCTTTTTGTATTTTGAGTCAGGGTCAGGGTCTCACTCAATTGCTTGGGGCCTCACTATGTTGTCGAAGCTGGTCCTGAACTTGTGATCCTTCTGCCCCAGCCTGCCAAGTTACTGTGATCACAGGTGTGTGCCCCCATATCCTTGAGCTTAGTTCTTCACAGTACTTTTTTTTTTTTTTAAACCCATAAATGTTAAGAATCACTATTATATAGTCTTGTGTACTTGGACCAGAAATATGGAGCTCTTGAGAACTAGTCTTCCTGGGATATATGCAGTTGAAGCAGTATTAAAAGATGCCTTCTTAATATTTACAAAGGAGAAATACAAGTTCCTGGGGTTTTTTTTTAAACAACAAACATAAAAGAAACTTGAGAAAGCACTTGGATACTTCTGTGTTTGTTGATATGTAACCCTGAAGCTTTATTTCTCCAATCAGAGGAGAAAGCATAGCTCATGACCTTTTGCTAACTGCAGTGCATTGCTCTTTAGAGCCATATCTCATGTAACTGCCAATTTACAGGAAATGGTCTCTTGGCAACAATTACTCATCTGAAGCAAGACATGTACACTTTGTGACAGAAATGTTTTTTGAAAGTGACTGTTTGCCTTTCCAGTTACAAATATAGAACTTTTAAAAGCATATCTAAGTAATATTTTATCTGACAAAGAGTTCTCAATTTTTAGAATTACACACTGAAATATTTATGAATGCAATGATGCAATATCTTGTGATTTCTTCAAAACAATATGTAAATAGTTTACCACTTTCATAAGTGCTCAAAGTGGGAGATGGGAACATGGGAATCTATTTATGTTAGTCAGCTTTGCGTTGCTATGACCAAAACACCTGACAAGAACAACTTAGAGGAGGAAAAGTTTATTTCAGCTCACATTTTCAGAATTTTAGTCCACCTTAGCTGTTTCCATAGCTTTGGGCCCCCAAGGTGAGGCAGAGTATCATGACTGAAGGATTCAGCAGAGGAAAGGCTGCTCAGCTCAGGATGGAGTCAGGAAGCAGAGAGAGGGAAGGAGGAAGGGGCCACAGGGAAGATGCACCCCTCCAGTGCTTGCCCCAGTGACTCACCTCCTCCAGCCATGCCCCACATGCCTACAATTACCACCCAGTTCATTTAAACTAGGATGGAGTGATTAGATTACAGCTCTCACAATCCAGTCATTTCACCTATGAACATTCCTATAGTAATACAGGAACTGTGGGGGGACATCTCATATCTAAACCATAACACTATTATAATACTCTTTATTTTTTTTGCATACATTTGAAATGATCCATGATCAAAAGATAATTCATCCCCCAAAAGCACACTTAGGAAGAACACAATATATTATTTCATGCAAATATAGTTTTGCCACAAAGTATCACAAGAACAACAGCTTTAATTGTTTTAGTTTTATTGTTGAGTTTATTATATAACTCTGGTTAAAGGTCAATAAGTCTTATTACATTTCTAACCAGAGCAACTTGAGAATAAAATCTAATTCTCTCTCACACTCATAAGTCTCATAATAAATGAGTCTTTAGTATATACACTATTTTATAGTATATGCTAGAACTTTCCATGATATTTTATCAATATTTAAATACCAACATTGTTAAAGAATGTGACCTTAACAATATATTTTTCTATTCCTGATAAAAATAATAATACACAAATCTTTTATTGCATTCAAAGAAGTCAACTTAGAGATTTGAAAAAGATAGGAGAATACTTATTTTCGGTTTATGTATAAAAACATATGGTCATGATATTTCTCAAAACTGTTGATTAATAATATGAAAAATGACTTTAATTTCCAAAGTTAACTGTTCATAACAATTCTCTTTGACAATTGAGACTTTGAAAGCAGATGAGAGGCAATGATATGATATCCCACTTACAATATGTAGCTTTGCAAGATATTTTCTCAATCAACCAGTCTAATATGTAGGTCATGTCCACTTAAGCCACTTCCCAGTTCTACAAAGCAATTTTACACAGCTATGACTTAAAGGGTTAGCACTCAATTTAGAAACAATGAAATATAATTTGAGGCTTGTTTCCTAACAGAGAGTTTAGAAAATAGGTTTTGTTTCTAAATTGTAAACATGATTAAGGTACTCAACCAAAGAAATGTAGGCTGCAGTTTCAAACCCTAAAGGGCTACTCTCCTTTGAAAAAACTCTTTTCTCTCACCTCCACTATCTCCTCCCTCCCTTCCTCTATCCTTGCATACATAATCATGTGATAATTTCTTATGCAACTTCAGACCAGAAGTTTGAATTCAGTGGCATTATCAGATGGACAACTGAAGAGAGTGGGAGAAGTTAATACTAAGGATTTGGTACATGACCCAATAATATGACTCACTTTCAGAAAGTGGGTCCTGAGACTTATAGCTACTTTCACACATGACCTTAACAATTACATCCTTTACACAATGTTCATAGTCTTTCATCATGTCTGTTGAAAGGTATGCATTGTTAATCACTTTCATCAGACACAGCAACATAACATTTGATGTCCACACAATGTCCCACCAGTATTCCAGATAGCATTAATAGCATCAATGTCATACTTTATTTAGTAATTTTTTCTTGACTTTAAAACTTAAGATTGTGCCTGTAAACTCCTTTACTTACATTAGCAATCTTCCATTATTTCTTCAAATGCTTTATTAAGTGCATGTACTTTAGGCTATATACTCTGAGGAGATATTTATTTTCTACTGTATAAAGTATGCATTGCTGTCTTTAATTTGAACTGAGATATCTTTTTCAGGCTCTGTGATCTCTGTTATGGTTTAGATATGAGGTATCCCCACAAAACTCATATGTGAGACAATGCAAGAATTTTCAGAGGTGAAATTATTAGGTTATGAGAGGTATAATCTGATCTGCGGATCAATCCACTGAGATGGATTAACTGAGTAGTAACTGTAGGTAGGGTGTGGCTGGAAGTAAGCCATGGGTTTTAATTTTGTTCCTGGAAAGGGAATGCTCTCTCTCTCTCTCTCTCTCTCTCTCTCTCTCTCTCTCTCTCTCTCTCTCTCTCTCTCTTTCCTGTTGCTATGTCCTGAGTTGCTTTCCTCCATCATGCTTTTATTTTTATGTCATGATATTCTGCCTCATCTTGGAGCCCAGAGCTATGGAGTTGACCAACCATGTACTGAACCTCTGAAACCAAGAGACAAAATAAACTTTTCCTCCTTTAAAGTTGTTCTTGTTGGGTATATTGATCACAGAGACAATAAAGCTAACTAAAACACCCTCTATTCTAGACCCTGGAAATCAGAAAAGGGTGAGTTAATTTTCTTTATACACATCCAGATTTTATAAGCTTCAATTTTATTCTCTTCTCAATGTCTGTTTTTGAAGATTGAAGAAATCTTATTTAGAAAATCTCCCTGAGTGGAGTTCTCCTACCCCCGAATCATACAAATTACTGTTACTGGAGATGCTTCCAACACTGCTAATATCCTATCTGAAGTGCATGACAAGAAATGAACAAGGAAATTTACATGAAGAAAAATCAGTGTGCATTTCTTCTCAGTGCCATAACATTTTGACATTAAATCTAGGGCATACAATTTCATTTTTGTTTTATTTTGTTTTGTTGATTGTTAATTTTTTTTTTTTTTTTTTTTTTTTGTATCAGGGACTGAACTCAGGGGCACTTAACCTGTAAGCCACATCCCCAGACCTTTTTATGTTTTATCTTGGGACAGGGTCTCACTAAATTGCTTAGGGCCTTGCCAGGTTGCTGAGGCTGGCTTTGAACTTTTGATCCTCCAGCCTCAGCCTCCCAAGTAGCTGGGATTACAGGCATGCACCACAGTGTCCAGCCCAATTAATTCATTATTACTCTTCTAATACTTCTTGAGCTATATCTGTGTGCCATGTACTGCTCTGAGTACTGTTAATACAATGGCATTTATGGATGAGGTAATTATATACATATCTCTTTCTAAAAGAAAACATAATTGGAATAACACTTTAAAAAAAAAGTATCTTAGATGGCTTTTAAAATGCATAGCCAAAATCACATGGGGGAGGAAGAGAAGGACAGTAAGGTTTACTTAGCATTAGTAGCAGAGCTATTCAAGTATTAGTAAAGTACATGCCCAACTCTGGTTTTGGTGAGAAGATAATCATGAAGACCAAATTGTTGCTTCTCTTTGAGTTTATAGTACCAAAATTATGATGTCTAAGGACTCATTTTAAAAAGTAAACAAGATTCATATCCTACATATGTACATACATGCACACACACACGTAAGCATATTATAATAGCTAGTAATTTTCTAACATTTAATTTAAAAGATTCACAATCACAAAATTTTACTACTAATGAATAAGCTCTAGTTAGCATTCCTAGAAGCAGACCCTGAGACCGTGGTTGAATTGCATACAGCATATAGTTCACTTAGGAGGTGTTATGCTTTGGATCTTAAATGTCCCCACAAAGCTCACATTAAAGGCTTGATCCAAAAAAAAGTCTAAAAAAAAAAGGGCTGGGGACATAGCTCATTTGGTAGAGTGCTGGCCTTGCAAGCACAAGGCCCTGGGTTCGATCCCCAGCCAATGGTACTATTTGGGAGGTGGTGGAAATTTTTTAGGAGGAGGTAGGTCATTTCTCTCTCTCTCTCTCTCTCTCTCTCTCTCTCTCTCTCTCTCTCTCTCTCTCTTCACTTCCCAGCTGCAAGACATAAGCAACTTTGCTCCATCATATGCTCTTTACCTTGACATAGGCCCAAGTTGATGGAACCAGGCAACCATGGAAATGAAACCTCTGAAACTATTAAATCTTTCCTCCTCTGAAGTTGACTTTCTCAGGTATTTTGTCATAGTGACGGAAAACTGACTAACACCGGAAGTGATCCCACAAAATGGAAATAGGGAAGTAGGAAGTGAAGCAGAAAAGGAGTTGAATCTAATAAAGACAGGTCAATGAGCAAGTGACTGCTGTGGGCAACTGGGACTCAATGTCACTAGGGAGTATCAAAGAGTATATGAAGTATTCACCAAAGAGTTTTCTCTTCTATGAGAAAAATCATGGAGTACTTATGTACCAACTCCTGTTCCTTATTGTTTCAGGGTTGCTCCTGTGGACATTAACTTCCCCCAAGATAAATGAATCAGGGGTGGCTGGTATTGTCCAGCATGCATGAGGCCCTGGGTTTGAGCCCCAGCACTGAAGTAATAATAATAATAATAACAACAACAACAACAACAATTTAACTGACCTTTTATGCAGAATACTGTACTATCAATTGTTGGACTAAATGGAACACCCACTTTTTGTGGGAGTGTACACTGACACAACCCTTGGAAAACTGGATATATTTCCCAAGGCTGAACCCTATGATCCAGCAATTCTAATCTTAAGCATATACCCAAAAGATGTGTATAAGTATGTTTACCAAAGGATTTATAGGAATGTTATTCTTAATATTCTCAAATTAGAAACAATCAAAATATCAATAAATAGTATCATAGATCTTTAAACTGTGGTGTATTAGTTCAATAATCAATGAAAACTAACTGAGTATTGATACATAACACAACCTAAATGAATTCCTGAAGCATAATACTGAGTAAGGAAACCAGATGCAAAAATGAACATATTGTAAAATTCAAAAGATATCCATAAAATTTCAACATATGCTAAACTAATCTATGCTGTTAGAAGGACAACTTAAAAATATATCATTTAATATATAGTGTTGAATCATTAACATTGAATTCACAGCCAACTGTTGGGACTAATGACACAGTTAACTAACTCAGGCTGACTCCTTACTCCCTGGCAGGTGAGCAAGATCAAGGCCTCAAAGGCAGTGTGAAAGGTTAATGACGATAAATCCAACCACTGTCAGGGATTGGTTAACAACAGTTCCGCGAACGTGATCAGCTCATGCTTGCCATATAGTCCTATGGGACGCTCGCCTGCGTGAACCCCCCATGCCTTGCTGATCTTTAAGCTGATTGGTTCCTGCCTAGCCTCCACCCTACATAAAAGCTGTGTGACTTCCTCAATAAATGAGTTCCTGCTGTGACTGGTCTCCCTGATGTGTCTAATTGTCCTCCACCTGGAGGACTGTATGTGGATGGTCAGTTGGCCCTACCAATCCCGGTCTGGCATTGTTGGGGAGTGTCCCCTTCCCTTGTTGCTGGTCGAGAAGAGCAAGGGGGCTTAAGACCCCAACAGCCAACAGTGCCAGAAGGCACCTTACATAATATATGTTTTCTCCATAAAGCACATCACAGGCTTACACTTAGCAACACTAGACAGCATTTCATCCCTGTGTGTGGGAGTCATATTAAACAATGAAATCACCAACCAAAAGCACAAAATGCAAAAAAAGTACTAAGTATACCATGAAAGGACACCAGTTTACAGCATGAGCATTGCATAAGGAGAACAGAGTATTGCCTTGTCCAATCTCAGCTGGGAACATGTCTGAAATGGTTGGTGTTAGGCGTTAAAGGCACAGTTATGGTTCGTCGCTAGCTCCCAGAAATGCTCCACAGATACAGGTCTCACACAAGGAACTTTTTATTTTGTGCAGAAGATTCACGTCTGTATGGGGGAAGGGGAAGAAAGAAAAAAGAAACATGGCGCAAGGTTTCTCTCAGACATAGGAATTTCGCAGGCTGAGAGGAACCAATCGCGGAGGAGAATTCTTACAGACTGACTGATGGACCAATGACATATTAGAATGTAACGTGGGAGGCAGGAAGATTACAGCAACGTAAGCCGGAAATTCCTGTAACGTGAGAGGTGGGGAGAACGCAGATTGACAGGTGGTGGGGGAAGCCAGATTCCTTACATTCCCCCACTTCCTTTTATATAAAATAAAAAAATCTGGCTCTCCAGTTCTTTTTGAAGCCTTCTCTCTCCTTCCTGCCTAGGTGACTGGGGTTGATTTTGCAGGTGAGATGTAAAAAGTTCATTCTCCTCCCAGGCCTTCCAAAGGCAGATGATTTTCATGGACTTCATTTTCTCGATTTGATTGATCCCCTATTTCTGCATTAACTGCCTGTCCCCAATTCTGACTTCATTTACCCCTCTAATACTAGGAACTCCTTCACTGCTGTAGGGAAAAGGGCCAATGACTGATCTGACTTCTTCGAGCTGGAAGTGGGCAGCATGGGGCAAGCAGTTTGGAGGTTCCTTTTAAGAAATTGGGTCAATTGAGGGGTTCATGGTAGAAGTCCGGTTGTGGGGAGAGCAGGCTGTAAAGGCATCTGGGGATGGGTGCTTCTATGAGAGAAGAACAAAAAGACATGAGTACTGAAATGAGATTGATACAATATAAATGTTGCAGGATCTGGAACATGCTAAAGCATATTATAAAGATGACAGAAATCAATAATTCCTCACCAGGGGGTGGAAGAACTGAGAAGTTGTTCCCATAACAAGGCCTAGCAAAGGCTGGAGAGGACAGGCCTTTATTTGGGAGCTTTAACATTGTGTAGGTTATCAGGAATGTGAACACAACATTTAGTAGAGATCTCTATACTTCTGTTACTAGCAAACATAGATTAAGCCTACCTGTGTCTGTAGGCCTTAAACTGACTAAAAACTTCTGACTCTGGCAGTTTCTCTTGATAGTTACTATTATTTTTAAATGCCCAAGAATGGCTATACTTTGGTTTTAACTGATTTGCTAGGTGTTTAAGATCAAGCTGGTCAAAGTGACCTGTTCCTGTCTGTTAAAGAGTCAGCTGAGTTTCCACAGGGGTCACTCATACAGAACTTAAGAGCAGCTTCTTAGCTCCATTAGTGCCATTTGGTTAGGCAGGGTCTTCTCGATGACGTGGCTTTCCTTGAAAGCATTAGGGATGTCTCCCTTTTCCCATGACCCTCCTCTGCAGCAGGTGCACTGAGTGGCTTTTCCTCTAGCAGCCTCATCAATCTCCTTGGTCAGGAGGTTGTGTGACCCAGAGTTGCAAAGCTCCTTGGAGAAGTCCTCTCTTTCCCTGGGTTCAGGCTGACTTTGAGGGCAAGACCCAAATATGGACTTTTCTTGACCTCTCTATTTAAAATCTCTATTTCTAAGTTTGATCTTAACCATCAAGCAAGTCAGTCTCACCAGTCATAAAGTAAGAGTACTGGGCTTTGGCTTTAATGTCTATAACTTTACAGTTATTTACCTCCTTTTATCTAATTGGGGTTTACATTATCTGTTCTATAGGTGATGGCTTACTATTCCAAGTTAATTTATGGCATTCACTCTTGAAGCAGTACTTCTGCAAAATATTGATCAGGCAACAGAGTTTATAAGGAAAATACAAAATGGAGTAATCAACAGTAAAGCATTCAGTTTGTGCAATAGATATTTTGAATTTTGGCTGAGTTCCCATTTGAGGTCACAGTAATCTTTACAACAAACATTAAACTTTTGAACACAACTTTAAGTGAGTTAAAGTCAGGCTTACTTTGGAGCCATTGTAATGTGTAGCAGGGTGGTGAGGCAGAGCCTTATCTCAGGTAACGTGGGGCTTTTCAGTGAGGGGCAAAGGAGTATATAAACACAGATTTTGAAGATTAAGCTGAGATTAGATGGAGCTCTGTTCTCTGATGGAAATGTGGATCTAAAGAGTTATGTCAGCAATCTTTATATGTGTGCAATGTTAGGTTATATATACCCTATTGATGACAGGTCCTATAATAGAACATTAAATGATAGGTTTACCATTACAGACAAGTTTAATTTGGAGAACAGCAGTTTGATAAATTTTCTGCTTTAAAGGCTTGTACACCTGGAAAATATGAACACATTTAATATACAAAGAATAATGTTTTTAAGTATGTTACTCCATGGAATAGCTTCATAAATTAATCAGATGTCTCTAACAAACACATTTGAGTAATCCCATACATGTTGCTTATTGTAGAAAAACCAAGACATCAGACAAGTGTGCCAATAGTATTTGCCGTCTCTTTCCTGTTGAAGAAAAGTCCTAGAAAAATTGATGTTAGACATTTTATAAACATTAATATTTTATTAGTTTGACCACTTAGAAACTTGTGAGTTAATTTTAAGGACATTTTACTTTTATTAGTTTACCCAATTTAAATTGAACCTTATTAAATCACGTGACTTAAAAATATTTGGATCCATTTTTAAAATTTTAATTTTTATGCACACTTATATGTAACACAAAAGCAAAGGCCTTGTAATATTTATTTCCATTGCAATGTAATGGATGTTCAAAAATAACTCTAGAGTTGGATAAAAAGAACTGATCAAATATTATTAACCTAGGTCTGTAGGATCAAAATTGTGAGCTCAAAAATACAGCATTTAAGAAAAACAAAGTCCTGGAAGAAGAATGATAATGGTTATTAATTAAAGCATGAGAAAATGAGAAGGAGAGAAAAGTTGAAAGGGAGAAAAGTATTCTGAGTTGTAGCCCAGGAGAAATTTAAAATGGACACTTTTACACTTTTTTTTCCCTTGGGTTTGAAAGTGGCTTCCTACTGAGCCTTTCTTCATTTATATTTCAGTGTAACCCTTGACTGAGATCTGAATCTGAAAGGGGCTAATATGTTCTAGCAGAAACTTGATGCTTAGGCCCTTTTAATTTCTTGAACCTGCAGGGAGAGCTAAGAGAGAAAGAAAAGATTTGAAAATAAGGAATCAGCCAAGAGAACGTGTTCAGGTTTTACTCCCTCCACGCCAGCCACCTCCCGTAAAGGAGCTAGAATGTGCTTACGAGACCACGTGGTGGGGGGACTTGGTGGGCTGAATGGCAGAGCAGAAGGAGAAACAGAATGAACAGGGGCTTCTGCAGTAGGGGACCTGTAAGGACATGACTCATCAGCTGGATTAAACTTGGAAGAGAAAGGATTAAAAGGGGGAGGAGAAGCAGCAAGAAAGAAAGGAAAAACATGAAGGGGAAAGGTTCCTTTCCATTCACCAGGTTGCCCACATATGTACTTAATTATAACTAGTATAATTAGGCACATAATTTTACCTAGTATAAAGCTAGAATTTAGGGTGCCATAAATAGACCATTCTGACTTACTATCTAAAGGACAATTTAGCTCTGATTTAGGGAATAGGTGAAGGGGTTTGAGATGATTTAATAAGCATCTCAGGGGCGAATTTGCTGAGCTGGATGTCCTGAATCCCATGCTAAGCTGAGACCCACCTGGCTAGTGATTTTGGCGTCCTGAGATCACGGTGCCAGGCAACGAGAGGTTAGAACAAAGGCTTGGTCGTCACCAAAAAAAAAACCAATGTTTAACCGGGCATAAAGCCGAGAGAGTCTGAAGACCTGGCCAGGATTTCGAGCGAGATGCAGCAGGAAATAAGAGAGAGAACTTCAGACCCTGAGAAAGAATCTCAGCACCATAAAACCCAGGAGTCCACCCAGCTATGGGGACCATGTAGATACTCCCACACCTCGGCAGTCCGGCGGCGGGAGCCACGGGGCAGGCGGCGGAAGCCACGAGAGGGAAGCCGCAGGGCAGTGGGAGGAAGCCACGGGGCGGGCAGCGGAAAGCTGCGAGCAGGACGCCCCAGAAATGGCCACTTCTCAGATACGGGGGTGGGGGTGGGGCGGCACCACAGCAGGAGCTGCGGGTGGCTGAGATGTGTTTAAGTAGTCAGGGCCTGCCTAAG
Organism: Sciurus vulgaris; assembly: GCF_902686455.1. NCBI lineage: Eukaryota > Metazoa > Chordata > Mammalia > Rodentia > Sciuridae > Sciurus > Sciurus vulgaris. The sequence continues at coordinate 105,471,740 of NC_136471.1, read as the reverse complement.
GGGAACTCACCAATTCTGGAGTCCGGTGTTGTATGCAGAAAACTGGGCATCCAGGTAAATGGAAGATGAGCCTGTATAAGCGGGCGCCAGGGCTTGCTATAGGATGGGATTCCGCCTGCTTAGTCAGCGGAAAAAAAACCCATCCCCGAGTCTTCGGCACCAGATATTAGGCGTTAAAGGCGCAGTTATGGTTTGTCGCTAGCTCCCAGAAATGCTCCACAGATACAGGTCTCACACAAGGAACTTTTTATTTTGTGCAGACGATTCATGTCTGCACAGGGGAAGGGGAAGAAAGAAAAGAGAAAGATGGCGCAAGGTTTCTCTCAGACATAGGAATTTCGCGGGCTGAGAGGAACCAAACGCGGAGGAGAATTCTTATAGACTGACTGATGGACCAATGACATATTAGAATGTAATGTGGGAGGCAGGAAGATTACAGCAACCTAAGCTGGAAATTGGAAATTCCTGTAAGTGAGAGGCGGGGAGAACGCAGATTGACAGGTGGTGGGGGAAGCCAGATTCCTTACAGTTGGCCGCTCTTTTATACCCATAAAGGACCACAAAAGTGCAAGTATTGATCTGAGAGTTACAAGTAAGTTTAAGTGAAGAGTTGGATTTGCAAATACAGAATCTGTAAATCGTAAGGTTCAATGGTAATCACAAGATATGGGATTCAAATCCAGATACAGATACCATAAAAAGATACCCATAAGTGTTTCTAATGTGTATTTATCTTTAGAAAACACTTAAAAGAATGAAACCACATAAAAATATTGAACATAAAATGTATTTTGTCTACGTATTTTCTATAATATATAGAGACTGGAAGATAAAGGATCTTCCTATTTTACAAAACTCTTAGTCCTTTAAAAGGAAGATTCCATACAGCACATATTAGTTTCCTATTGCTGCTACAACAAATTTAATGACTTAAAACAACACAAATTTACCTGGATTCAATCCTCAGCATCTCAACACACACACACACACACACACACACACACACACATACAAGTTTTGCTTTTATCTCTATTTTATCTCTATAGATAAAACGTCCAACATGGGTCTCAGTGGGCTAAAATCAAACAAATAAGCAGGCTTATATTTTTTCTGGAAGCTGCAGGGTAGAATTTCTTTCCAGCTTTACATGATGCTCATATTCCCTGGCTTATGGCCTTCCTAGTCAATACTCTAAGTAAGTCACATCTTCCTCTGATCATAACTGGGGAAATTTCTCCCCTTTAAAGGATTTGTGTGATTACATTTGGCCCACTCAGATAATCCATGATAATCTATCTATATTCAGGTTCTTAATTTAATTACACCAAAAAATCCATTTTATCATGCAGGTAACATATTCACAAGTTTCAGGGAGTAGAATATAGGCAACTTTTGGGAGAAGGCATTATTTCTCCCACATTCTACCTTATAAAAGAAACCAACTTCACACACCCTGTAAAGAACCAAAGCCAAATAACTTGCATCTAGGAAGAATTTTTTTTTTTTTTTGCATTTATTAAACAAAGCCTCTTGTTGGTCCTTGAAGCTTACTGATTTTCATGGTAATAGAGTCTTAGAAACCACATAGATGTGGGATTTTTCTCTTTGACAAAGTTTTAGTAGAACATTTACCAAAGTGAATTGAATGTCAAAATTGACTTTGCCAGGCACCAATTTGCAAGTATTTATAGCCATTATCTATTCATAACTAAAAGTAACCAAATTCTGGCTGCTTTCATTCTGTGCAAATGAACGACATTAATAAAAGAATGAAGTATAAAACTTATGTTCTGGGAGACGTCTTACACAATTTTGCTGCAATAAAACTAACATATGACCCTTAAATCCCATTCACAGGTCTCCAGAATGACTCAGTTGTTATCTGCAGGGCTCAGCTATGGAATGAGTTGGGTTGAGATGAGTTGAGATTTGCTCTACCTGCCCCCTTATTCTACAACACTCATTGCATGTTCTTCAAATAGTGGATACAAGAAACTTAAGAGGCCAACCCCAAATCTATAAGTACATTTATTTTCTCACACACCATTGATGAAAGGAAATGACATGGGACGCCCAAAATTAGGGGACAAAGAAGTATTTACCATCACCAATGAAATCATGTCTAGGATAGAAAGGAAAGGATGAAATGTGAGTAAATAATACAACCTACCACAAGAGAATGGAATACAACAAAGTTCCTGAAGGGGCAAAGGAAAGATGAATGGAAAGAATTCAGTCTCCATCTTGGATCTCTAAACAGGTGGTGAGCTCACACTGACTTATAGTTTGGTTGACACACAGCAACATCAATAAATTACTCACCTTGGACAATTATGCAATAAAAATAGAAGACAATTCAGACTTTCAAAGCTTGCAATTGTTTTTGTTCATGACATAAATCTAGTTTGAATAAATCAAGTAATTTTCAAAAAAGTATTTGAAGACATATGTTGTTAGACTTCAATCTAGTGGCCAACAAGAATCACTGTTCAAGATCAACTAAACAACCACCACAAAAACAAAACAAAACAAAACAAATCTCATCTAGAACAGCTGTGGGCCCAAAGGTCAAATTCAACCAATTTTAAGGTGTGTGTGTGTGTGTGTGTGTGTGTGTGTGTGTGTGAGTATATTTTTTAAGTATAGTACTTTTTATTTTAGTATAGTACATACACCATGTTTGTGTGGTTTTATAGGGCAGGAATTCATTAACATTTCTTTCCTGCATAGTATACCTAAAAAACAAAGCTTCATGTATAGAAAATTGATGAGTATTTGTTGATGGATTTAATTGGACAATGTTCCTTTTCCCTTAAGGAACTTAAAATTTCCTTTTGTAAATGCTTTTTTCATCTTATTACATCTCCCTGGTAAATAAGAAGTCACCACTGACATGCAAATTAACTTCCTTCAATATTGCCCAATAATTAAAATAGTCAGTTTTCATGACCAATGAGCCACATAGTCACTACTGGGAATTTCATCTCCACTGCATATTCTGCTCTTTGGCTGACATACATTTTTTTAAATTAAATTTGTTTTTAACTGATATATGAAAAAATAAAAATTACACCAATTAATGGGGTGCCATGTGATTTTTTGAGACATGTATTTATTGTATAATGTTTGAATCAGGTCAAACATTTTTCCTCAAACATTTATCATTTATTAAGATAAAATCTACATACCACAAAAATTCTTTAAAAAGTATAATTCAACATTTAATGTTTTCACATCATGCAATCATCATCATTGCACAATTTAAAAACATTTTCATTATGCAAAAGAGAACCTATGTACCCATTCATACCCATTACCAATCACTCCACATTCCCCTCCTCTCCAGTCCTTGGCAACCACTACTCTACTTCCTTTCTCCATGCATTTATTTCATATATTATGGACATTTCATATAAACAGAACCATACAAGCCTTTCATAATAGGCTTCTTTCATTTTAGTTTAATGTTTTTAAGACTCATCTTTTTCATAGCATATATCAGTATTTCATTCTGATAGGGGCAGACAGGTGCAAGTAGTGGGAACATGAATAATTCTATAAAATAGGCCCACTGTGTTGACGCCCACATGCTGCTGCTGCTGCTTCTTCTTCTTCTTCTTCTTCTTCTTCTTCTTCTTCTTCTTCTTCTCTCTCTCTCTCTCTTTTTTTTTTTTTTTTTTTTTTTTTTTTTTTTTTTTTTTTTGGTACCAGGGATTGAGCCCAGGGGCACATAACCACTAAGCCACATGCCCAGCTCCCCTTTTATTTTATTTAGAGACAGGGTCTCACTAAGTTGCTCAGGGCCTCACTAAGTTGCTGAGGCTGGCTTTGAACCCTTGATCCTCTTGCCTCAGCCTCCTGAGTTGCTGGGATTACAGGCCTGTGCCACTGCACCTGCCCCAAGTTTTCCACCATTTTACAATTCTCCCAGCAAGGTATGAGAGTTTCCATGTCCTCACATCTCCAACACTTGCTATTATCTGTCTTTTTTATTTGTATCATCCTAGTGTGAGTAAAATGGGTTTTTTTGTGTGATTTTGATTGAATTTTCTTTGTGGTTAATGATATTAAATATCTTTGAGTGTATTAATTGTCCATTTATACATCTTCTTTGAAAATATGTTTATCTAAATACAATGCTCACTATTTCTTCTCCTCCTTCTCCTTCTTTTGAGATGGGGGGGTCTCTATGTTACACAGGTTGGCTGGGCATGTGCCACCATGCTTGGCAACTTTGCTCATTTTTCAATTGAATTATGTGGTTTTTCTCATTTTGTTTTAAGAGTTCTTTATATACTGTGGAAACTCATCCCCTATTAGTTACATAATTTGCAAATATTTTCTCTCTGTGCATTATCTTCTTTGTTTTGAAGTAAAAATCTTTTTAACTTTTTTTCAAGTTTTAAATTTTGATATAGTCAAATTTTTCTATTTTTTTCCTTTTTTCCTTGTGGTTTTGGCGTAATAGCTAAGAAAGTAGTACCTAGTCCAAGGTTATAAGGTTTCACTCCTATATTTTCTGCTATAAGTTTTATAGTTTTTATCTCTTACATGTAAGTCTGTGACCCGTTTGTGAGTTAATTTTTTTATTTTTTTGGATATGGTTATCCAATTATCCCAGTATCATTTGTTGAAAAGACTATTTCTTGCCTTTGTCAAAAATTAACTGACCATAAATGTATGCGTTTATTTCAGTTTCCTCAATTTTATTCCATTGATCACTTTTATTCTTTTGCTAATGTCAAGCAATCCCTATTAATGAAATTTTATAGTAAACTTTGAAATCAGGAAATATGAGCCCTACAACTTTGTCCTTTTTCTTTTTCATATGAATTTTAGGTAGAACTTTTTATTTCTCCCCCCCCAAGCTACAAATTTAATAGATATGTGTTGAATCTGTAGATCACATTGGGTAACGTTGCCATCTTCGCAGTATAAAGGTCTTCTGATCCATTAACATGGAACAACTTTACTTTTATTTAGATAGTCTTTAATTTCCCCCAAAAATGTTTTATAGTGTTCTGTGTACAATCTGTGCACAACTCCTTGCCAAGTTTATGCCTAAATTTTTAAATCTTTTTGATACTATTATGAATGGAATTGTTTTCTTAATTTCACTCTCAGATCATTCATTATTATTGTTTCAAAAACACAACTAATTTTTGTGTAACTTTGTATCCTGAAACCTTGTCAAACTTGTTCATTAATTCTTATAATTCTTTGTGAAAAAAAGGGCTTCAGGGTTTTCTACGTACAAGATTATGTCATCTGCAAATAAAAATAGTTTTGCATCTTCCTTTCTATTTGGATGCCTATTATTTCTTTTTCTTGCTCTGTTTATCTGGCTAGAAACTCCAGTACAATGTTGAATGAAAGATTGAGAGCAGATATCCTTGTCTTGTTCCTGATTTTTTTTTTTTAAATTAGGCCCTGGGTTCAATCCTCAGCACTGCAAAAATTAAAAAAAAAGAGAGAGAGAGAGAGAGAGAGAATAAGGTGACTGTGTGCAGTGACACATGTCTGTAATCCCAGTGGCTTGGGAGGCTGAGACAGGAGGATTGGGAGTTCAAAACCAGCATCAGCAAAAGAGAGGCACTAAGCAAGTCAGTGAGACCCTGTCTCTAAATAAAATCCAGAAGAGGGCTGGGGTTGTGGTTGAATGGGCAAGTTCCCCTGAGTTCAATTCCTGGTGCCAAAGAGAGAGGGAGAGGGAGAGGAGAGGAGAGGAGAGGAGAGGAGAGGAGAGGAGAGGAGAGGAGAGGAGAGGAGAGGAGAGGAGAGGAGAGGAGAGGGAGAGGAGAGAGAAAACAAGGTAACTCTAAGAAATAAACACATACTTTCTCTCCTTCACATGCACCAAACCACTACTATGAGCACTTCTATCACACTTCTCTTTTGAATGCATACAACATGCAGAAATTGGTCTAAGAAGAAAGTAAGTACTTTTCCTTTAGAGGGCAGTTGGACATGTCTATTCTTTTTCTATTTTTAGTATAAATACTCTCCCTAGTGAGAGGGTTAGGGCAGGGCCTAGTAAAATTATGCTGAGTTCTCCTCTCACTCTGAACCTTTTGACACAGATAAAATGAAACTAAAACAAATAGCAAGGGGCAACCAAACACAGTGTTGCACAACTGTAATCCCAGCTACTTGGGAGGCTGAGACAGGAGGAATGTAAGTTTGAGGCCAGCCTCAGCAGCTTAGTAAGGTGCTGTCTCAAAATAAAAAAATAAAATAAAAAGGGCTAGGTATGTAGCTTATTGGTAGAATACCCCTGGGTTAAATCCCCACAATCACAGAAATAAAAAATAAAACAGCAAGGATAAGCTACAATGGAAAAATTTTATTAACCAAGCACTATCTTAGCCTGAAGGCTGTATTTCTATATTTTCTTTGAGGGATAATAGGTTAGGAATAATTTACACAAAGAACATATGATTTTTAACTTGGTTTTTATTATCCAGCCAGTTGATTCTAGCCATGCAGGGACATATTATTCAAAGGATGAAGTCTTAAGTAATTGCTTCAATTTACTTTGACATGAGACTACAAAGAATCCTCACTCTGCCTCATGCTTTTGATCCAATGTCCTTTGGCATAATGCAAAGGGAAAGGAGTTCTCACCTGGACTTGTACCTCAAGTTACTAGCCCAACCACAGACCTTAAAGTTAACCCACTGGCCTCTTCCTGGGGTCAGTGTTCAATAAAAGGAGACTTTTCATGTCCCTGTTTTAGTCAGGGTCCTCAATGTTTTAGCTTTGTCTCAGGCATAAAACATTTCCTGAATTGCAACAAACTCTTCCTTCCCTCTACTTGATTTGGAATTATTTTGTTCTTGCTTCTTGCAGTTTCTTAAGTTAGGAAGTTAAAGAATTGATTTGAGACCTTTCTCTATGTAATATAGCCATTTAGTGCTTTAAATTCCATCTAAGTAGTTCGGGTGACTCCCACAAATGTTGTGCTTGCTATCATTCACTTCCAAATAACTTTCATACCCCTTGATCTCTTCTTTGACACATATATTGTTCAGTTGTGTATTATTTTCCAAATATGTGGGAGATATTTTTTCAGTTATCTTTCTTTTAATGATTTCTAGTTTAATGTTATTGTGGTCAGAGAATATATCTTACATGATTTAAATCCATGTAAATTTATGTTGTTGAATGGCCCAGGATATGGTCCACCTTTGTAAATGCTTCATGAGCACTTGGAAAAAAAAGTGCTAGTAAAGAACATATTTCTAAAGATTTCCCTCTTATGTCTCTCTGACTTTGCTTAATGTGAGCATTATTTCTTCCTTTTCTTCCTCTTTTCACCTCTGATTATAATAAGTAACACTCCACTGGTAGCCTGCAGAGAGACTTATGCAGTTTTTGAGCCATGTGGATGTATTAATTATTTAAGAAACAATTATTTGTATTTTTAAGAGTAAAAAAGAATACTGGAGCCATGGTGGTGGGCTAGACAAAAAAAATTATCTTTTACACATACAAACTAGAAAGGATATAGTTAGTAGAGCAGAAAAGGTGAGGAGTGCTTGGAAGATAGAACAAAGAATGCTTTCACACTGATAAATCCAGAAAATTAAAAACACCTGCAGTAGGAAGCCAAACATACTCAGAGAATGTTCAAGAACAGTGTCTATAAAAGTCAAACAACTTCAGAGGGTACTGGTTCAACTATGAAATTAAAAAGTCCCTCTCTAAACAGCAGTTCTGCCTGCCCCTACCTTGCTATAACCCTCTGCCATGTCTGTTAAAGTGGAAAAGAGCACCAGTAGCATTTGAACCCTTTTAGTCCTCCAAAACTACACTTCAGAGACAGTGAATCATTTGACTAGGAAGAAAACCCAAATAAGAGTAGAGCTTGAGACAACTGAACAACTGTACAGAAGGGACACAGAACAGAAGCACACAAAACCTGTAAGAGAGATCCACTAAAGCCTTCTAATGGATATGCCCAAATTTTGGAACTGGAATGATCCATGCCAAGTATCCCAAAAGGAGAAGAACACTGTCTAATCGAAGCACTACACCTTAACACCAAGACAAGTCTGTTAGTGCAGTGAGCCTCACAAGATTTCACAACTGCAGGTCAGAGTCATGCTAATTCCCTAGGACAAATCCAAAGGGTCCTTGATTCCCACAAACAAATGAACAATGGTTAGTCAGATATTTCAGGGAATGAAGAGGAGATTAGGAGAAACAAATAAAACTAATCCTGGAGGGAAAAAGCCAATATAATATAAGAACAGAACAGAACTTTACCAAAATTAAAATTCATATTCTCAGAATTATAAGAAAGACACTAATTTTATAAAAAGAGAGCATGTGTTATAGAAGGAAACAAAAGAAGACAAGAGAAAGCGTTTGGATGCTAGAAATGTTATTGCAAAATTAAAAATTCAATACAGAATAGATATTGTCAAGACACCTGGGTTGCTGAGAGAACTCAGTGATAAGCCACTGACCCCCAACTCCTCCCTCAAAAAAGTCATTATTAGTATAGACCTCGAAGTCACTGAAGAGAACTGCCATTTAAATAAAGCTTTATGACATTAACTATAACTAAGAACATCACCAAAAGCACTATATTTAATGAAACAATCCCATTTGGACAATATTCAAAAGAGTTGCTTGAAGAAACTATGCAGGTGATTGACACAAGAAATTGGTCCTTATATCCATAAATAACTTCCCCCCAAAATATTATAGGTCAGAACACAGCCTGCTAGGTTGCTCATGGAACTCAGTGTCCGCGCACCCTCCCCTAACCCCTGACCCCTGACCTTCCCTCGAGGGATTTCCGCTCAGTGGCCACCATTTAAAGGCCAACTTCCGCTATTACTCACTTCCGGCCGCCATTTTCTTCTTCCGTTCCACCTCAGGCCTGCCTAATAGAGACCCACCTGGGCCCTGAGCCTATTTTCTGCCAGCCGCACCTCCCTCGCCAATCCTGGGGGCCCCCAGAAGGCCCCGCCGCGACCGCGGCCACCGCAGCTGCCGGCTCCACTGTCTGCTGTCAGTGCTACCGCGCCGCCTTCGCCTTCGTGCTCGCGCGGCCCGCGCCCGCACCCGCACCCACAGCCGCGTCCACTATGGCCTTCTCCGTGCCCTCACAGGTGCTCCACAACCACCACCCCGATTTCGAGGCCGCCGTCAACCGCCAGATTCAGCTGCAGTTTCACGCCTCGTACGTCTACCTGTCCATGGCCTTCTACTGCGATCGCCACGACGTGGCCCTGGAGCACTTCGCCAGTTTCTTCCTGCGCCGCTCCCACGAGTGGAAGGCCCGCGCCGAGAAGCTGTTAGAGCTGCAGAACCAGCGTGGCGGCGGCATTCGCCTCCACGAAATCATGAAGCCCGACCTCGACGACTGGCACAGCGGCCCCCAGGCCATGGAGTACGCCTTCCACCTGGAGAAGAGCGTCAACCAGAGCCTTCTAGAGCTGCACCACCTGGCCACTGAAAGGGGAGACATCCATCTCTGCCACTTCCTGCAGCGCCACTATCTGCACCAGCAGGTCCTCATCATCAGGGAGCTGGGTGGCTACCTGACCAACCTGCACAAGATGGAGGCCCTGGAAGACCCCCTGGCGGAGATCCTCTTTGACAGGCTCACCCTGGGTCGCAGCGACAAGGACAACTGAGCAGGACTGTGCCCCAGCCCATGCCAGGGAGTCTTCCCCGGGGTGGGTCCCAGGCCGGCCTGCACATTGCCCTTGCAGCCCATTCACCTTAGTTTCGGCCTTTCAGTTTCATTGTTACTTCCAATAAAGTTATTTATTTGGTTCTTAAAGAAATGAAGGTGTCTAGTTGATGTGTGTGTGTGTGTGTGCAAAACTCTCACCTTTTGAGAATGAGGGCAGATTCCTGATTCTTTCTGGCCATGCATGCCCCATCCACAGGCTGCTCAGAATCTCCACGGGTAGAGAGGAAAAAGTATTGCCAGGCCCCTGGAAAACACAAAATTAGTCTTCCCTTATAAACGATGTGTGCAAGAGGGCTAGGATCCTGTGGGAGATTGTTGTGGGGTCTTCATGGCTATTCACGCTGGGTGTAAGAACATGGTGCCTCTGGTGAAGAAGTGAAGGGAAGAGGGTTGAGTATGTATTACAATAAAGGGCATGGGCTGAGGATATAGCTCAGCTGGTAGAGTGCTTGCCTCCTATGCCCAAGGCCCTGGGTTCAATCCCCAGCACCACAAAAAATAAAAATAAAGGGCATGGCGTGGCTGCACACCCTTGTAATCCCAACAATTCCAGAGACTGAGGTAGGAGGATCGCAAGTTCAAGGTTCAGCTTGGTTTTTTAGTGAGGCCCTAAGCCACTTAGCAAGACCCTGTCTCAAAATAAAAAATGGGCTGGAGATGTGGCTCAGTGGTAAACTGCCTGGGGGTTCAATCTCTGGTGCCAAAAAATTAAAATAAAAAAATTTTAAGGGACCTTCAATTTTACACAAAAAACTGAGTTTTTTAGAATATGCAAATGCTTAACATTTGTTGATTCTGGATAACAAGATGACAGCCCCATACAATGGCATGTCAGAGTACTTCTGACCAGCTCACATTGGGCCACAGTGAGGGTGATAAAAGGACTGAGTCTTAGCCTGGCTTCCCCACAAACACAAGGTGACTTACATTGTGATCACCAGTGTGTGTGTGTGTGGGGGGGGGGTAATACATATTAACCTCAAATATTTTCACTTTTTTCCCATGTTCATAATTTCTTCCATTAAAGTGACCTTATTACTAAGGAAATATATTAATAAGCCCTCCAGTTTCACTTGTTCTTAGTTGACTTAAAAATCATGAATTTTGGTGGTTATGCAGCTGGGCAATATGCTATTAGTCACCCAGGCGCTCTGTTGTAGATAACACCTCCGACATGTGGGTTGTGGTGATAATGGTTGCCTAGGTTACTTTCCAGAGACTTGGAGCCCGCTTTTGCTAAAAGCACAGACTCTTCAATTGGGCCTACACATGTTCAATAGGTGATTGGTACAGAATGAAAAGGCTTGGCATCTCTGCCTTCATATTATATCTCTCTTTCTTTTGCCTCCTTAACCATTGGGTCAGTTTTCTATTCAGCTCTGCATGTACACACATTGATCATTTGAGAAATATTATGTTATGTATAAGACAAGGTTAACTTGACCTAGACTTGCCTAGCATCTCTTTTCCCCCTTGAAGGCTAAAGATATCCATCAGTCTCCATCACCAGAAAGGAAAGAGAGGAGGTGGCACCCAAGTTCCTGGACGATCTCTGGCTATTTCCAAAAAAGAACATACTCCTCCCCTTTATTAGCCTATCTTTCTCCCTCATTTTTTTTCTGTGTTTACTCCCTGGAGTTGAGGAGTTGATTTGTTCTACTTCTCCATTCTCTGGCCACTAAATAAAACCTTTATTTCTCCCCAACACTTGTTTCTTGGATATTGGTTTTTCTGTCGGATACTTCCACTGTGTAACAACCTGATACCAAAAAATGTCACTAGAAGGGCTACAAAGTATGAGGCCAAGGATGAAGAACATATTTGTTATACTGAACAAAAAACAATAAGTTGCCCTGAATGGTAAAACTGTGACTTCAGCAACTTTGAATACTGTAGAGGGGTGGGAGAAGTTGAAAGTGGTCAACCAGTGAGGAGACATCATATCCAGTCCAGGTGTTAGTTGAAGACCTGAAGACACAGATAGATTTCAGAATGTTTTTGGAAGTTAACCAGTTACTCATGGAGGACAGATGATGAATGGGAGATGGTCCTGGGGTTTGGACTTGAGTATATGGGTTAATGGTGATGCCATTATGAAACTGGGGATGTTTGCAGCAGGTTCACCTGGGAGTGGGGCTGAGGAAATACAATGTTATAAAAGCTGAGATTAGACCAGTCACAATGTCAGCAAGTAGCTGGAAAAATGAATATCCTTTTCCCCTCACTGCCTCTGAAATATACATATGAAAGACATTGTCTTATAGGTTATATTGAAACCATGTGACCAGACACACTCACCCAAAAAAGAACATAAAGACAGTATGGCAAACTCATCCCCAGCCCAAGGCTGCTGGCGTTTAGAGGATGGTTGATGTATCAGAACACCCAGAGAGAGCTGCTGGTTCCATTTGATCTTTACATTATTCCAGAGTGTCCCCATGTCTGCTCCAAGTTTATTTCAAAATTAGTCCATTTCTGGAAGACTAGATGTGGCCTCTGGTTTGTCTTTCAAAATGTGGAGAAGAATTGGCCTTTTGCTTTGTTTTAATGGCAATGGCTAGAAAGAAATTATTTCCCAGTGAAAAGATTATTTCACAAGGAATTGATACACCTGCTTTTCTATATTTGTTCGTTTCCTATTCCCTTTTAAAACCTACCACTCTTCCAGTCCACTCTCTATTTGACTAGGAAATCTCCACCCATGTAAACACTAAGGTTTTCCAGGTCCAGGAAAAAATACTCAAACATTTTGTTTTTTCTTCTGTGCTACATGTGGGTTATAAAGATAAAAATAAAAATTTCAGACTAAAAGCTGTAGTCAAAGACACACGAACTGTTTTCATCCTTTATAAGCTAGCAGATTGCTTTGAACGTTTATTATAATAGCAGCAAGTTTAGCCGTGCAGTAATTATCTTCCCCATTTCCGCATTATCACACTTTAAGATTTTCTTAAAAGTTAGGATTATAGCATTATGAGTTTAGCCTCCAGAAAAAATTATTGCCCCCTGCCCCTTACACTTCTCAGTCCTATTTGGTCTTCTCACTGTATTTCTTTCTGTACCTGCTTTGAGGCCCTCCACCTTTGACTCAGAAATTACCTATTAAAAAATACACACACACACACACACACACACACACACACACACACACACACACACATATATACACATATATATGTAATATATATATTCATTCATTGGCTTCACTTCTAGATATGAGTGACCACTTTAACCACAGAGTGAGCATCTATTTAAGTGTTCCAATTTTTAAATTGATAATTTTTCTTAATTTCCTGTTTTAGAGAGGAAATTTAGAGCACTGATTTTTTTTTTCAATGCCTCCTTGGAATTATAGATTCGGTTATCTTCATTTTCCACAGGAAGAGACTAAGGATCATATAAATTTTTTTCTTTTTTATTCTTTTTAATTTTTATTGTATAGTTTAATGGAATTTCCTGTGATATTTCCATATACATATATAGTATATTTCCATATATTGTGGTTATTTCCATATTCATGACAATATTCATGTGAACTGGTCATGTTCATCCACTCTTCTTCTACCTTTGGCCCCCATTCCCATACTTTTACCAGTCCTTAGTAATCTAACTTTTACTTTCAGATTGACTTTTTTACTTACTAATTTTTCTTTTTTAGTTCCAGTATGAGAAAGAACATGTGATACTTGTCTTTCTGTATCTGACTTATTTCACTTAACATGATATTCTCCAGTTCCATTCATTTTGCTACTAATGACAAGGTTTCATTCTTCTTTATGCCTGAATAAGACTCCATTGTGTATATATGCCATGTTTTCTTTTTCCACGCACTTTTTAATGAGCACCTAGGCTGATTCCATATCTTAACCACTGTGAACGTGCTGCAATAAACATAGGCATGCAGGTATTCTCTTTTGTATGCTGACTTAATTTCCTTTAGATATATACCTAGGAGTGGTATAGCTGGATAAGAGATCTATTTTTAGTTTTTTCAAGAATCACTATACTATTCTCCATAATAGCTAGCCTAATTTACATTTTTACCAATAGTGCATAAGAGTTCCCTTTTTTCCCCTTCCTTGCCAGCATTTTTCTTTTTATAAGATCCATCCTAACTGGGGTGACATGATATCTCATTATAGTTTTGATTTGCATTTCTCTGATGGCTAATGATATTGAGCATTTTTTTCATAAATTTTTGGCTATTTTTTTTCTTTCTTTTTTGAGAAGTGTCTATTCAGATAATTTGTCCATGTTTAATTGGATTATTTGTGTGTTGTTGAGTTTTTTGAGTTCTTTATATTTTCTGGGTAATAACCCTCTGTTGGAGGAATAGCTAGCATGTATTTTCTCCCATTGTATAGATTGTCTCCTCACTCTGTTGATTGTTTCCTTTGCTGTGTAGAAGCTTTTTAATTTGATACCATCCCATTTGTTAATTTTTGCTTATTTCCTGGTGCTTTTGGAGTCCAACCCAGAAAATCACTTCTTATACCAATATCTTAACGTGTTTCCCCTGTGTTTTCTTCTAGTATTTCCAGAGTCAGGTCTTACATTAAGGTGTTTGATTCATTTTGAGTGAACTTTTATACAAAGTGAGAGAGAGGTGTCTAGTTTCAATCTTCTACATGTGGTTGTCCAGCTTTCCTGGCATGGTTCCAGGATTTCTTGACCATAGATTTCTTGGGTTTAATTCTCAGTTTAGCCATTTACTATGTTGGGTATACTTGGTCCATGCCTTGTTTACTAACATGTAAAATAGGGATAATAAAATTATCAATCCTACTGGGATGTTGAGATTGAGTGAGTGAATGCATGTAAATCACAGTGTAAGTATTATACATGTTAGCCATTGTTTGTCATCAGTGTCACTACCATCATCTTACATTCCTCACTTCCAGGTTCTTTTGTAACGTCGATGCTTTGAGGAAAAAAATTTCACATCTGTGCTTTGCCACTGGGGGTCTCTCTTGCATTTCTACCAACCATATCACCCTGCTTACTGAGAAGGGAAAATCCTTAGCAACTGCTATGGTTGTCAGGTGCCAGGACTCAGGAGGGTGAATTGCTCTTTTCCCTTCTCCAAACCCAGGCCCAAGAATGTAGGTGAGTTTTGCTGTGAAGCTTTCCATGGTATCACCCCTGTTCTGTCTTCACCTGCCTTCCATTGAAATCACCCCTAGAACACTTTGTGCTTCTCCCAAAAACCTGAGCCTCCTGCTTCCATTCTGAACTTCCTCCCCACTCAGCAGAGATGGAGAGGAGCAGATGAATAAAGTGCTAACTCCACTTCCTACCTGTCTGGATGCTTGAATCTGAAAAGGAGAGAAATGGGTGGTCAGGGGTGGGGGAGAAGGAGTAAAAGGGACCACATTGGGGCTACTGATAACAAAATAATTACAATTGATAAATCACCATGAGCTTTAGCACAGAGGTTCTTAACTTCTGATTTGCATTAGAATCACCTGCAGAGCTTTTGAAACTCAGTACCTGGGCCCATCCCCGACCACATGCTTCAGCCTCTGGGGCACACTTAGGTATTCCAGGCATTGAAAACTAGTCCTTGCATCCTGTGCCTCAAAAGTGATCTGTGAAGTAGCAGCCAGAATCTCACCTGACCTCTTGTTATTAATGCAAATTTTTCAAGTCCCACTCCAGACATACTGAATCAGAATCTTTCTTTTTTTTTTTTTTTAAAGACCCCAGGTGGTCAATTTGAACACTGAAATTTGAGAAGCACTGCTTTAGCACCCTGGTTATCAAACAAGACTACACCTTGAAATCACCTAGAAAGCTAGAGAATAATACTAGTACCTGGATTTACATGCTTGTTCAGTTATATTCTCATGTAAGTACTAGACCAAATACAATAAAAACTTTCTGTAACTTCAACAATTATTATTGAATCAATAATTATGGATCACACATATACACATACACATACACACTAGCTTTTATCCATTCTGTTGTTCCTCACATACTGGTTTTCTTAAGTATTTATTTATTTATTTTTATAGCATAGGTTGGCAAACAACAGCCTGTAATAGTCATCAAATCTGACCCCATTCTTTTTTGAAAAGAAAGCATTAGAACACAGTCCTTCACTTTACTTACCTATTTCTGGGACTGTAACAGTGGTCCACTTCATCTTCTGAATATGGCTCTGAGGCTTATTTTTTTTTTCCATTAGTTTTATGGCATAATTTTATTTATTTATTTTTTATTGTAAACAAATGGGATACATGTTGTTTCTCTGTACATGGCGTAAAGGCATACCATTTGTGTAATCATAAATTTACATAGGGTAATGTTGTTTGATTCATTCTGTTACTTTTCCCTTCCCCCACCCCTCCTACCCCTCTTTTCCCTCCATACAGTCCTTCTTCCATTCTTGGCCCCTCCCTAACCCTAACTCTAACCCTAACACTAACCCCTCCCACCCCCATTATGTGTCATCATCCGCTTATCAGCGAGATCATTCGTCCTTTGGTTTTTTGAGATTGGCTTATCTCACTTAGCATGATATTCTCCAATTTCATCCATTTGCCTGCAAATGCCATAATTTTATCATTCTTTATGGCTGAGGAATATTCCATTGTATACATATACCACAGTTTCTTTATCCATTCATCAATTAAAGGGCATCTAGGTTGATTCTACAATCTGGCTATTGTGAATTGAGCAGCTATGAACATTGATGTGACTGTATCTCTGTAGTATGCTGATTTTAAGTCCTTCGGGTATAGGCCGAGGAGTGGGATAGCTGGGTCAAATGGTGGTTCCATTCCAAGCTTTCTGAGGAATCTCCATACTGCTTTCCAGAGTGGCTGCACTAATTTGCAGCCCCACCAGCAATGTATGAGTGTACTTTTCTCCCCACATCCTCGCCAACACCTGTTGTTGCTTGTATTCTTGATAATCCCTATTCTAATTGGGGTGAGATGGAATCTTAGGGTGGTTTTGATTTTCATTTCTCTTATCACTAGAGATGTTGAACATTTTTTCATGTTTGTTGATTGTTGATCTTCTTCTGTAAAGTGTCTGTTCATTTCCTTAGCCCATTTGTCGATTGGGTTATTTGCATTCTTGGGGTAGAGTTTTTTGAGTTTTTATAGATTCTGGAGATTAGTGCTCTATCTGAAGTATGATTGGCAAAGATTTTCTCCCACTCTGTAGGTTCTTTCTTCGCATTGCTGATAGTTTCCTTTGCTGAGAGAAAGCTTTTTAGTTTGAATCTATCCCAGTTATTGATTCTTGATTTTATTTCTTGTGCTATTGGAGTCCTGTTGAGGAAGTCTGGTCCTAAGCCGACATGTTGAAGATCTGGACCTACTTTTGAAAGAATGAACATTTTTTTAAACTGTTTTATCTCAACTCCCTAAGGTCTCCCTCCCATTGTCTAAACTCCCTAAGGTCACCCTCCCAGTTATCTTAACTCCCTGAGGTCACCCTCCCAGTAATGGGAAAAAAGCCCCTAAAGCTGTTCCAAGAAATAGCCCCAAACAGAGAGTAAAAGAGTAAATTGAGCCAGATAACTAGATAGTGCTCAAACAGTAGGATTACCAGAAACTATTGACCAGAATCTACGCCCTGTTGTTAAACATTGTAAAACATGTTGTATGTTATCAGACAACTCAGACCCCCTTTGGAATTTCCTGGCAGCTTTGTTCCCCATTTTTTTCTTTTTTTTTCCCTTTTTCTCCCTTTCATGTGCGACCCCTCCCGATGTGTGGTTTTCTGCCTTTATAAACTTGTTAGATTTTCTGCTAGGGACTCGACCCTTGGACTCCTGCGTGAGTCACGAGTCGGGTCCCAGTGCGCTGGAATAAACACCTCTTGCGGTTTGCATCAAGTGACGCCTCCTGTGGTTGATTGGGGTGGCCGTCGATCCAAGGGATAGAGTTGGGGTCTCCTTTTTGGAGGTCCTTCACTTTTTCTTCTATAATCTGCAGGGTCTCTGGTCTGATTCTGAGGTCCTTGATCCATTTTGAGTATAGTTTCGTGCACAGTGAGAGATAGGGGTTTAGTTTCATTCTGTTGCATATGGATTTCCAATTCTCCCAGCACCATTTTTTGAAGAGGCTATCTTTTCTCCATTGCATATTTTTGGCACCTTTGTCTAGTATGAGAAAATTGTATTTATTTGGGTTTGTGTCCGTGTTCTCTATTCTGTACCATTGATCTACCTTTCTATTTTGGTACCAATACCATGCCGTTTTTGTTACTATTGCTTTGTAGTAGAGTTGAAGATCTGGTATTGCGATACCCCCTGTTTCACTCTTCCTGCTAAGGATTGCTTTAGCTATTCTGGGTTTTGTATTCTTCCAGATGAATTTCATGACTGCTTGCTCTATTTCTGTAAGGGACGTCATTGGGATTTTAATTGGAATTGCATTGAATCTGTATAGCACTTTTGGTAGTATGGCCATTTTGACAATATTAATTCTACCTATCCAAGAACATGGGAGATCTTTCCATCTTCTAAGGTTTTCTTTAATTTCTTTCTTTAGTGTTCTAATAGTTCTCATTGTAGAGGTCTTTCACCTCTTTTGTGAGATTGATTCCCAAGTATTTTATTTTTTTTCGAGGCTATTGTGAATGGGGTGGTTTTCCTAATTATTCTTTCCAAAGATTCATCACTTATGTATAAAAATGCATTAGATTTATGTGCATTGATCTTATATACCGCTACTTTACTGAATTCACTTATGAGTTCTAAGAGTTTTTTGGTGGAATTTCCAGGTTCCTCTAAATATATAATCATATCATCAGCAAATAGGGATAGTTTGAGTTCTTCTTTTCCTATTCGTATCCCTTTAATTTCTTTGGTCTGTCTAATTGCTCTGGCTAGAGTTTCAAGGATGATATTGAATAGAAGTGTTGAAAGAGGGCATCCCTGCCTTGCTCCAGTTTTTGGGGGGAATGCTTTCAGTTTTTCACCATTTAGAATGATATTAGCCATGGGCTTAGCATAGATGGCCTTTAAAATGTTAAGGAACGTTCCCACTGTCCCTATTTTTTCTAGTGTTTTGAGCATGAAGGGGTGCTGTATTTTATCAAATGCTTTTTCTGCATCTATTGAAATAATCATGTGATTTTTGACTTTAAGTCTATTGATATGGTGAATTACATTTATTGATTTCCTGATGTTGAACCAACCTTGCATCCCTGGGATGAAACCCACTTGATCATGGTGCACTATCTTTTTAATATATTTTTGTATGCGAGTTGCTAAAATTTTGTTGAGAATTTTTGCGTCAATGTTCATTAAGGATATTGGTCTGAAATTTTCTTTCCTCGATGTGTCTCTGTCTGGTTTAGGTATCAGGGTAATATTGGCTTCATAGAATGAATTTGGGAGGGTTCCCTCCTCTTCTATTTCATGGAATACTTTGAGAAATATTGGAATGAGCACTTCTTTAAAGGTTTTGTAGAACTCAGCTGAGAACCCATATGGTCCTGAACTTTTCTTTGTTGGTAGGCTTTTGATGACTTCTTCTTTTTCATTACTTGAAATTGGTCTATTTAAATTGTGTATGTCCTCCTCGTTCAGTTTAGGGAATTCATATGCCTCTAGAAACCTGTTGATGTCTTCGAAATGTTCTATTTTGTTGGAGTATAGATTTTCAAAATAGCTTCTAATTATGTTTTGTAATTGAATCGTGTCTGTTGTGATATTTCCTTGTTCATTCCGAATTTTAGTGATTTGGGTTTTCTCTCGTCTTCTCTTTGTTAGTGTGGCTAAAGGTTTATCAATTTTGTTTATTTTTTTGAAGAACCAACTATTTATTTTGTCAATTTTTTGTATTGTTTCTTTTGTTTCAATTTTGTTGATTTCAGCTCTGAGTTTAACTATTTCCTGTTCTCTACGACTTTTGGCGTTGGTCTGTTCTTCTTTTTCTACGGCTTTGAGCTATAGTGTTAGGTCGTTTATTTGTTGAGTTTTACTTCTTTTATTGAATGTGCTCCATGAAATAAATTTTCCTATAAGTACTGCTTTCATAGTGTCCCAGAGATTTTGATATGATATTTCTTTGTTCTCATTTACCTCTAAGAATTTTTAAATTTCCTTCCTAATATCTTCTGTTATCTATTCATCATATAATAGCATATTGTTTAATCTCCAGGTGTTGGAGTAGTTTCTGTTTTTCACTCTTTAATTTATTTCTAATTTCAATCCATTATGATCTGATAGAATACAAGGTAGTGTCTCTATCTTCTTGTATTTGCTAACATTAGCTTTGTGGCATAATATATGGTCTATTTTAGAGAAGGATCCATGCGCTGCTGAGAAGAAAGTATATTTGCTCTTTGTTGGATGGTATATTCTATAAATGTCCGTTAAGTCTAAATTATTGATTGTGTTATTGAGATCTATGATTTTTTTGTTCAATTTTTGTTTGGAAGATCTGTCCAGTGGTGAGAGAGGCATGTTAAAATCACCTAGTATTATTGCGTTATGGTCTATTTGGTTTCTGAAATTGAGAAGGATTTGTTTGACATACATGGATGAGCCACTGTTTGGGGCATAGATATTTATGATTGTTATGTCTTGCTGATTTATGCTTCCCTTAAGCAGTATGAAATGACCTTCTTTATCCCTTCTGACTAACTTTGGCTTGAAGTCCACATTATCTGAAATGAGGATGGATACTCCAGCTTTTTTGCTGAGTCCATGTGCATGGTATGTTTTTCCCCATCCTTTCACCTTTAGTCTATGGGTATCTTTTTCTATGAGGTGAGTCTCTTGCAGGCAACATATTGTTGGATCTTTCTTTTTAATCCAGTCTGCCAGTCTATGTCTTTTGATTGATGAATTCAGGCCATTAACATTCAGGGTTATTATAGAGATATGATTTGGTTTCCCAGTCATTTGGTTCATTTTTAAAATTTTATTTATTTATTTGTTTGACACCACTTGGTTCCTCCTTTATTTCACAATTCCTTTAGGATAATTCCTCCCTTTGCTGATTTGCTTCTTTGTTTTTCATCTCTTCCTCATGGAATATTTTGCTGAGAATGTTCTGTAATGCTGGCTTTCTTTTTGTAAATTCTTTTAGCTTTTGTTTATCATGGAAGGATTTTATTTCATCGTCAAATTTGAAGGTAAATTTTGCTGGGTATAAGATTCTTGGTTGGCATCCATTTTCTTTCAGGGCTTGAGAAATGTTTTTCCAGGCCCTTCTAGCTTTTAGGGTCTGGATTGAAAAATCTGCTAAAAATATGGAATGCTTCACGAATTTGCGTGTCATCCTTGCGCAGGGGCCACGCTAATCTTCTCTGTATCGTTCCAATTTTAGTATGTGTGCTGCCGAAGTGAGCTCTGAGGCTTATTTTTAAAAGGGACAAGTTTTCCTTTTTCTCCTTTCCCTCTCCCACTCCCTAACCTGGGGGCAGGGAACAAGATTACCCTGAGCTATCTGTGCTCCACAGGAAGGAGATATCTGCCAGAGAATCTAGGAAGTGAATATCTCCCAAATTAATAAGTGAATGTTAACACACCAACAGAGTGCCCTGGGACCCCCTGTCAGGCCACACATGAAATATGGCCTTTGAAGAGCTCCTTTAAAATTCTCCTGTTCCTGCTGATGGACAGAATTACAATCTTTGGGACGGAAGTCCCCTGTGCTTCACCTTTGCTAGCAAAGCAATAAAACTTCTTTTTCCTTTTTCTCAAAACCATGTCCTCCTTATTGAATTGGCATTGGAGACAAGGACCAAGATTTTGGCAACAGAACTGCTTTTACACAACAGTTTCCCCAGGGACCACTTGACCTGCAAATGCTAAAGACATTGGAAAATCTTTGCCAACCTATGTTTTATAGTAGTTTACCACTGCCCTTAATTCTCCTCCAGCTTTTTTCAACTTCATTTACTCATCTATTTACCTTTTCTATTTCCTTTTGTTTTGTTCATTCTCAATAAATATTCTAGAATGATTCAGATATTTGTATATTTTATACATATCCCTATCAGTTACTAGAATTGCGATTGTCATTCTCCAGGCTAATATCTTTGTGCATTTCAGCAAGTCAACCTGTCTGACTTTGTGTCTTCAGTTTAGCCTGTCTCTCATTGTGCCTTTGTTAATTGAAGGCCATCAGTCATCCTGCTTCTGGGAGCATCAGAGTGGAACAATGCCTGACTAACCTTTTTTGACTGATTCTCCATAATTACATATTCATCACAGAGACTGTTTAAAGAGTACTCATTTTTAAGTCATTGCAATCTATTCCAATCATTTTTCTTGCTGTGAGGCATTTAAATTTTATTAATATGCAAAGCTACTGCCTTTACGAGGCAGAATATACTTCTTCCATTTTATCTGTATTTCAACATTTATGCTTTATAATGTTGCTTTTGGTTTATAATTTATTATATATGATATTAACTATGCAACCCGGACCAAGAAGATTTATGCTCTTTTTTCCTGTGATATAATTTTCTGTGCATGATTTCTCTCATCCCAAAAGTTTAATTCTTCTATGAAGTTTATTGGGAACTAAAAGTGCCAATTTAAAATATATTTTAGAAGTATAAATAAATAAATCTAAATGAAAACATTCTACAACAGGAACATCCACACAGTTTTTTATTTTTTATTTTAACTAAATAGCCATTCTTTCAACAAATCATGTTGCGTTCTGTGACATGTTCTGCACTATGTTTGGCACTATAAATAATACAGTGACCAGGGCACAGTTCCTGTTACAGTCTGACAGAGTTAGAAATAAATACCTCCAATCTATTCTAGTATGATCTAAAGGAGATATAAACACAATGTGCTGTGTGAGTCCGGGGCGGGGGGCGCTAATTCTTACCTGGGGAGTTAAGAAACATCTAACATAGAGGTGAGATTAAGTCTTGAAGACTTTTCTTCAAGTCTTCATTTGTAGACTTGGAGCTGTACAAATGAAGAAGAGAGGAAAACATACTTTAGCTCTGTCCATTTGCTTTAGGGGAAGCAATAGAGAAGAAGAGGCTACAAACACAGAAGGATAAAGGGATATACTTGGTTAAAGAAGATTGCTAGAGGAGTGGAGAGGCAGTGGATTTACCTTATCCAGGAAGAGGGATCATTTTTTTCTTAAGGAACTCCACAGAACTCTTCTCTCAAAGGTTGTCCCTAATTTTACCAATTAACATCACCACTGGTCTCTTTTCAGAACTTGCCCTTTTTGATCACTCTGTAGCACTTACTGACTGCTAGTCCTTTCTTCCTTGCCTGCCTTGTCCTCGCTTGGTTTGCCTAGGATTAATCTATAGAGAAATACATAGAGCTAGGAGAGGGCTAGGTCATAGATTCTACTTTTGACCTCTTTAATTCTTGCTCTATACACATGCCCCCTTGAGCTCAGCCACACCTGTAGCCAATCTGCCTGCCTTTCTCCACCCAGGCAAGTTTGTTTATTTGTTGTTTTTGTTTTTAATGACAACACTTGCACATCCACCTGTGAAACTTTCCTCCTGGATGTCCTCAGAAAGCTGAGTAAGCAAGTCTCAAAATGAACTCACTATTTGCCAAACCCTCCCTAGGTTTGCCATACCTGCCCTAGTCTCTCAAGTATTAAATTTTAGCATCACCCTAGACTTATGGCTCTTAGCCTGAACAGACTGAATATCTCCCCTTTTCTGTGTGCTCTTCTTCTTCCTAATGACCCATATCCTTTTTAGGCTATAACTATCTGTGATCCAATAATGTCTGTAATCTCTGCACCTTTCAGGGATCTTGAATCACAAAATTCTACTCTGGCTAATCAAAGCAGAAAATAAATTTTTTGAAAGACATCCAGTAACATAATTGGAAAGCTGTAGAACCAGGATCAGAAAATGGGAAGCATCATACAGAGTAGAACCTTGTCTCCCATCTATCTTTATACTTTTCCTTAAAGAGGTAATGTGCTCAGATGTTAGGTTGTGCAAAGTGATAATCTAGTTCTTATAACCCTCTTTTAGTAGATGCTGTTGGTGCTTTGCCCAGATCCACTTGACCAGCAGGACACACAAATGCCCAGCTGCTTGTGAGGGCTGCAACTGATGACTTATGCCTCTGACCTTTTCAGAAGGATTATCCTTGGTCAACTGAGGCAGCCAAAGACCAGTGATACAAAGGAACAAAAGCAGTGAGTTTTATGATCCAGAGACTATTTTTTATCTAGCCAAGGTTAGACTTTGCCTAATATCACTTCCTTACTTGGCTCCTTACCTGGCCCTATCCTGCTATATGGTTTTCTCCTGTGTTTATTCTGGAAGGTTCTGCTTCCAGGAAGCCCAACCTAAAACTTACCTGCAAACAGAGTTGATCATCCTCTGTGTTACCACAATTTCTACTTCATTCCTTGTTAATGACATTTAACACTTTGTATGACTATTTTTGGTTTATATATTAATATCTCTTAATAGGCTATGGAATCTGTGAATGCAGGGAACATGTGCATTTTTCTGTCCTTAAGTTCTATCACATATGTAAACAGGAACTTATAAAGGGTAGGCTGAACTTAAGTGAAAATAAAAGTCAGATCATAGTAGATCAAAGAATGAATAGAAATAAGGCAATGGAGACAATAAGTGTAACAGTAGGCTCTTGTTCTAATGTCTAAATGTACACTGAAGTGTCATTATTGGCTTACCTATTTTATCTGCCAATTAGAGTATGGTGATAGAGGAAAAACACATTTTTAGTAATTAGTCTCTGCCCAGAAGAATTTCTTACCAGATAAAAAGTTCACACAATATGGTTAATTTCCCAAGTAGGTCACATATATTCTTTCTTTCTTTGCTAGTTTCATTATTGTTTACTCAGGAAGGGTTAAGATTTAAAATTTATGACTTAGCAGTTTGTTCCATTTGTTCCAAATGGTTCTAACTTGATACCATACTGCCTCATCTATGAAAATCTGTGTGTGATGGATACGGGACAAATAATTTTAATGAGGGTGAGATGTAGCTCAATGGTAGAGTGCTTGCCTAGCATGCATGAGGCCCTAAGTTCCATCCCCAGTATCATAAAAATAATGATAATAATAGTTTTATTGAGCATTTACTATACACAACATATTGTGACATCAGTTGTTAGGGGATAGGAGGTTCACAAGATAGAACAGAAACTGTTTCTATGTTGCAGGAGTTTGAGATAGCTATGATCATGGCATAGTTTAGGATCAGTTATAAAGGATCTTATCAACATATTTCAAGTTAATTAATAATTAATGCTGAGTCCATAAGGACCAATAGGGCATAGCATGCAGAATGATAGCAAGAACTAGATCAATAAAGAAAGGAAGTTTTCTGGAGAGAAGCTTTCCTCAAGTGTGATAATGAACCTCATTTTAAAAGATACTTTCTCAATATTCCTCTTTAGTTCATGCCTTCTTATTTCTTTTTTACTATTTATTTATTTTATATTTAGTTATTTATTATATTTATTTATTTATTATTGGTTCTTTTTAGTTATACATGACAATAGATTAATTTTGACATAACTATATAAGCAAGGACTATATCTTGTTGTAATTCAGTCCACAGTACCGCTCCTTCTTCCATTTCCCCATTCCCTGCTCCCTTCCCTCTACTGATCTTTCCACCATTTACCTGTAGTTATTTATTTTTTAAAATTAATTTCTTGCAGATGTACATGATGGTGAGATACACTGTGGTATATTTATATGAACATAGGAAAGTTATAGCAGATTCATTTCACTGTCTTTCCTTTTCCTGTCACCCCTCTCTTCCCTTCATTTCCCTTTGTCTGCTCCACTGAACTTCTCCCCCGCCATGACTTCTTATTTCTGCTCTAAAATTCCCAAGCCACGATTCTAAAAGTGCCATATTCAACTACTAGAAGGAATTAAGTAGATGGCGGTCAGTCTGTATCTCAAGCTGAGAGTCTCACAGGGCTGCCACTGGGTGAAATGCCATTATACCATTGGTTCAAGTTAGGCCCTCAAATTGTTAAATCCAAAGGTTTATTTATCTCAAGGGATCTCAGGGTTTACAGGTTCTACATGAGGGATCAGTGAACTTTTTCTGTAAAGTTTAAGTATTTTAGCCAGATGTGGCAGTGCACACCTGTAATCCCAGCAGCTCAGGAGGCTGAGACAGGAGGATTGCAAGTTCAAAGCCAGCCTCAGCAATTTAGAGAGGCCCTAAGCAACTTAGGGAGACCCTGTCTCAAAATAAAAAATTAAAACGGGCTGGGGATGTGGCTCAGTAGTTAAGTGCCCCTGGGCTCAAGTCCCGGTACCAAAAAAAAAGAAGTATAAGTATTTTAGAATTTACCTCCTGTATCATTTTTGTCACAACTATTTAACTCTGCCATTGTAGTGTGAAAACAGTCAGAATATGTAGTGCGACTGTGTTCCAATAAAACTTTATTTACAAAATAAGCAGTTGGACAGACTTGGCCCAGAAGCTATAGTTTGCCAATTTCCGTTCTACAAGACTGACTCACACCAACAACATTTCCAACAATTACTATTCAGATACAGATAGGGCTCACATTTACCCAGAACAGATTACCTGAATGTCTTATCAGAAATTGGCCACTAAAGAAGTTATACTTCCAATCAGAAATTTGCTTAGCAAGCAACAGATCAAGCAAACAAAATTGCTTTCTTGATTTGTCTTCTTCTAGAAGTGCCCTGAGCAGTGGTTTGAATGCAAGTGCTTATTGGCAGATAATCCCAGGAAATATGAGTAAGGAAATAGAGAAGTAAAGCAGGGAAGGATACGAAGTTAATAAAATTTGTGTTATCAAGCAAGATGACTAAAATCAACAGCAAAATCTCCAGGGAGAACATGTGTCAGATTTATCCCACTAATGGGGGAAGGGAGCAGGAATATTTATCCAGGAACTGTCAGTTACTGGTTTGAGGGGACAGGTAAAGAGAGTTCCAGTGTTCAGAGAAAGCCATCAAGCAAAGAGTTTCAGGGGCTGACTACTAGAAGTTGGGCAGCATATATGGACAAGGTAAATGCCAAGGACATATAGTGGGGCACCAACAGTATTTGTTATGTTTGTTTTCTTCCAAATGATATTCATCAGGTTATATGACTGAATGAGTAAATTTTCTGTCATAGGAATTTTTCTCAAGTGGACTGGTCATGGAGAAACAAACTAATCTTTCTCTTCATCATGTTGATAGACACACACACACACACAAACATTTTTTTAACAATCTCTTTTCTGAAATATTCCTCATTAGCTAACCCTAATTTTAAATGCTAAAATGGAACATACTAGAATGGTCATAGTTATAGATTTTTTTTTAAACTGGTGAGTACTTTGTTTTATAGTATCTTTTTGAGATTTAGGAAGCATGGGGCTTGTTGACCAGACGTATACCAACACGTGTGCCACTCTCAAATGGCCTTGATCTACAGTGGTTCCTTGCTTAGTATGTGCACTTTGCTGCCATGTTTGTTGTTAGAGGAGACCAAAGGCTGGCCTGTAGACAAGGAAAAAGTAGATTAGCAGTGAAAGAATAAAGGTGGTCAAGGAAGCAAGGGAATGAGTTTTGGAAGAAGCAGAAGCAGTAGAGGTTGGGCAGAAGTAGGGTGAGTAGTAATCACTGCAGCCTGTAGGAAAAGGAAGAGATAGGAACAGACCTCTTCTGATTCCTACAATCTTTTTTTCTCTCTTGTAGTAGTAGTAGTAGTAGTAGTAGTAGTAGTAGTAGTACTACTACTACTACTACTACTACTGGTGGTGATGGTAATGGGGAGATTTCAGGGCATTTGTTAAATATATCCAGGGTTTGTGCCTTTGACCTCTCTCTATGGTTCTTCACCAGAGACTGTCTTTTCTTTCTCTTAGTTTGTCTGCTTGGGTTTATATTTCCAACTAGAGGAGTAGAATGCTTCTGATCACCTCCAGCATATTCCAGATCTCAGGGCGAATTGTGTGGTCACAGCTGAATTCAAGAACAGGAAGGATCAAAATTGTCTCCTTTGTCTGATCATGCGGACCCTTGGGGCATTAACCAATCAGGCAGAGTTACTTTGGGAGCAACTACGGAAAACCAGAGTGGGTAAGCACTCTCTTGGTACACACTCTAGTTTGGGAACACAGTACCATAGAAGAAGTAACTCCATGATGCTGACATGTTCAGTGCACAATTCTTAGGTTGTTCCATTGACTTTGTGAGCCACTGCCATTCTTAAAGTCAAACAAGCAGTATAAGCCTAGCAGTTAAAAGCATGGGCTTTGGCATCATGCTGACCTGAGGTATATTACTGTTTCAACCACTTAGCTGTGCTTCATGCTGTATCCATTTAGATAAAAATGTCAATACTTCACTGAGCTTCCTATGAATAACCTACTTTCACAAAAGCATTTGAGGTCAATGCAGACTTTCTTAAAATTTTGCAGTGGAAACCAAGAGTTTACATCATGTTCCTCAAAGCAATCAACTTCAAAATTTGTTTGACATTTATATTCTTCCAAGTTCCTTCTTGGGCTTCCTGTTACGATTATTTTCTCTCTGTCTTTCATACAATGACTAATATCATTGGCTCTATTCGCCTCATCCTTAACCCCACTTATTTCTGTTCCATTTTGCTATGCAACTGAGACCCTTCTGGTTCTCTAGGTCAAACATAGAGGGGTCTCCAGTTAACAGGACCCATTCACCTTAAAAGGAAAATCAGATTATGTTATTGGTGGAAAGGATGGGGGTTTCTTATGCTTCATGTCTCCATAAAGAACTTTTCCTTGTTTTGTATGTGTGTGTGTGTGTGTTTTTCTACTTCATTTTCTGAGAAAGAAACACAAGAGCAACACATCCAGCTTCTCTCTTTTCCCTTTGTCTACCCCTCTCCAGGGGTGAAGAAGTAACTTTTAAAAAATTATAAACAGGGGCTAGGGCTATAGCTCAGTGGCAGAGCACTTGTCTAGCATGTGTGAGGCACTGGACTCTATCCTTAGCACCTCATAAAAATAAATTAATTAATTAATTAAAAAGAAATCTCACCACCCCTTTAAAGAAAAATTAGAAATAGGAGGAAAAGGAACAGAATAGTTGTGTATGGCAGCTATGAAGGTGTGCCACTCAGACCACCCTTCAAGAGAGAACTTGCCATTCTGTTGTAAGGAGTGCAGCTAATTAACAACCTCCAAAATTTGGAGACTGTATTCTTCTTGGGCAACCTAGCCAGTGACCAAATACAGAAGGAATGCTAAAACCTGCCATTTCTGCCAATGTGATATTCCATTATAAGATTGTTTAATCTGGAATTCCCCAGTGGGTTGTGTGACATTTTGTCCAATCTGCACTGAGATCGCAGGCTATCCCTACACAATTCTGCTTCTTTTTTTTTGCTTTGATAGATGTCATGTCATCTGAAGATTTCCCATGCCAAGTTCCCTTCCTCACACTTTTATCTTTAACAGGTTTTAGTCATAATAAGCTTTTTGCACTCCTAACTCTTAACAGTCTGCTTCCCAAAGATCCCACTAACACAGTGTGGTTCTATGGCTTGATTATGTACTTATTTGTGCTCTCTCTCTCTCTTTCTTGTGTTCTCTGACAACTTGTCTAGATGATTCATGCATGTACTCTCACGAACTCTATGTACCAAGTTTCCCAGAGAATGACTTCCCCCTTGAAAGTAGGAGGTTGTATTCTTGGGTATATCGTTAGGGAGGGAGGTTTAGGGGTGCCCAGCATGTCTGCACCCAGTTTCATTCCATAATTCACTCTCAGAATGACAACACTGATATTTTTATCTTTATCTGTTTTAGTCCTGTAGTTTCAGTCTCAATTAGTTTGTGACTCAGGAGGGAAATAAAAGGGCTGATTCATTTATCCTTTCAACCCCAGTATGAATAAGAAAAAAATTCTTACATGTAATTTGGAATACTTGAATGGTTTTCCATAGGTCACATAGGGCATTCCTTCTGCTCTTTTTTAATGAATTCATTTTTAAAAATTAATCAAAGGCATGATCTTAAAAGGTGATAAAAATGAACGGAATGATAGAATTTGATTACTAAAGAATTTTTACAATAATTGCTTCTGCAGATGGACCTGTTGCTTCCTTGAAGATATAAAGGTAGAATATCCAGATCAGGAGCATGAGGCATTCCTAGAATTTTAGCCTATGTATATATATTCAACAGAGGAATTTGCTGGTCTTATATAGCATATCCAGAAAGGGCTCTAGCAGAGAGGCTTTAGGGTACTGATTCTCTCACATTGTCTGTCTATGGGAACTTCTGTGCATACAGTCATTGCTAAAGTGTTGGTCTGGATATCCCTTCATTCCTTCCCAGATACCTGGCCCAATGTGTCTCAGGTGCCTACTCAGAATGTCACTTATGTTGGTATTGTATCCATAGTCCCTCTGCTGATCAAAGAGATCATGTGTAGCTTCAGTGGATGGTATGTTCCCATACTACCAGAGACTTCTTGTCTCAAGTGCCTTTATTTCTCTGACTTAGAATATTCTCTGGCTATGGGAGCGTGCTAGGCCCATCCATGTGCCAGGGAATTTAATGCAGAAGGAGTACCTTCTAACCAATGTAGAACAGGAGTTAGTGGGAACAGCTCCAATTTCCTCACTCTCTCAGAGGGATAATTCTGCAATATGATCCACAAAATCTCTCAGAGGATGCCCAATACATTAATCCCCCTAGCAATAACCCATTCATTAACATACTTTGTATTGAATGTTCTCCCTTTTCTTTTTTGTTTCCTCTTCTGTGCTTCCTAATATCACCCCCTGCTGTGAACTAAATGTTTGTGTCACTTCAAAAGTCATATGTTCAAATCCCAACCCCCAGTGTGATGGTGTTCGGAGATAGCGCCCTTTGGGGTCTTGAGGGTTGAGCCCTCATTATGAGATTAGTGCACTTATAGGATGGTGACATGGTTCCCCAACTGCCAAACTTGCAGTCTGCCTACTGGTCCCTGACAAGAAGCGGCAGCAGAGTGGTGTAGTGGTAGACCAGCAGAGTGACGACCTGAGTGGGCTGGAGCTCACTGCTGTGTGGAGCCTGCCATACAGGAGCTCCTGGCTAAAGGCGCCATGGGCTGGTGCTTTGGTGAACTGGAGCAAGCCTATCTGTCACTTTGTGGTAGCCCGGCTTCCACATAGTTGGGATGTCTGCTGCACACTCTCCGCAGCACTGCAGTGCCAGACACCCCACTGAGCATGCGCAATTAATGACTTCAACCTGCGGCTTCCGGAAGCAGGTATAAAATGGAAGTGGGTCAGAATTGAATGACAGTTGGGACTCAAGAATTGACCAATGGCATTAGGTCAATGGCGTTAGGTCAATGGTGTTCCAAGTTTAATTAGCATAAACTTGCACCATAGCGTTAGTATGTTTCCAAACCCTAATTAGCATAAGTGTGGACCAATAGCTGTGAACCAAGTGCTCTATAAACCCCTAGACTAGCACACTCACAAGGAGAAAAACTGTTATTGGTTACGGTCTTTCAGTGCAAGCAGTTCTGTTCTGTTCCTGTTCTTCAATAAATCCTACCAGTAACACTCGTTCATCCTGGTCTGTGGATTTCATTCTTGGAATTAAACAAGAACCCAGAAAGAAGAAGAAATTGAAGAAGAGCTGCTGGGGTTTGCTTCAACACTGGAGGGCATGACCTGCCATTAAGAACTGTAACATTTCTTGCTGTAGAGGCCTGCAGCTTGTGCAAACTCCACCTGCCAGCCGACAGAGTGAATTGAGTTTCACCTCAAAATGTCAGTTTCAACAGGAAAGAGCTTGTTCTTCCCTGTCATGTAAGGATAGAGCAAGAAAACTTCCATCTTAAAACCAGGAAGAGTTCTCACTAGACCCCAACCATGTTGGCACCCTGATCTCTGATGTCCAGCTTTCAGAAAGGTATGGAATAAATGTTTGTTTTTTAAGCCTCCCACCACAAACCCAGGCTGTGATAATTTGATACAGAAGCCTGAACTAAGACACCCCCAAATAAGCTATTTATATCCAAACCCTATTCTCAGGATCTACTTTGGGAAGAACTCAAACTAAAATCTCAACTCTGGTTCTAGTAGACTTTCTTTAGAAACAGACATGTAGAAAGCTGAGTCACAGAAATTGTGACATTCTAGACTGAAGAACCAGGAATTCTTATAGTGACTATCTTTAGACAGGCTTTGGATGAAGAACCCTTCCCTAGTTCTAACTCTCATGACGTCCAGTCCTAGGTCCATGAACTCACTTGCTGTTAGTATATGTGTGTTTCTGTTCTTCACAAGCTAAATATCATTGACTTGACCAGAAGGCAAAAAAAATTCAAGCTTGCTTCAACTGTGTCTATTCATATAAGACAATTCTCACTTGCAGTGGAGAAACTGAGTTAGCTTGCAGGTTATTCATTAATGACAAGCTTTTTAAACCATAACATTCTAAAATGTGGGAGAAACTCCAGTCCCAACAGCAACTCATTATTAAATCACTTTGAAGTTTTTAGGGTAAGCCTGGAAACATTTCTACAGAGAGATATTTCATTCATTTTGCTTTATTTGACTCTCTTTAGCTTCTGATCAGCCTCCAAAGGAGGTAGAATATACTACTTTGAAACCTCATGATTCCCTATGACTGTCTTCTTTTGACAATTCAGTGATTATTGATCAGGAATGAATATTCCTGTCAAGTCAAACAATTTTTTTTATATTCAGCTTAGTAAGAGAAAGGGCAAGGGACAGAGACAGGTAATAGGAGGGACCTCCATCAGAGTGAGATAGCTCCTATGAGGAAAATAACCTCAATCTCAGCTAGAGAAACATGATATTATCAGAGCAGTGCATGGATGTGGATTGGATCTAGGAGAAAAAAATTTTTTTCCAGAAAAACATTGCTGGGACAATTGGTGAAAACTAAATATGGACTGTATATTATATAATTAATAACTTCATACCAGTGTTAAATTTTCTGAACTGGATACATATACCATGGTTTTCTAAAATAGTTTCCTTATTCTTAGGAAATATTTGCCGAACTTAGGTACATCTGTCTGACTCTACCTGAAATATACTCTGGGTTTTTTTTTTAAATATATTTTTTAGTTGAAGGTGGACACAATATCTTTATTTATTTATGTGGTTCTGAGAATCGAACCCAGTGCCTTACACGTGCGAGGCAAGCGCTCTACCACAGAGCCACAGCCCCAGCCCAACTCTGGGTGTTTGTGTATACACAAACATATAATATACATGTGGGAAAATGTTAACAGTTGATGCATCGAAAACCAGAGAGTTTTGTGTACTACATATGCAACTCTTTTGTAAGTTTTAAATTACTGCTAAATAAAAATTTTAAAGTACCAAATTATTACCTTATCAAAAGTAGAGAAAATTTTTCTAACCAACCCTGCTGCTATAATAAAGTGGAAAGAAAATGGACTTGGGGTTTCTAAGAACTGGTTACTCCTAGCTCTACAATACAGTAACTGAGTATTATGGGATAAAGTCACTACATTTCTCTAAGACTTTCCTTCCTCCCTCCCTCCCTTCATTCTTTCCTTCCTTCCTACCTCCCTTCCTTCTTTTCTTCCTTCTAGTACTGGGGAGTGAACACAGGGACACTCTACCACTGAGCTACATCCCCATTTCTTTTTTATTTTTTATTTTGAGACGAGGTCTTGCTAAATTGCTATCACTGGCCTCAAAGTTGGGATATTCCTGTCTCAGCTTCCTGAGTGGCTGTAATTACAGATGTGAGCCATCATGCCTGGCTGAGGTTCAGTTTTCTATAAAAATGAAGACTGGTCTAGATAATCTTTAGAATTAGCTCCTGTTCTCACACTTGGTAGGCCTTCTCTTTCTATATCTTCACTGAAAGACATAAATAAAACCATAAATTCCTTTTCAAGTACATTTATTCTTTATTGATTCATTTAGAGTAGCCTTCCTGAGAGCGAAGTTGCATATCAGCTACAATGCCTAACTTCAATATAAATGTCTGCAAAGGCAATTTAATGCATTTAAGAATATAATTTACCAACAGGAAGCATAATTAATTCAGAGGCATTCTTACTGAGTAATCCCAGGTTTTTGGTATAGGTTCATTTCATCCATGAAGTCAAGAGAATGTAACTGAGCTGTATATAACCTCAGTGCATCAGACACATTTTCATAAGGGAGCTACATATTATATCCCAAATAGATAAAGAGATGGCAAAAATAGTAATGAATGGTTTCATCAACAGATTATGACATTATCTGCTGGCAATATTAGTCTGTTTGCTACTTATGCAATAAAGGCTGACAGCTAGCTGCAAGAGTAATTAATCTAAGCAAATATTGTGAATTGTTCTTAGTTTAAACATGGAGTAACCATCCCACTAACCTAAGAGAAATCCATGCAGTAAATCACTTCTGGAGGCATAAGGATCCAGAAAATTCTGCTTCTAAAGGGTAAAGCATCATTTTCATTTTGAGACCTACTTTCAGATACCAAATTAAATTTCAGATGGCCTCAGCTTTTTTCCTGTCTCTAAAAGACCCAACTCACAAATTTGTCATGCCTCCAGTTTCTGAGAGCTGGCACTGGTAGTCTTTTCTCAGATGAATTCCAAGGCTCGTTCAGCTTGGCTAGTTAATTATAGTCATTATCATGAAAAATACTAGGTCACATTAGTTCCATTTTTTTTCTTTGCAGAAGAGAGTAATGTGTGAATGTTTAGTCAGGTCATTTTGTATTCAGCAACTAACTCTGTCTTTTATTACTTGACTGTGACATTGGTAGAGGTCACCTGCAAAGCCACGGGCAGGCAGGATAGAGTAACTTGTGTCAGGAATGTGACAACTAAATAATGTTACAGCATTGGTTTGTTTCTTCAATATAAATGCACTGATATATTGGTCCACCCTTAACTCCATCGTCTTCGAAAAATGACTTTGGTTCCTCTTGTTCCTAAAATGTTCTATCTGTAAAATGGGGGTATCATTTTATTTCTTGAATATCAGTAGCTGAACAAAAAGAACAAAGGAATAAAGAAAACATGGGAAAACAAATAGTCTCAGCTTCAGAAGAAATTGTGAATCAGGAAACGTATGGCCTTCTTTTTGGTCCTCAAAGCTCCTCTGAAATGACAGGAAAGGGATTTTTTTTTTTAAAGATAGAAGCTTGAAAAGGTAAGATAGGGGATAATAGCAACAATTTGGAAGCTGAAAAGCAGTCAATGGTCTAGAAAACCTGAGAATTCTGAATTGTAAACTGCATAGGGGAAAGCTGTGAACCAAATAGCTATACAGAGCACCCTGGGAAAAGCTTTAGGAATTGTTGGTAACAGTGAACCCTGAAAGTTAGGATGAGGGTCAAGCTGAAAGCAGAAGGACTGAATAAAATTCTGTATATAAGCATTTAGAGTCTAGATCCCTTACCTAACTCTGTGCAGCATCTGACTGCCCCGCCTGCATTCTACCAGCAACTGAAATTTGGTTTTTGAAAGAGAATAAGACTGGGGACATCTGGACTGGGGAATACCAGGTACAGTTAAGGTCAGAAGAGCTCTATGAAAAATAGGGGATTAAATGAATATTCATTTGAGATGCTGCTTCTCCAAGCCCTCTTCTACTCTGCTCTTATAGAAATGGCAATCAGACTTGGGTCCCATGTTGCTAACCAAGGTATCTCATGACAGTTATCAAATTGTTCATACTTTTCCCATTTAACTGAAGGGTTATGTTATAGGGAGATTCTGTACTTCCATCATGAGGCTCATAATGTCTGATTTTCTTGTCTTTTGTGAAATTGTAGACCCTGATTGTCACACCCTGGATTCATCATATCATTAGAAGTCAAGAAATGATAATATTCTAACTCTATCATTCTTTCTTTGTTTATGGCTAGAATACCTCTAAAACCAGAAAATTTCCCTCATCAACTATTTGCCTATTTTGCCATAACATGTGTATAGGAAAGGCAGGATAAATGGTTAGTTTTTTCCCTTTATTACCAGCTTTCAAAATAATAAGTTGTTTTCCTGGCATAGATTTAAGATTTTTTGATGTGTTTTAATTATTGTTAATATTGATGTCCTCTTTCGTTTTTATAATTGTTTCTATTTTTATATCAAAGCTATATTTGCAGAGTATAGTCAAATAATTTACCCATTTTCCACCTTCCAAAGGCAGTGATTTTCATTTTTCTTAGCTAATTAGCTTGATACCTTTATCAACACATGCTCATTATTTGTATTTAGATTTCAGCATTCTCTACTACTTTTCAATACTGAAAATGAGGATTTAGCTTAATTTGACCCTTCCAGCCTCTACCCCCACCACATACCCATCACCTATAATCTTCATATAGTTACAGCATAGTTATGGTTAGTTCAATATTAAATGTTTTTATTGACTGTGTAAATATTATTCATAATTGAGGCCCATACAACACTCTGGTTATTGTTCCATTTTTGTACAATTTTTCATTTTACCTGGAGTTAATGATTGCCATTGATCCGTTTGCTCACTTAATTTTCTATGTTCTTATTAACAATTCAGTCTCCAACTCTTCACCAACTGTATAAATCTCATCTTAACACTTTTAATGTATCAGGTCCTCTTTCCATGTTGACATCTTGAATAAGCTTTCTGAAGTTTTTAGACTGCAGCCAACCCAGTCTTCTGGTGTAAGGATGTCATTCTGTGATCTCCCTCACAGGTTAGCTGCTGAGACTCTGTGACCTCTATAGTTACACCCACTGTTCCCTGGTTTCCTTACCTCTCTTTTCTTTGGTGTGTCTATTTTTTAGTTTTGCTGACAATCTGACAGGCCCTGGCATTTGAAAATTCATGTCCTTCAGTTGTGGGGCATTTAATCCCCCAATTATTCAATACTCCCTTCTTCTCCATTTTCTTTGTCCTGTTTTTTTTTTTTTTGTTTTTTTTTTTTTTTTTTTTTCTTTCTGTACTTATAATTGATTGGATGCTGAAACATCCAGATTGGTTCTTTAATTATTTTACCTTTACTGTATTATCTTTTTGTCCTCTGACTCTGCTTTCTGGAAGATTTTCTCAACTTCATAGTCTCAACTTTTAATTTCTTCATCACAATTTTAATCTCCAAAAAGACTTTTTTGTTTGTTTGTTCTTTGTTCCTTTTACTAGCACCCCCTTCTTATTTCATAAATGCAGCATTCTCTTTTTACTCTAAGGATATTAATTAAATACTTTTCTTTATAATTTTCCTCTCCTTGCAAACTTGATTTTCCTCCACACTCCTTTGTTTGAATGTTTGTTTAATTCTGTTTGGCCTCCGAATTTCAGACAAGAGGATTTCCACAGAAGATTGCTCTCTTTGGTTTATGTGTTCATACTTAACAATGAAGTATTTAAAAGATGACTTGTGGGGGTCCTCTCTGCCACGTCCCGCGTGGAGGAGGAAAGAATTAACTGCCAGAGGAGGATGTTGGCGGTTTTTCTATCTACTACCTGAAAAACTTATCTACTTAATGAACACACAAAAGCCAATACTCTCTTTATATGAGAGGGGGCGTGACAGGTCTGGCCATACCAGCTCTGGCCTCTTACAACAACAACTCGCCCAACTCTCCTTTGTTTGTAACATACAGGTGAAGAGGACAAGGACCGGGAGGAGCTTCTTCTGTGATGGACAGGTTAGGGTGGAGTTAGGGAAGCCATTCTCTTAGGGGAAAATTCCAAAAGGAGAAAGGGAACCACTCCCACGCAGGGCCACATACTTCTTGCCAGTTCCTAGAAGCCAGGCGTCTGTGTCACATGGTTCAACCTAGTCTGATTCTGCTAAATAAGGAGGCTTCTCACAATGACTGGATACTCTGTGGGAGTAGGTGGGTTTTGTCAAGTTTAGCTGACATGGTAATGTGACTGGTATGTTTCTCAGGTGTAATCTCTCATGTCAACATCCACAGAGAAGGATTATCCAGACATTATGAGCCTCATGTTGAAAGTACAGAATCTACCTATAAAGTAATCCTTCAGTTAAGTAGCAGAAAGATGAACAATCCAATAAACAGCATCAGGCAGTTGGTTAGCAACATGGGGAAAAAAATGAATATGTACTTCACACCATATACCACAATTTCATGCATTGTGATAACCAAATGTGAAAAGGCAAAACGTTCAAAGTTTTGGAAGGAAACTAGAATATAATCATTTTTTAAATTTTCTTTGTGGTTTGATGTAGGGAAGGGGATCTTAAATAAGACATTAAAATATAAACCATAATGGAAAAGATTGATAAATTTATATTAAAATTCAAATGCCTATGTATCAAAAGACACCACAGTAATAACAGGACAAAACCTACATTGTGAAGAAATTTTTGTGACACACATAATTGACAGGATTAATTATCAGACCATATTAAACACTACTATAAATCAATGTCAGTCTGGGCATGGTGGTACATCCCTGTAATCCCAACAACTTGGGAGGCTGAGGCAGGAGGACTGCTAGATCAAAGCCAGCCTCAGCAGTGTAGTGAGGCCTTAAGCAACTCAGTGAGACTCTGTCTCAAACTAAAATATTAAAAAAGGGCTGGGAATGTGCTTAAGTGCCCGTGGGTTCAGTTCCCAGTACCAAAAAAAAAAAAAAAAAAAAAAAAAAAAATCAATATCAGAAAGACAACCCAATCAAAAATGGAAAAAATGGAAAGAAGCTATTCATAAAGTAGGTAAAATTATTGACCAAATATCAGATTAATGATGTAATAATCTGGGAGATGAATATTAAAGCAACTCTGAGATATCTTGACATCCATCAGATTGACAAAACATAAAATGTCAGATAATACCATGGGTTGGTGTGGATGTAAAGCATTTCGACCTCTCTAATATTGATGGTAGTGATTATAAATTGTCTCAACCATTTTGATTTAACAATTGGCAATATCTAGTAAAAGGGTGTGCCTATATTAAGACCCAGCATTTCTGACCCTCGGAATATTCCCTAAAGAAATTCATGGGTAGAAATGAGTGGATATTTATATATATTTTATATATATATTTATATATATTTATTATATTTTTGTAGGAAAATAACTAAAATAGATCTAATACTCATCAATGCAAAAATAGATCATTATATTGTGATAATAGCAGTATTATATGATGAAATACTATGCAGCTTTGAAAATTAATCCACTGGGGTTACATGTATCAATAGAGATAGATCTCAAAAACCTACACTGATCAAAAATAGTAATTTACAGAAGGTAGGCACAGTACCATACTGTTTATATATAATAAACATGCAAAATAAATATATATAAATTTTATATACACATTTATGCACATGAAGTATGATGCATGAATGGAAGTAAATACATATTTAGGCTTATGGTAATTTCTAGAGTGGGAGGATACATAAGATTTGATAAGGGTATAGTCTTAAAATCATCCCACTAAGAACAATAGTAAGAAATGGCTACAGCAGCATTTTCAAAGTTTCATCACCAATTATATACATGCAGTATTCAGAGATTTTTAATGATGTGATAAAACCACCAACTGCTAGCCTGGGTAAATTTTAAAAAGCCATATCTAGCCGCCCTATCAAACTAAATAACAAGAATTACTGTTCAATTATTGCTAACAATAAGAAAGACTCCTCCTTCAGACAACTTAGAGCAAAGCTGATTGTACTCTCTGCCAAATGCTATTTCCATAGCCTGGCTTGAGCTATTTTAAGTATCTGTCAGGTCTTGAGCAATTTCTATATATTTCTTTGGTAACAGTTCCAACATCCAAATTAGCAACTGGATGTTTGAATAACCAAGCAAGATAAAAAAAATCATTATGTGAACTTTTAATCTAAGCCCCATTTGTTCAAATGGAAAGTAAAATCTAACCCGCCAACACTAAATGTTCTTCTGTTATAGCTCATTTATAGAGTCATATAATTTTCATATCAAGGCCTCACTATAAATATTTGCTTTTAGAAATGAGAGAGACTGGCAGTCTAGTTATTTAACAAAATTATTTAAGTTCTGTGACATGTACTATGATAGGTCACTCTGCTGAAGAAGGAGAAAGGATATTATGTCCCTTATTTATTTATAAAAATAATTAAATGATTAAATTGGTTGAATTTTTTTTTTTGGTACCAGAGATTGAATACAGAGGTGCTTAACCAGTGAGCCACGTCCACAGCCCTTTTTTTATTTTTTATTTTGAGACAGGGTCTTGCTAAGTTGCTGAGGCTGGCCTTGAACTTGTGATCCTCCTGCCTCAGCCACCCAAGTTGTTGGAATTACAGGTGTAAACCATATGCCCAGCTAAATTGACTAAATAAATAAACAACATTAAAGGAATATAACCATTAAAATTATACTTTAAGGTTTTTATTGTTGTTGTTTGTTTATTTGTTTTGGTGTTACCAGGGATTGAACCTAGTGGTGCTCTATCCCTGAGATATAGCCCCAGTCCTTTTTAGTTTTTACTTTGAGACAGGGTCTGGCTAAATTGCCCAGACTGGTCCCAAACTTGTGATCTTCTTGCCTCAGTTTCCCAAATAGCTGGGATTACAGGTGTGCACCACCATGCCCAGCTTTAAGAGACCTTTCATAAAAAAATGTTGCACAGTCAGACACTGTGTAAGTGTATAAAATATTATGAAAGGAAATATACAAAATGTTATATTTCTCTAGATGTTGGGATTATGGGTTATATTTTTCAAATATTGTACAATGATCTGTTAATCAGCTTTGTGTTGCTGTGACCAAAATATCTGACAAGAACACTTAGAGGAGGAAAAGTTCATTCTGGGCTCATAGTTTCAGAGGTTCAGTCTATGACTGGTCAACTCCATTACTATGGACCTGAAGGGATAGCAAATGTCACATCAGAAGAGTGTGGAAGAGGAAAGCTACTCGGCTCATGGCAACCAAGAATCAGAGAGAGACAGAGTGAGAGCTAGGAGCCAGGGATGAAATATTATCCCCAAGGGTGCTCCCAGTGACCTACATGCACCAGCTATGTCCCACCTGCCTAGAGTCACCACCCAGTAACCATTTGAATTTTTAATCCATTAAATAATCTTATTATTTGACCTCTGAACATCCCTGCATAACACAGGAGCTTTTAGGGTGATACCTCATATCCAAACCATGACAAATGAACACACATGGCTTTTCTAAATGGAAAAAAAAGGTTTTTTTTTAAACTAAGAATAATGTATGTAAATCTTTAGAGGACACACTTTAATCCTAATTACTGAGTTATTAATAGAAAGCCTGAATGATTGACTATGCAATATGAAATATCGTTTGCATGTCTTGGTAGATTTTGTTTAAATTCAGTTAAGTATTCTATTCTAATCAGAAGTGATAGTCCTTCCATTTTCCAGAATCATTTCTTTAACAAAATTATTTATCCCCTCAAGTGTGCTTTTCTGACACATCAGAGATACCCTTGGTCATATATCTGTGCACTTAAAATTAACTATGGTGGTTCTTGGTCTTTGTTACTTATTAAAATTACCCAGGGAAGTTTTTAAAATTCCAGAGCTTGAACACACCCTTGACACATTAAATCAGAATTTATATGGGTGGAATCCAAGCTTCAGTAGTTTGTAAAGCTCCCCAGGTGGATTCAACGTGCATCCAGTATGGAGAACCAGTGCACTACTTAGAGTCTTATTACTCAAAATGTGGTCCATCACTTAGAAACTTGTAAGTATAGAATCTTATGCCACACTCCACACCTACTAAATTAGAACCTGCATTTTATCAGCACCCTAAATGATTTACATGCTGTTAAAGGTTGAGAAGCACTATTCTAGAGTATTCAAATGAGTGATTGAGGTTAATAGGATCAAGGTCATGAGTTTGACCTTTGTTCTAACAAGTAGTTTTGCTGTGTTTGAGGCAGGTAGTTACTGCCTCATTTGTGTTTACTCTTCCATTTTAAGGTCATGGTGCCGACCTTTGTGGTCACAGGTAAATGTATGCATGTAATGATCTCTCAACAGCCAGGGCTGTTTCTGTTGCTTGTTAGCGGTTCCTCATTACCCCAGGAAATCCGTCAGTTAATGACATTAATCACTCTGGCATCATTTTGAAACTTTATCCCACAAGGCCCTTCACAATCAGATTCACATTGTGGCAAAACCCCAAGGTCTTTCACACATTCATATTGATTTACATTTCATAGTTTAGGGCACAGAGGAAACCCTCAATAAATATTAATTGCTACTATTACTATTATTTTGGTGCTGATGGTTGAATCCAGGGCCTCCTGTGTGCTAAGCACAAACTATACCATTGGGTTACACCCCGGGTCCAAAAGTCTTGCTTTTAATGAGAAAACTTCCTGGCTGGAATGTCCTTTTTGCTTCTTCCTCACCTGCAAATGCAAACTTAGCCTTCAAATACTGATTCCCTGCATGGCCTCGGTCTAAAATCTGCCACTCAAGGGAAACATCCTGTGTCACCTTCTCTGATTGTAATTCCTCTGCAGTAGGTGCTGTAACCCCTTCTCCTGTATGCACTTCTCCAGGAGAGGGACCAGATATCCTTGAAGTCCTAGGGCTCCTAGACCTTCCGTAAATAACGCATACAATGAATCAATGATTGAAACAAAAAACCATCTCCTGTCATGGAGATTTGCCAGGTGCATGGCAGGCGTTTTACTCAGACAGAATAGAAAACCACTAGAAAGCATCTGGTGTTGAAAATTGAAGGATTATGGAAAATAATATTCCTACAAGGCAGCTCCCCCAAGAAAAACAGAGGGACAGTGTGGCTCAGGAGGGGAAATCAGCCAAACATTACACCTCTCCCAGGACACTTTTTCCCAATAACAATGGGCCCTGAGGGGTAAAGCGAACTTTCATCCCTTCCCAGGTTCATCCCCAGCATCTCCACCACCAGCAAACATTGACCCCTTCCCAACCCCAGTGCATCTTGAAGGAAGGAGGCAAATACTGAACTACTGGGCCCTGGAGTTTGACCTTCCCCCATTGCAAATTAGCCCTAAATGGAGGCACAGCAGATATTGAGACTCTGGGAAACAATGGATTCCAGAGGAAAGAAAAACAATGGACAAGATTTTGAGTACACCTCCCTCAGGACCTGGACTCCTATCTCCCCATATAATAATGAGTTTCAACCTTTTTACAACTGCCCTCCTAAGTTACATTTCTGACCTGTACAACTAGACCCTGACTGTCCAAACTGCACGTCCACAGTCTCCAATGAAACTATAAAAACCCAGACTCCTTCTGCAACCTAGGGGCCATCTCCATACCCAGAAAATGGATCCTCCCGTGCCTGAACTATGGACTTTGCTGCAGAATAAAGGAAAGCTTTCGATCCAAGGTTTGCTTCCCTTCTCCTGCCTCCATCATTTGTGGCCCATGAGGTTACAAAAATGATAGTTATGAGATGCATTTTTATAAGACATTTACTGTTTAAAGGAAAAATTATTAAAATGCATACTTAAGTCTCAAAATATACAGCCCCTTATTTCAACTATGTGGTTTCTAAAGAAAATTTTGTATTGTGATAGTTGGACTTTTATCTATTCCTTATGCATTCATTCATTCATTCAACAGTAAATCATTTTAAATATCTGCTCTAAGGCATTATATTTTTAATCGAC
Organism: Sciurus vulgaris; assembly: GCF_902686455.1. Lineage (NCBI taxonomy): Eukaryota > Metazoa > Chordata > Mammalia > Rodentia > Sciuridae > Sciurus > Sciurus vulgaris. The sequence goes on along the minus strand of NC_136471.1, from coordinate 105,428,474 downwards.
TACAGTAGGCTGTGACAATATGAAAGAATCACTCCTTGGCAGGATTAAGTGAAAATACCAACATCATATGCTAATGTCTTGAAGTAGGAGACAGTATATATTTTGTTATTAGGCAGACTATCCCATCGTTGCTGTAGAGGGCACAAGGATTCCCTTTTAGGGGATTTGTTTGTCCCTGCCTCATCTTTGGCTTGCTTGCCACAGCCAGGCCAACACCTAGAGCTTTTCTTCAGGAGAAAGACTCCCTTTGGGCTACTTGGAAAGGCTCTGCAATGACTGTAGATGTGGAATCCGCACGGAATGGAAGTGGAGGCAAGAAAGCACAGCTTCTTTAATTCAGGATGGGACAACTCTGAAGTGTGACTTACACTCCAGAGTTTTCTCAGTAGACTTCCTATGTGAGACTTGGCCTAAAAGGGCATTCTTGTTTATTTTCTTTTTTCCCTTTCTTCTTCCCTAGTTCCCATCACTAACCCCCACCCCCACCCCCACAAGCATATCCTTAACCAATCAGTTGCATGTGGATCCTCTTCTTAGGGTCTGTTTCTGAGGATCATGACCTCAGGGGCTTTTTAAGGCTGTATTTCCATATAAATATATACACAAAGAGGTTTACATACCCAGCACTCTTTAACTCTTCTTTTATTCTGTCTTTATCAATTAGCCATTTATACTATTTATGTCTTGGTATTTCCCACTGGGTTAAAGGGTCCTTACAAATGGGAACTGTTTTATCCATTTGTGTCCCCTATTCTCTCCCCTCCTCCTAATCACAGTACCTCATAGACTCCCATAGATAGTAAGTACTCAAAAATTTTGTTTGTGGTTTTTCAAACCAGATAGAATGTACACACATCTATATAGATACATTAATTAAGAACAGTCAAATGTGATATTTGAAGAACTTAAAGCACAAATTATTAAAGGATTATTTTCCTAAACAGTCTTAACACATCTTTAAAAGTCTTATGACTTAAAAATAACCAAGTGTTTTTTTCTTTAACATGAATTCATCATCAAAAGAGTTTTAAAGTAAGAAATGGTGAAAATAATTATCCCACTACAGAATCTGTCTTTTGGACTATTTTATGATTAATGCCTACTAAAATTACTCAAATATAATCTGACACAGATTTTTCAAGAAACCATAATTAGAAATGAAAGAGGAGATAAGAGGTTTCATTAAGTCTCTCTCCCTTACCATTCAAACCAGTCCTACCCAATTCCTTTTCATAAATTCTGTTTCCCTAACATCCCTCAGCTCAGCCCCATTTGGGACACACACATGCAAGATTCTGACACAGTCAAATGAGCTTGACAACGTGGCTGTCCTGCAAAATTCCCCTTCTCAAAATTGCCCAGAAGGGACAAACCCCAGAATAAAGGAAGTGGTCCTTCCTGAGTTTGTTTGCTTTAACTCAGTTACCTACAATGCCTTGGAATGTTCTTCCCATCAGACCCTTCTTGTACATTAAATTTCAGAAATCGTTCTACAGAGATAAAATGGATCTCCAACTTCAACCAATTTCCATACAAATTAGGCTTGGCTAAACATGTAACCTGGAAAAAAAAAAAAAGAAAAAAACCAAGCTGTTTCAAAAATTCCAAAGACTGAAAGTGTTTTTCATCACTTGTCACATGTAGTAAAGGAAATCCATTTCCATGAGCTTCACCATGCCTGAGTGGCTGCCTCATGGCAGTCCTTACAAAAGTCCACTAGTGTTTCAATATGGCTGCTGTTATGTTCCTTCTGTAGTTCTTCATTCATTGTCATGATTGGCCCTAATTGCCAAAGTACCAGTAGGTGTTACTGAAGAACAAATCTAGAATTAGGGCATGTGGATAAAGGTGTGACTTTCCAAGCCAATGCCAAAAACTGATGATGCCTCTGTGCTACAGAAGTGTTTCTCATTTTCTGATTTTCATCTAAACCAGAATCACTTTGTTACAGAGAGTGCTATTCACCCACGGAGTTGAAGCAATCTTGCCTTGTGACCACCCAGTTCTTCTAATCTTGCCTGAAGAATTTGAAGTGAGTCACACATACTAGCTGGCAGGAGTTTATTAGAAGGGAAAGGAAAAGGGACAAAGGAACACTCTTGTAAAGAAGGAACTGAACTAAGGAAAGAAAGAGAGAGACAGGAGAGGCAGCTCAACTATAACACAGGTTTATTCAGGACAAACCTGCAAAGGGGGATCCTGGAACTCATCTTATGTTTACACTCTAGGGAAGTTATAGGGGAGCAAAGGGGTGGGGTGATTTTTGCAGTTTGGCCCTTGCTAGGGTGTTGTCAGGGAAGGGTTTTGGGGGTCATAACTATCATGCTTTGTGGTGGTCACTGTACCATGTCAAATAGGGTGTTTCTCAAGAGTTCAGTCCCAGGTATCAATTCTCATTATAGGGTATTGTCTGGGGTTTAGGTCAGGCTGACTCTCTGGGTCAGAGTGACCATGGGGTGACAGTTGTTCTAAGGTGGAGGATCTGTTTCAAAATGGTATTGCCCAAGTTGAGTTCTCCCTAACAACTCTCAAGGGAGAAAAGGGTAGAGTGGATCCTCTCAGAGAGGAGAGGGATGACACACCCCTCTTGTCCTCCAGTTTTATTGGCGTTCCTAGGGAAGTTTCCAGAAAATTCCACTAAGTCTACCTTTTGACTTTTGATTGACAGCTGAATTTTAAGTCCCCACTTCACAGGGTCTTATCCCATGGAGGGGAAACTTTACTATCATAATGACATGCTATAGATCCAAAGACAACTCTAGGTCACCTTGATCTGCACTGACCCATTCTAACTGAAACTTATTCTTACAGATTCTATGGTTGGTGGGCTTTGCTTCTAATTATTCTGACTCACTGAGTCCTGAAATATGATCTGTATAAAGGTCATAAAAGTTCCCCACTTCAGTATAACTTGTGTTCTTATTGGCAATGAGAAGCCTCTGGGTTTGCAGGTAACCGGTTGTTTGATGAGGATTGTAGCATATTCTGTTGACTTAAGCCAGGACAGGACCAGAGTGGCCGTAGGCAACTTGCTTTTTTTTTAAAGAAAGCATGTGGGGGATCAACACAGTAGGACCAATTTATAGAATTATCCCCTTAACCTCATGTTCCCATCTTTCATGTCTCTGCTACCTATCAACTTAGGAAGGCTTGTTAAACATGCAAATTTCTATAATGCATCCTTTGAATCTAATTTTCTGGAGATAGAGCCCTCCCTTTTAATAAACTTATCTGACAATCACTGATTGGCCCAGAGGCAAGCAAGCCCATTACTCAAACAGCCACTGAGAATTCTTAGAAATATAAATATTGTGCCCCTAGACTGGAAGCTACATGAAGATCAGGAACTTTGTTTTGTTCTTTGGTGTATCTAGTGCTTTGAATAGTGATGTCCACAGAGTAGGAACTTATTTGACCAAATTAATGGAGAGTGTCTCCCTTTCCTTTGATGAGGAACATTTCTAACTATGAGGTAGTCCATCCCTGTTTGGAAGAAGGATAGAATCAGGATGAGACTTCTCTTGCAACTCTTCTTGAACTTGAGACTCTTCTCAAGTTCCCGATTCCACTTTTCTCTGAGGCCTAGCTCTCCCTGTCATTCCCTTGATTTTGTGACCCAATAAATTGCTGTATTTATTGCCCAATTTCATTTGATTTAGGTTTCTGTCCCTTGAAACCTAAAACATTCTAATAAATACAGCCTGGATCTTATGATCTATTATTTGTAGACCATTTTATTTTATTTTTACCACACCTCAGCTTACAGGCAACTTCTGAAATAAATTTAAAATCTGAGATGCAAAGAGGTAAGAGAAGACTTTCCTAAGGTCACCGGCTAATGTGTGGAAAAACCAGGACTAAATTTTTATTGATGTTTCCTTCTTGGTGGAAAAGAACAGATAGATAAAACTTGGCGGAGATTGAAAGCTTTGAATTGTTTTTACCTTTAATGCTTTCCAATCAGCTTAGCATTATAACCAAACTGGTTCAATGATGAGGGAAGATTTCAGCCACCAGACACTTGCAGAAATCTCATTCTACTGCAGACAGAAAATCTGATAAGTTCTTGTCTAGTCCCAGTGAATGTTTCATCTGTCAATGGAGAGTGAGTGTAACAAAGGGAACTGATGCTCCTGACTTAATTATAACCACCAGGAAGAACTGGGAGTGAGGGTGATAATTTGTAAGTGTTAGGAATATGAAGAATAGTACCTTGTTGTTGTAGGCATTGTCTGACTTAGACCCTGGGTATGTCTGGGTGCATATTTAGGAAGTCAAAATTTCAAAATTCTCACAGAACAGACAGGAACAAAGTCTTTGTCAACTACCCTACAAATTTGAGAATGAAACATTAAGAAAATTGGGAATGTTTAGTTGGCCTGGCATCTTCTATCCTTTGTCTTGGAACAGAAACCTCCTTTTCATTGTGGAGTCATTTCTCACACACTTCCAAAACTTTTTTTTCCCACTCCCAGGTTATATTCCCAAGTATTAGCTTGTGACCAAAGTCTGGTCAATCAAATTGGCTACTGAATGAGCATGCAACCAAAACCAGGCCAAAGAGAGTCAAACTCTTTAGAGAAGTACTCTTTTTCTTTTAGGATTGCTACGCTATATAAAAAAAAGTCTGCCTACAGTGAACTTAATCGACCTAACATTCCTATGTACATATATGAATACACCACAGTGAATCTCACTATCGTGTACATCCACAAGACCCTAATCTAAAAAAAAATCTACAAGTAAATAGCAGAAAGATCAGCAGAGGAAGATCAGCTAAGGGAAGAGAGGGGTGGGGAAATACTGGGGACTGAATTAAAACAGATAATATTCTGTGCTTTTATACTTATGTCAAAATGAATCCTATTGTCATGTATAACTAAAAAGAACCAATATTAAAAAAAGAATCTGCCTAAAAATGAATCCAACCTGGGTGATGGTGAGGAGGAGGAGAAGAGGAATTTAACATTATTTTAGCACTTAGTTCAAACCATGACAAGATCTTTTGATTGTGAGCCTATTAAGTTCCCTTTTTGAGAAACTCAGCTTTGAGTTGGATTCCTGACTAATACAGAGGCATCTGAAGAATCCAGTGAAGTTGCTGAGAGAATTTGCCGAGCAACAGAGATTTTAAAACACAAAGGCAAGATGGGACCGACTAACCAAATATGATAGGAAGGAATAGTATGAAGTCCTAAGAATGGCATTAAGGAAGACATAGGGCTGGGGAGATAGCTCAGCTGGTAGAGTGCTTGCCTTGCAAGCACAAGGCCCTGAGTTCGATCCCCAGTACTGCAAAAAAAAAAAAAAAAGGAAGACATAGTTTAGGATTATTAAGTGAATGTGCAAAAACAACACACAATTTCTTTTTTATTATTTTCTGAGAAGATAAAGGAAGTTATAGGAATATTAGTTGGGCCATAACACTTGGTAGAAGGAAAGAAAAACTATTCCATGTCTTTTAGGTTTCTATTCATTTTTCCATTAAAAAAAACAATTTCAAATTGAAAAGGTTAGAGCAACAAAGATCAGAAGAAAATAGAAACCCTGGACATTTATAGAAATTGGAGGTTATGTCAGTCTGAAAACAACCATGGTTGATTCAAATACAAAAATAATTTACCAAAAGGAAATTGGGTAGCTCATAGCTCTATCCCTCTGGGAGGGCTAGAAAGCTGGGAAGAGGCTAAAGGTCAGCTGTTGGGGAGAACAGGCTATTAAAGATTCTGTTGCCACCAGTACTGTGTGGTGTATGCTATAGTTTGTGCCACAACTACCAAAGTATTGGACATGCATGGGGCTATAGGATCCTGTCTCTGCTGCCCTGGGAACTTGATCTTGACATAGCCACACTTTCTACTGAGATGAATCTCCACAGCTACAGATTTTCTGCATAGTTGGCTTCAATTCAAAGTCTGATTGCATTGACAAGCATATCTAGTTGGCAGAATATAGTCATGTGCTCACATTCTAGCTTCAAGGGATGTTGGGAAAACTCTTATGTGGCATTTTCAATTCTATAGGAGGAGATAGTGGGAAATCCTAAGAGAATGGAATTCAGCTAGTGTGTAGCTAAAACAACTGTCAAAAACCCTTCACCAAGGTAAATAGGTTAGACTACACCTGAAGTGGTTTGTTCACTTTGGGGAGGGCTGACTCTTAAGAGGGTTATTGACAACGGAAATTCTTAGGGGGCTAGAAGCATCTTAAAACTAGTTTGTGGAGAAAATTGAGGGAATGAGTAAAATTTGGTCTGAATAATCATTCATTTCCTTTAGTTTTAGAATCCTAAGATGACTGCATTCCTTTTCCCAGGGATGCTGTCCAGTCCAAACCCCATATCCATCACCCACTTAGCCCTTCCTTATTGGTCTAGTGCTAAAATTTTTCTAATAGACAAAACTGAAATAAGTGGAACCATCTCGATATAGATAAGACATGTTTAGCATACAAATGTCCTTTTGTAGAATGGCCCATCTTCAGATTCACAATGATCTCCATTTCCAGAGAAATTCATCACAAAAAGCCTTCTATGGTTTATAGCACATGGCACATATGGCAGTATGCTGTATGTAGCATATGGGTCATACAGCCTATCATATCATCTTTTTTCCCTTTATTTCTTAGTAGTACAACCTGTGTACAATGGCAATACACCTCAATACACCTCACTATATGCCATCCTTTTTTTTTTGGTACTGGGGATTGAACCCAGGGGCACTTGACCACTGAGCAACATCCCCAGCCCTTTTTCTTTATTTTTTATTTTGAGACAGGGTCTCACTAAGTTGCTTAGAGCCTCACTAAATTGCTGAGGCTGGTTTCAAACTTGAGATCCTCCTGCCTCAGCCTCCCAAATAGCTGGGATTACAGGTATGTGCCACCACACTAGGCTCCAACCGTCCTTAAGTTAGATATGGCAATATTACTGATTAGAACAAAATTAACATTCTGTGAGTTTTCTAAGAGGGCAATTTCGAAGGACTGATTCAGATTGGAAAAACAACATTTTACCCTCCCCCAATTTTTTCCTTTCTGCAAGTCTAGAATATAGCTTTTGCGGCTAGAGGTATAGCAGCCATCTTCATGAAGTGACTTAGAAAATTGAAGCCATGCATTACTAATAATGGAGCAAAAAACAAACAAACAAAACAAAACAAAAAAAAAAAACAGAAGGAGCCCAGGTCCTTGTTGACGATACGGTTTCACCATATCATACCTACCTCTCTGCTTTGGGTTTTTATTTATTGTGGTTTAAAAAAATAAAAACCAACATGAAACCAACTCTCTTAAAAATATTGAAATGTACAGTATAGTTTCATTAACCATAAGCACAATATGCTATAGATTTCTAAAATTTTTCATTTTTCATAACTGAAACTCTACATTCATGGAATAAACTCTCCATGTCCTCTTGCCTCCAGCCCCTGAGAAGCACCATTCTACTTTCTGTTACAATGAGTTTGAATACATTAGATACATCATATAAGTCATGTAGTATTTGTCCTTCTGTGACTGTCATGTTTCACTTAGCATGATATCTCCAGGTTCATCCCATTGTAGCATATGACAGGACTCCTTTTTATAGCTGAATAATGTTCCATGGTACGTATATACCATATTTTCTTTATTCGTTTATCACTGGACATTTAGATAATTTCTACCTGTTAGCTGTTGTGAATAAGTGTAATGAAGATGGGAAGTGCAAATATTTCTTCAAGATCCTGATTTCACTTCTCTTGGATAAATACTCAGAAGTGGAATTGCTGGATCATATGATAGTTCTGCTTTTATTTATTTATTTATTTACTTATTTATTTTTTTAAGGGCCTCCATGGTGGCTGCCACCATTTTACCTTTCCCAAAACAGAGCACAAGTTTTCCCATTTTTCCCCTTCCTTGCCAGCACGTTATTTTCTTTCTTTTCCTCTTTTCTTTTCTTTCCTTTCTTTCTTTCTTTCCCTTCCTCCCTCCCTCCTTCCCTCCCTCCCTCCCTTCCTTCCTTCCGTTCTTTTACCAGGATTAAACCCAGGGGTACTTAACACTGAGCCACATCCCAGCCCCCCGCCCCTTTTTTTTGAGACAGGGTATCTTTATGTTACTCAAGCTGGACTCCAATTTATAATCCTCCTGCCTCAGCCTCCCAAGTAGCTGAGATTATAGTCGTGTGCCACAACACCTGGCAGTTTTCTTTTCTTGTAGTATCTTTTTCTGTCCTTGGCATGGGAATAATTCTAGCCCCAAAAAAAGTGAGTTTGGGTAGTAGTTTTTAATTTTTTGGAAGAATTTCAGGATTGACATTAATTCTTCTTCAGATGTTTGGTAGAATCAGTGCAGAACATAATCTTGAAAGATGTAAATCCGAATGCCATAATTGTAAATGTTGAAATCACAAAAGATCAAAATCTCCCAAAGTCTAAAATCCAAATGATGAGAAATTTGGAAAATTGAAAAAAAAATCCCACAATTCCCACGTTTTTATTTTGGGGAACAAAAAGCTATTTAAAAGGCGTAGAAAACAATTTTGGAGAGGGGATTAGTGCATTTTGGTTGCACACAGTATAGTTTGCATCATGTTAGGTAGAATGAATACCTAGAACCTTGGTAATGCATTGTTTTTGGTGTGCTTGTGAGCCTGTGTTCATAAGAGATTAGTGCGTCTGAGTGGACTAGATGGATAAAGATATGCCTTCAGTGTGGGCAAGCACCACTCCATAGCCAGGGGCTGGAGAGAATAAATTTGACTCCATCAAAGTGCATTTTCACACTGATGACTGTGTACAGGCAATGTGGGTGAATGTAAAAGCATCAAACTTCCTTAATAAATAGAGATGTACTTTTTGTACATTGGCATTCATGAAAGATAAATTTCTCCAGATCTTGGTTCTTTGGGTGGATATATATATGCAGCAATGACTTACTATGGTTTTTGACTGATCTTATCAAAGGACTTAGGTTGCCCCATCTGAGTATTTTGGATGACCACAGTTATAAAGCTAGATACACAAAATTACCAACCACACTGATATGAGCTTTATGCATTTTGCTTTTTGAACCTATTTCTCTATAAATATGGTTCAACCAGTCAATAACTATTATACCCATGTGACTGTCATTAGTGTACCTGAGTGTTTATTCTTGCAAAAATGCTTATTACTGCTTATCTTATTGTGTAGTTATGAAGTGTTCTGTCTTGTTTTTATTGGTTTCTCAAGTAAGTCCCTTTTAAAATGTAAATAAATGTCTTTTAAACAATTTTTTGAAATTATTTTTTTTCCAGAATTATATTTTGACCTTTTGGATTTTAGACGTTTAGGGATTCTGATCTTTTCAGAATTTCAACATTCATGATCACTGCATTAGAGATTGTCTTTCAGAAATATGGCCCCAGTGAAGCAACAGAATTCACTTGGGAAGTCATCTGGTCCTGGGCTTTACTTTGTCGGGAGGTGTTTGATTATTGATTTAATCTCCTTACTGGTTATAATCTGTTTGGATTTCCTATTTCCTTATGATTCAGACTTAGTAGGTTATGTGTTTCTAGGAATTTATCTGTTTCTTCTAGGTCTTCTAATATGTTGATGCATAATTCTTTTAGTAGTTTCTTAGTAATTCTTATTTGCTATGGCATCAGTTGTTAATTTTACCTCCATGATTTATGATTTATTTATGGTGAATCTTCTTTTTTTCTTAGTCTAGCTAAATGTTTGTCAATTTTTTTGATTTTTTCACAAAATCAAATCTTACTTTCATGATGTTTTTCTATTGTCTATTCTGTAGTTCATTTATTTCTGCTCTAATATTATTATTTCTTTCCTTTGGCTGACTTTGGACTTAATTTGCCCTTTTGCTAGTTCTTTGAGGTGCAGAAATAGATCATTTATTTGGAGATATTTTATAACCCAGTCATTTATTGCTATAAACTCAGCTCTTATTTTGCTTTTGCAGCATCTATTTTTTTTTTTTTTTTTTTTTTTTGTGATGCTGGGGATTGAACCCAGGGTCTTGTACTTGCAAGGCAAGCACTCCCACCAGTTATATCCCCAGCCCCATATGTTGTATTTTGATTTTCATTTGTCTCCAAAATATTTTCAAATATCCTTCAATTTCTTCTCTGACCAATTGGTTATTTAGCAGTGTGTTGTTTAATTTCCATATATTTGTGAATTTCCAGTTTCCTTCTATTGAATTTTAGTTTCAGTCCTATGGTTGGAAAAGTTGTGGTATGAGTTCAGTTTTCTTAAATGTTTTAAGACTGTTCTGTGATCACATGATCTATCCTTGAGAATCTTCATGTGTGCTTAAGAAGAAGGTATAGTCTGCTGCTGTTGGTGGATTGTTCTATACATGTCTGTTGGGTCCCATTTGATTAATAGTGTTGTTAAGTCCTATGTTTTTGTCCTGAATATGCTCCCCATTACTCAAAGTATAATATTAAAATCTCTTACTATTCTTGTGTTGCTATCATTTGTCCCTTCAGCCTATTTAATATTTGCTTCACATATTTAGATGCTCTGATATTAGATGCATATATGTTTATCATTGCTTTATCTTCCTGGTTAATTGATACTTTCATTGTTGTATGATGTCCTTCTTAATCCATTATGAAGTTTTTTTATAAAGTCCACTTTGATATAAATATTATCACCTCCTGACTCTCTTTTTGTTACCATTTCTATGGAACATTTCTTTCCATCCTTTCACATTCAGCCTGTGTAGGCCTTTAAATATAAAGAAGGTCTCTTGTAGACAGCACATAATTGGCTATGTTTTAATCCATTCATTTTTTTTTTGTACTGGGGATTGAACCCAGGGGTGCTTAACCACTGAGGTACATTCACAGCCCTTTTTATATTTCCATTTAGAGGCAGGGTCTTACTAAGTTGCTGAGGCTGACTTTGAACTTGGAACCCTCCTACCTCAGCCTGCTGGGATTACAAGTGTGTGCCATCAGGCCTGGCCCATTTAACTATTTTATGTCATTTGATTGGAGAGTTTATTCTTTATTCATTTAAGGTAATCATTGATAGGGAAGAACTTATTGGCATTTGGTTAATTATTTTGTATTTTTTATAGCTCTTTGTCACTTTTCTGTTTTCCTTTGTGTTTCATTTATTTGCAATGACATGCTTTGGTTCTCTCATTTTCTTTTGTGTATCATTTTCTATAGATACTTTCTTTGGATTACCATGGAATTACAATCAAATACCTATAATAATGGTACTAGGGCTGTTTATCATTTAAAATTCAGCTGAACAACCCCATTTAGCACTTCTTATAAGACAAGTCTAATGATGATGAATTCCCTCAGTGTGCACTTATTTGGGAAAGTCTATCTCTCCTTCATTCTGAAAAACAGTCTGCCAAATATAGAATTTTCTTTTTTCTTTAAGCAATTCATTTGTGTGTGTGTGTGTGTGTGTGTCTGTGTGTCTGTGTAATCATACCACTTCTTTTCTGGTTTGCAGGGTTTCTGCTGAGAATCTGTGATAGTCTTATGGAGATTCCCTTGCACGTAGCAAATCCCCTTTGTCTTACTGCTTTCAAAGTTTTCTGGTTTGACATTTGACAATTGATTATAATGTGCCTAGGCACAGGTTTCTCTGGATTCACCTTATTCAATATCTATTGGCCTTCTAGAATGTGGATGTCTATCCTTTCACAGATTTGGGAAGTTTTTTGATATTATTTCTTCAGACTTTCTTCATCTTTCTCTTCTCCTGAAATCACTATGATGCATTTTTTTGTCCACTTGCGTCCCATAAATCTCTTAGGTTTTGTTCACTCATTTTCATTCCTTTTACTTCCTGTTCCTCTTACTGGGTAATTTCAAATGACCCTATCTTCAAATTCACTGAGTCCTTATTTCGTTGTTGAATTTCTCTAGCAAATTTTTCATTTCAGTTATTGCATTCTTCAGCTCTAAAATTTCTGATCAGTTCCCTTTTTATATTTTTGTCTCCTTGTTAAAATGTTCACTTTGTTCAAATATCATTTTCCTGAGCTCATTAAGCTTTTTTTTGGGGGGGGGGGTACCAGGAAGTGAACCCAGGGACACTCAACCACTGAACCACCAGACCTTTTCTGTATTTTTAGAGACAGGATCTCACTGAGTTGCTTAAGGTCTCTCACAAAGTTACTGAGGCTGGCTTTGAATTTGCAATCCTCCTGCCTCAGCCTTCCAAGCCACTGGGAATATAGGCCTGTGCCACTGTGTCTGGATCTCATTAAGCATCTTTATGACAGTTATTTTGAATTGTTTCAGGTAATTCATATCCCTCTATTTATCTTTAGGGTCAGTTTCCAGCAGTTTTTTGTTTATTTGTTTTTTCCCTTCAGTTGCTCCATGTCTCCGTGTTTTTGGGCTTTTTGTAATTTTGTGTTGGTATTTGTGTATTTGAAAGAACAGCCACCTCTCCTAATTGTTATGGACTGATTTCAGAAAGATAAAGACCTTATCCAGTCAGCATGGGTACAGATTCTGGGGGCCTCCTTAAGCCTTTTTTTTTGTGTGTGTGTGAATGTGACACGAGTGTGTGGATTTCTAATTTGGATTTGCCAATTTCTTTTTTTCAGGAGCTCATAATCTCATGCTCTCTCTGTATTTGTCTGCTGTACTATGGGTCATCTGAAACAGCAGCCTGCCATCCAGCCCCCTCTCAACTTTTCTTTTGTTCTCAAAAGCCAAGCCATCTAGAGTATGTTGGGTCCTGTCAGCTCCTGGAGTCAATCTCATCAGAAACCAGTGTCTCAGGCAGTTCCCAAAAGCCAGATGTTGGACACATGCTCCAATCTTTTTCTCCCAAAGGGAGATGCTAGCAAGCTCTATCAGCCTCTATCTGCTGGACAAGTCCTGTGTAGCAACAGCATGCTGCCCAGAAATTTTTCATTATCAATATCCTCCAGGTATCTAGTGTGCTGATTCTTATCAGTGCTCTCAGACAGGTAAGACATAAGCCAGTCCCTCAGTCAGGCCCCCTGAAAGTGAAAACTTTCCACATATGGCCCCATCTTTTCCCTCCCCAGGATGAACCAGGAACTGAGAGCTGGGAGTTTCCTTCCAATCAGATAGCAAGGAAAGTGAGGGGGTTGGGGACTATAGCATGAGGGAGCCACAAGTTTTCCCATAAGCTTGATGTGACTGGTTTTGTGATTGTATGGTATTGATACCTCCGTTTACTGATGACAAGTTCTGCTCCTTCTAATGTTGAAGATTGAAACACTAGAGAAGCACGCCAAGGGAAGAATATTAAGCAGGTTTTTATTTAAAGGTAATAATACAGACTTCTCCCGGCAGGAAGAAGGGGGCCATGGCTGATGTCCTAAAGTCCCCAAGCGAGCGCACCCTACATCTTTTATAGGTTAAGTCTCTTTTGTTCTCCAGTTCTCTCCCCCCTTATCTCTCCTTCCTGCCTACCTACTAGGCCTGGTTTTGCATTAAGTGAGAAGCCATGGGCAGGTGGAGGGACAAGGTGATTCAGGCAGATAAGGGCCCAGGGGGCATTAATTAGCAGCTCCATGCTTGCAGTCCTTGATAAGGGCAGGTAAATTTGGTAATCAATGAGCTCTGGAGATCCTTGACATTCCATTCTCCCAGGGCAGTCTCTAACTTCCAGAGGCAGATGGCTTCATGGCTCATTTATCGATTTGACCCGATCCCCTATTTCTACACTAACTACCTGTCCTTAATTCTGGCTTCAGTATGCAGGGGCCCCTTAATTAGTTTCTGGATTTCTCACATGCATTTTTGTTGAATCTGTGTCTCCACAGAAAGAAAGAAAGTTTGGGGTTTCCTATTCTGCTGTGTTGCTGCCACAGAAAGAAAGAAAGTTTGGGGTTTCCTATTCTGCTGTGTTGCTGGTGTTCTTCTCTGTACCTTGTTTGTTTGTTTGTTTTTCTTTCTTTTTTTTTTTTTAAATAGGAGAGAGAAATAAAACTATACTGTGAAGGACAGGGATAATAGGTCCCAGGGCACTTCCCCTATCTACAGCTGTTCCCCTACCTATCTTCCTGCCATGTGTTGGGGAGATGTCTGTGGTAAATTTCTTAGAAACCCTTGCCTCAGCTGAGGGAAGGCAGGAAGGGAAAATGGGGAGAACACAAAAAGAACTCACATCTGGCCCCTTACCAAGCTGAACCGAGGTCCCCATACAATAGGCCCAAGGGAACTTCCCCTACCTGCCCTCCTGCCTCACTCTAAAAGAGCCAGTCAAAAGTAACTGACCAACTCCTCCTGTGACCTGGCTCTGCTAAGCCCTATAAAGCCCAGACTTTGTTATAGCCTGTCACCATTTTCCCCTCGAAAATATGCTCCTCCATTGCTTAGTAAAGCAGGTCTGTCTCCATTCTTTTACTTTTTTCATTTGCTTTCATACTGTGCTTAGATTTTTAAATGTATATTTATTTTTATGTGACTCAACCTTATCCTAATGGATAAAAAGTGATGGATGCCTGCTTTGGGTGGCAGATAATATTAAACGAGAAATTAAAACTTTACAAATTTAAGGTATATAAATCTGAGTCAATGTAGTTTTCTTCTCCCAAATATTTTATGAAGAAAGAAGAAATTTTTAAAAATAATGGGAATATCTACAAATGTTTCCCAAGAAGCAAATTCTCCTCTTGATTTATTTTTATTTTTAACCATAGGAAAATAATTGCTTTCATGCTACTTTGGTTATTAGGATGAGCAGAGGAGATGTCTACATGTGTTAGCCCATGGGCTAACCTCAAAACTCTATATCTTTCTTGGGTTGGATACTTAGCCTGTATCAGAAACCAGAATTATCCTGTACTAAATAAATGGTCTCATTTTATTTATATTTAGTCATTGAGTAAATAAAATAAAGCCATTAGAAGAGATAATAGACTGCAGATTTAAAAATAAATATTGAGATGAGATAAATATATTCACTTTTCCATGACATTTATCTGGCAGCAGCGGCCTTTTAGATTGTCATTATGTTCTATTTCATTGACTTATCTCCAGGCTCCATTTTTAGAAGGCCCATTCATTTTTCAAATGCATTTAGATTTGTCACTTACATGTACTTACCTACATAGATCCTCTGCATCTGCTAGTACTCTATTTTTGAATTCCAATTTCATATGTGTCACACAAAACTCAAAGCCAAATGTGTAATATTCTTGACCAAAAAAAAGAGAGGGGGGGCTAAAAGTCACTATCTGAATAAACCACTACCCATGGTGGTGGCCTGGAGATTCAGCTCTGTGAAAGTTCTAATTGTCAATTTCCAAGTAAATATAAGCTACCCACCTGTGTGTTTGAATAGAAAGATAATATTAATGATTTTCTATAACTTTTTTTTTCTGGTACTTGGGGATTAAAACCCAGGGGTGCTTAAACCACTGAGCCACATCCTCACCCTTTTATTGTTTATTTTTGAGACAGGTCTTGCTAAGTTGCTTAGGGCCTCACTAAGTTGCTGAGGCTGGCTTTGAACTACGATCCTCCTGCCTCAGCCCTCCCAAGCTGCTGGGATTACAGGCATACACCACCATGCTAAGCAGTTTTCTGGAACATTTTAATTGAAAAGAAAATATAATTAGAAGCTAAAGAAACTCAATTTTTACTTTTTAAACTAGTTTAGCTTTTAACAACTTCTAGCCCATAACGACTAAAGTTTCTCTCTCAATTTTTCTAGAAGCAGCTCAAATAATCAAAACCATAAGACATTTGTAGGATTTTTTTTCAAAATTGGGAAAAGTTTGGTAGAGCAAGGACAAACTGTGGAAAGTTTCCAGAGTACTTAAAAGACTGAAAACTACTGAGTCAAGAGTCTTCCCTCCTGTCTCTTCTGCTTATCCTTTCTTTACAAATCTGCTCACCCATATAGCTTTCTGTCATATGTTTTTACTTTCCTGCCTACTTTTACTGCTGCAGAACCAGATAGCCTTGAAAAAGATTAATTTTATTCTGTCTCATGCATCAGCAACAAAATTTGTCAACTTGAATCTTTATTACCAGCAATCACATAAAAGCTGAAAAACCCAGCATGGTTTCTTTTTTCACCTTAGAAGTTGAATTTGTCACACTAAAAAAAATCTGTAGGCTTATAAATGGAACACATTTAAGAGTCATTGAGAAAGAATAAGCAAAACAAACAAAAAGCATAAACCCCATGACTTTTCTAAGGAGAACCAACTTATAAAGATGCAAGAGGTTAGGTGGTGAGTGAGCCGTGGTAATCTATTTCTTGAAGCAACTTTATGCAGAATGATAAGGGTTTTGGACAAATGTTGACATTTGTTCAAAGCTAGACACCAAGTTAAATCATTTATAGTCATTATCCTAACCATCCTATGAGAAAGATTCCATTACCTTTGCCAATTTACAGATGAGAGAACCATGATTAGGAGGATTAGATAACTTTTCCAAGGTCGCACAGCTAGATTGGATGGAGCAGGACTTTGACATCAGGTGTCATTTCAGTGCCTTCACTTTGTTCAAGTGCTTATAGAGATTCTCTGTTCTCAATAATTCCCTCAAACTTGACTTCAACAACCTTTTTAGACATTCTTCTGGCATTCCTCCATAGGTACATAACTTCCCCAAATAAATCACAGCAAACTACTTCAAATTAACAAAAACCTGAATGAATCTAGAGCGCTTTCTTTTGCAAGTAACAGATATCCGCTGAAGCAAAAGAAGGAATATACAGGATCCTTTCATTGAAAAGGCCTTCAGGTAATATCAGATGTAGGCATTCTAACAATGTTATCAGGTCACACTTTTTGTCGTCTTTCTGTTACCCAGTTCAGCCCTCCTTTGTGTGGCTTTATTCTCAGCATGCTTTCTCCTTGCAATCATACAGACAGCTACCAGTAGTTACAGGTTTAGTCCTATGACTTTAACAATCTCAGCTTTCCCAGCTGAGTCAAGAGTCTTCCCTCCTGTCTCTTCTGCTTATCCTTTCTTTACAGATCTGCTTACCCATATAGCTGTCTTTCCTTTGTGCCCCACACCTCTCCCCTGCTTGTATTCATTGCCTTGGGGCATACACCTCCATTGGCCCATTTGTCCACAGCAGAAAACAGATGTAATCTTTGACTCTTTTCCTCTGTTACACCCACATCCAGTTGGCCATCAAACCCTATATATCCTGCCAGCTTTATATCTCTTGACTCTTTGTCTCTCCATCTTTCTTGGTATTGCCCTAGTTGAGGTTTCCTCATCTTTTCTGGTTTTTTTTTTTTTTTTTTTTTTGCGGTACTGGGGATCGAACTCAGGGCCTTGTGCTTGCGAGGCAAGCACTCTACCAGCTGAGCTATCTCCCCAGCCCGGTTTCCTCATTTCTTAATTATTCTACTTACACCTGACAAATCTGCCTCCTTTCAAATATAGCTTTCAATTTTTGAGGAAATTGATCTTTCTAAAGCACAAATATGATTCTATGACTCTCCTTTTTATACCCATTCAGTGATTCCCTATAGTATGACCTCCATAGACTTCATTTCCTCATTGTTAAAGGAAAGGCTTAAATTGATGATCTCTTGGATCCTTCTAGCACCATGATTCTGTTAATCCTTGCCCGTCTAAAGCAGTTAGCTCTGTTTGATCATCCGGTAATGGATTGCCTTTTAGATTATGGGCTGAGACCCAGGTTCTTTCTGAATATTATCTTTTGTTTTATCTCATGGGAATTCTGGGTCATTTTGAGCAGTCATGTCATATTGAGAACAGCTGGAGAAGTGTGGACATGGGCATTCCAGAATCATAAGCAATATCAATTATTTGGGACATGTTTGCTCTTTTAACCACAACCTCTTGCATTCATTCAAATATCTAGAAATGGAATATATCAGAGAATAAATTCTACTTTGTATTTTTGGCATTGGAACTTCTTACAACAATGAGAACCATGGAGGTAGAAGTGGAAATATTGGCTTACCACAAGACAAAAAGCAGGTGTGTTCACACATTTTCATTACTAGGTTATTATTTAACAGCTGTTGAACCATAGGGATTCTTAATCACTCCATTCCTTCTAACATCCTGACTACTGGAGTAAACCTTAGAAATGACTACATGTAGAAAGCTCTTATAATTTTTAAATTAAAGAATTTAAGTAAAGGAACACCTACATCCCCACTTGCCAATTTAAGGTGCCTTACTCAGATTCATCAGGTTAAAATGGAGGAATACATGTTTTGGCATTGTTCTGTATAGCAATGTACTATTACAGTAGATTCAAATCACACATCAATATACAGACACTGTAGGACCCAAAGGTATAACTGACATTTTTCTCATATCTGGTAAGCCACGGTGTATACTATTACTTGCTATTGGCCAATAGGACCAATCAAACTGGGCTGCCCCTCCCTCCTTCAGGTGGAGCAGTGAATGCCAGTTTGCTTGCTTCTGTTTTTTAATTCTGCAATTACGTTGTGTAATGGTGGTTATGATCAACCTAAAATGGCTAACAAAATGCTTAGAGTTGATAATATATGAGTTGAAGAAAAAAAGACAAGAAAAAGAATCAAATCCTATGTTTAAAATGCACATTTTTATGATGGCTTGTGGCAGAAGAGTACAATCAAGAAACTGGTCAAGAAAACAGATAGTAAAGCTCAGCTGTCAATGAGTAGATTTTGACATTATGGTCACAGAGATCCAGAAATATCTACTGAGTGCATATTGTGTGTCAGGCATTGATCTAGATACTAGGGATACAGGAAACAACACAGACAAAAATTCCTGTCTTCATGGGGATTACATTCTAGTGAATGAATACAGGTGAGAAAATAAGTAAAGTATATAATTGTTAGATACTAGCAATTGGGGAGGGATTGTCATTTAAAATAATATGTTGGGGAAAACCTCACTGACAGAGGTGAAGACACAAGTCATGAATATACCTTTTGAAGAGTACTCTAAAAAGAGGAAACTGTAAAGGGAACTCTGAGTTAAACCGACTAGTATGTTTGAGGAACATGAAAGGTAGTCATTGGGCTGGGGAGATAGCTCAGTCGGCTTGCAAGGCAAGCACAAGGCCCTGGGTTTGATCCCCAGCACTGCAAAAAAAAAAAAAAAAAAATGCAAGGTAGTCATTATGGCTGGAGGTGAAGGAGCAAGAGCAAGAAGAACAAGAGGAGAGGTTCTAGAAGTAATAAGGGCCAAATGTCAGCATGCCTAGCAGGCCATCCTTTGAACTCTGTACCTTCCTTTGAGGGATCTGTGAAATATTTACATACAAAAAACAGGATCTGATTTGCATCATTCTGGCTGCTGTTTTGAGAAGAGCCTGTAGGAAGTAGACTATAAAAGAATAGAGAAGTCTTCAATTAGGTTGTTAATCTAATGAATCAGGGATGCATCTCCACAGAAGACATGCTAGAAAAACTGGGCATAGCACAATTCAGTTATTTCAACCATTTCCAGGATACATCCTTAAAGAAAAACTTTGGGAAATTTTCTGAAGGCATTTTAAGGTGGTTTAGCAAATAAAGTATATTAAACCTTGAGGGTGAGATTTGATAGTTATTGTATTACTGATGTTTAAAAAATATTCACCATTAGAGAGAAATAATTTGCATGAAAGGAGCACTTTGATTTTAATACTCTTTCTTTTTGGGTAGTTTTGCATAATTTTTATGTGATTTACTTGATGAAACCACTAAAACTATTTTCCATCCATAGTTTTACATAATCTGCATAATAAGGATATACTGAGGAGAAC
The DNA here is from genome assembly GCF_902686455.1 of Sciurus vulgaris. Classification (NCBI taxonomy): domain Eukaryota; kingdom Metazoa; phylum Chordata; class Mammalia; order Rodentia; family Sciuridae; genus Sciurus; species Sciurus vulgaris. The sequence continues at coordinate 105,408,771 of NC_136471.1, read as the reverse complement.
TAGGAACTGAGCAATTCAGCAAGATCACAGAAACCATGTGTTGGGAGCTGCCTGTCAGCAAATGCTGCTAGAAATTCCATGAATATCAGGACAAATCTTGCAGATAAGGGTAAAATAAATGGCCTTGGCAAGATTTTGTATAGGCTGCACATTTCTTGTTGGGTCATCACTACTTCCAAAAAATTCAACTAGAATAATTATTTTGGGACACAACTTTCTGGGTGCATGCATACTTCTCCATCTTCTAGATTCTTCAGAAATATTTCTCTTCCCAACTGCTTATTGCCCTGTTGAGTGGACACTGCTGATCAGAAGGGACTTCTATGTCATTGAATGATAGGAAGCTAGCAGGATATTCCAATTACCATTGCTACAGAACACATTATCCTAAAACTAAACCTAAACCTAAATCCTAAACCTAAAGTAACAGTTTATTTTTGCTCATAATTTTGTGGATGAGTAATTCTGTAAGGGCTTGAGATAGTGGTCCTCACTTGGAGCTGAAGTTACTTGAAGTTTCTACCTGGCTGCATATCCAGGATGGTTCATTCATAGGCTGTCAGTTGATGCTGTCAGTTGGGCTGTTGACCCAAACACCTTCCAACGGCCTCTTCATTTTGCCTGGGCTTCCTCACAATATGGCAGCTTTAGGGTAATCAGATTCTTACAAAGCAGCTCAAGGCTCCAAATTTGAGTACTCCAGCATGTAAGATAAAAGCTGCATCACCTTTTATGACTTAGCCTTGGATGTCTTACAGTGACATTTTCATCACAGTCTATTGGTTACAAGTGAGTAACAAGCCTACCCAAATTCAAGAGGAGGTGATATGTACCTTCCTCCTTATGAGAGGAATGTCAAGGTCACATCGATTGCAGAGGAGCATGTGGCCTAAGAGAAATTGTTGTGGCCATATTTGGAAAATATATCTGTCACACAGGCTTAGTTAATAAAAATAGAATGTGTGAAGTCACTGAATTCAAGGTAAAGTATAGAGGTCACCAAATCTCAAGAAGAAACAAATTTGGGAGGCAGAAACTGCAGAATGTTTACATTTTTGCATCTATAAGAGCAATAGGATCCAAGAATACTGTAGGAGATTAAACAAATCAGGTTAAGGTTTCGATGAAGGCCTCACTTTGTATTCTACACTCCAGGGTATCTTAATAGTAACACTCTGTGAGTGTACGTGAGTGTGTGTGTGTGTGTGGGGGGGGGGTGGTACTGGGGATTGAGCCCAGGGATGCTTCACCACTGAAATATGCTCTCAATTTTTTTGTTTTTAATTTTTTATATTTTGCAACAGGGTCTTGCTAAGTTGCTCAGGCTGGCCTCCAACTTGACATCATCCTGCCTCACCCTCCAGAGTTGCTGGATTACAGATGTGCACCACCCTGTCAGGCAACAGTAGCATTCTTATGGTAATTCATTCATTTCATAGACTTTAGTGAGTACCTGGGACACGTAGTAATGAAAAAAAATAGATACTATTTTAGGATTTTGGTGCATATCAGTAAATAAATGTAACAAAAATGTCCTACCCTCATGGACGGTGTCTTCTAATGGAATAATATTAAAATAACACTGCTTGCAAATTAAGTCAATGACAATTAGCAATAGAACTTTGTGTGGTTTAAATAGCTTGCTCTGCCCTAGAGGAAGTTTTAGGCTGGAGTTCTGCCAGGTGATTCTGCAGCAAAGAAGTGAGGTCTTTGGGAAAGCATTCTGTAGGCTAAGGGTCCATTTGTCCTGTGAGTTCAAGAAGGCTTTTAATATCATTAACCTCTTGCTTCTCCCAAATCATTTGTTTTATATCCATCTTATGACCCCAGTTCTTCTTTTTTTTTTTTTTTTTTTTTTTTGCGGTACTGGGGAATCGAACTCAGGGCCTTGTGCTTGCGAGGCAAGCACTCTACCAGCTGAGCTATCTTCCCAGCTCCCCAGTTCTTCTTGATGGCATTAACGTTCAAAAGAAATCTCTAAGAGCCCCTGCCCTGTATTCACACCTTTGTCATGTAACTTTGGAATTCATAATGACACCTTGTTTCCTTACATGATAGCCATAGAATAAGACAGAAAAGAGTATGTCAGTTTTAGACTAAAAGCTAAGGAGTCTTGCATATTTTTGTTCTTGCTCTTGCCCCTTTGCCATTGCCAAGCAAGCATGCTGGGGTGGGCCTATTGGAAGACAAGGGACATGTGGACCAGAGCCCTGTTAGCTCAGTCTCCCCAAGCAAGAGCCAGTCTACCTCCAGACACGTGAATGAGTCCAGCCAAGATTCCAGATACCTGAACAATCAAGTTATTTTTAGATATTAGAAGATTTTGTGGTTGTTATGCATCATTTCAAGTCAACAGAAAACTGTCACAACTGGGAAAAAGCAGAACACCTCTCGGTGACATGCTCACAGTACTAGTTACTACAGATCCCTGTCATTGCTGCTGGTGGCACCCCTGGGCTGGGATGTGTGGAAAGATAATCAAAGTCAGAATTAACAGTATTGCTTCTGGATTCATGACAGGGAGAGATAGAGTTTCATTTCTGCCTTGTGAAGGCTTGTATCTTGTCTCTATGTCTGAGGGGACAAATGTCATTCCTAGTGTCTATTACAATTGTGGGATTAGGAAGAAAGCCTCAAGGCTAAACATTCCAGTTGTTCCTTTGATGCCCTTTCTTCCTTTAACTTATCAAGCTTCTTGGGTAAAGTGAACTTAGCTTTATTATTATTTTAATTATTAGTAAAAGTACACCCATTTTGGTAGCATAGGAGGAGGATGGCCATATTGTCCCTGGATGTGGATATGACTATCCTGGCAATAATTTTGGCAAACTGAGGTCGTTTACCAGACTACATCCAGCAAGGATGGAGGGCAAACTATTTAATCATGATGAGTTCATCGTGACAATTAATACCTCTGACAGAAAAAAAATGCTTCCAAACAAAACTGGCCTTTTAAGTAAGTGAAGTAGCTGCTCTCCCTACAAAGTGCCAGAAACTTTTCTGAGTCACTTATTCTTTTGTGTTTTGAACAATCTCTATCAAAATACAACCCCCCCCCCCCAAAGAGGTGACCTCTTTAACTTTCAAGACTCAACACTTTGGGAAATTATTTTAGAAGAGCTGAAGACAAGAAAAGCAACTAGTTTGTGTAATTGTTGGTTTTCTGTCTTTCCCACAGAACTGTAAGCTCCAAGGGATCTAGGATCAAGCCTGTGTTACTCGTACATCTACTTCCAGGTTCCAGGCTACATAGGAGACTCTCAATAATGCCTGTGGAAGGAAAATAGAAGGGAACAAAGAAAAGAAGGGAAGGAGAAAACCAAGGACACAGCAGAATGTACAAAAGCCTAATTAAATTCTCACTCAGCATTTGTCCTTGTATTAACTAGTTAATGGCCTCAGGATGTTTACTGGCCTCTTACTATATATGCAGGGGACAGGGGAGACCTCATTCCCTTGTCTTCACCAGATGTGGTTCTTTTTCACTCCTGTATACTCCAAAAACAAAACAAACAAAACCGACAAAGACAAGAAAAAGTTTCCACATGGGGCATTTTACCTTTTAACATGATGTACTCGGACCCGCCAGTCTTTGAAATTGAAACATTCAGAATGAGAACTCCATAGTGGTCAAGATGAAAAACAGGCTTAGGGGAGGGCTCCCAGTTCCCTCCCAACCCTGCCGTGCTTTAGTTCAGAGGCTTCTCAAACTTTAATGTGCATGCCAATCACCTACAGATCTTGCTAAATATTCAGATTTTGATTCAATAGGTCTGGGGTGAAGCCTGGGGTGCTGCGTTTTTTAATATGCTCCCAGGTGATGCTGATGCCGCTGACTTGAGGAGCACACTTTTGAGTATACAAGGGACTCGGAGGTCGTCGCCTCCGCTGCCAGGTGTGCTAATGCCAGTCTCAGCGTTCCGGATCGGTGTCCCGCACGTCCCTGGTCTTCCGCCGGGAGGGGAGGAGCCGAGGGCGGAGCGGGAGGAGTGGCGCGGGCCCCGCGTGGGTCCTGGCAGAGATCACCTCGGCCCCTTGGAGAGGCGGCCGAGCTGCGGCGGCGTAGGAGGGGGCGGGTTCGGCGAGGGCGCGGCCTCTGGGAGGGGGGCGCACGACGCGCATCCCCCGCGCTCGCCCGGGCCACTCGGGAGCCTCGCGGCAGCCCGGTGCCCCACTTGGCCATCCGCTCCGTGCTTCTTCTTTGCGCCCGCCTCCTCTTGTCACCTCCCGTCTCACCCTTCTCGCTTCGTCCCCGCCGCATACATCGACATCCGAGTACCTCAGAGAGCCGGAGGTGGTGCGCGGGGCTGCAGGGCGCGCCCTCAAGCGGTCCCCAGCTCTACATTGGGGGGCACGGGCAACAGCATGGACACCAAGCGCTGCTTCGCAAACCGCTTCGATGACTACCAGGGCAGCCTGCTGGCGGGCCAGTGCGAGGAGGCAGTGGCGCCCTTGGTCACCGCCACCATCGAGCGCATCCTCCAGGAGCTGCCCCCGCTTGGGGGCGGCGCTGAGGCCCGGGGGGCGACGGCCGGGGCCAGCGTCTGCCAGGGTGGGCTGTACAGCGGCGTGGCCGGGGTGGCCTACATGCTCTACCACGTCTCCCAGAGCCCCCTCTTCGCCACGGCCCGGGAGCGCTACTTGCGCTCCGCCAAGCGCCTCATAGACGCGTGCGCCCGCGCGGAGGAGTGGGGCGAGCAGGACGCCGACACCCGCGCCGCCTTCTTACTCGGGGGCGCGGGCGTGTACGCTGTGGCCACGCTGGTGTACCACGCCCTGGGCCGGTCCGACTACGTGCAACCGCTGGGCAAGTTCCGGGCTCTGTGCGCCGTCTGCGCTCCCGTCTCCTTCCTGGAGTGCGGCTCCGACGAGCTGTTCGTGGGCCGCGCGGGCTACCTGTGTGCCGCGCTGGTGCTCAAGCAGAAACTCGCCCAGGAGGTAAGAGGCAGCCCCGGCCGCGGGAGGGCGCTCGCCACCCGCCCGGCCCTGCCCCGCCGCTCTTCCCGGGACTCCCTGACCCTCGCAGCACCGCCTCGGGTTGTTCCCCTCCATCTCTCTTTGTTACTCTTTGTCTGGCGCTTTCATTTCTTCTGCCACTTGAGATTTCTCTTTTGCTTTTGTTCGTCTTTCCCCCTCTGGTTTGTGGAGATTCCAGGTCTTTGCGCTTTGCTCTTATTTTAAGCTGAACGTGGCTTCGCCCCAGGCGCCTCTTTGCCCAGCAGCTTCCTGAAGGCTGACAGTGGCCCTTTTAAGTGAGATTTTTAAAACTCAAAAATGGAAGGGATTTCCTTTCCTTTGACTCTACCTTCAAGAGCTGAGGCCCCCTCGAATGTTAGAGTATTGCACAAGTAATGGAAGGAGTAGGGGCCCCATGCGGAGGCGAGTTATTTCAGGACCCCTGGGTGTGTGACGAAGAATAAATGGCCAGCTGTAGGTCTGCTGTGCTTACTATGTTGCTTAATAGAATTCAGTACATCCCATGGCTCTCATTAGACGCATATTTGATGGGAGAATCCTCCCTTTAAATACGTAAACGTAGGTAAAAATGTACCCCACTGTGGTCAAGTATATATATATATATATATTTTTTTTTTTTTTTTTCATTTTAAAATGTGTACTCAGGATGATCAAGTCCACAGCCTTCTTGACAGGGCAGCTTTTCTTGATGAATAGCTGTTCAGTGACTCCTGAAAGGGAATTGGGGAATTTGTGTGTGTGTGTGTGTGTGTGTGTGTGTGTGTGGTGTGTATGGATATATACATATGATTTCACTTTGAATACAGAATGTGGATATTAGAAGAGAATGTGCCAATTCCTGTGGGGTAGGGGGTGGGTGGAAACTAAAAGATCATAGTAACTAAAACTGAAAGAGAGGCACTTTCATTCATAATTCACCCAAGCCACATACTGTTCTAGGAAGGAAGTGACACATTTTACTTGACTTTATTTGGGTGAGAAAGGCGTTTGAAGAAAAATTAAAAGTATACAGTGTGTTTTAAAAGTGTAATTAACTTAGATAACCTCTACAGAAGCAGACTTGATTTTTTTTATTAATAGCAGTGGAGGTTGATTCAAGTGAGAATAAAAAGATTACTAAAGAATGTGCAGTGTGCTAGCAGGGCAGCAAAGGTCTGTGTGACAAAGTTGTCTTGAAATAGTTCACTCTGCTTCTGAGTCACTGTTATCTGCTAGCAGTTTCCCAAGGGCCCTTCCAGTTGTATAAAACCCTTTACAAGGCCACAGAGCTATTTACATATCATTTGCATTGCATTTGCATCTGCTTCTCAGACCTTGCAGTCTGGTGGCAGGCGATTTTCAAATTCTTTTCTAGTTGTTTTTCTTAAGCTTGCTTCTTTCCCTTCCCATGCCTTGGGTCCTTTTCTCCAGAATGGACTGACAGATTGGAAGACCCTTCAAGTCGCATGTGGAAGCAGACCAGAAGAACTCTGCCCCCAAACTGGTGGTCCAAAGCCAGTCTGCAACGCTGATCCACAAAGACGTTTATTAAGACCTTTCTTCTGCCCTCCTGCCAAACCAGATATGTCTTTTTGTACTAAACAAGTTGAGGTGCTTTGGCTTCTGCTCCCAAGAGACAGAACAAGCTCTGAAGATTAAAAAATAACAATAAAAACCCAGTTCTTAACCTTTTAGATCGGCTAGTTCCAGTAGGCTCAGCTTCAGCAATCCAGAAATTCAGGCTTGAAAAGTGTAGGGCAGGGGCTAATCATGCTGCCCTCACCCCCAAGTCCTGACCAGTACATGGCTTTGCCTTTGTGGGTCAGTGGATGATCCATAATCCTTGATTAAATTGAATTTCCAACTTGTGTGTCATTTCTTTATAAGTAATCTGTCATTATATCCCAAGTTTCCTTTCTTCTGATGTCATTTTTATCCACCTTCATCTGGAAGTTCCCTTAGTTATCACCCTAGTTTAGATCCTCCTCATACACTTGACACGTTTGCCACATAATAAATAGTGAAACGAATGACTCACCATATACTGGGATTAGTGTATTGTACTCTCACTAAGCCATTCCATCTAACTTTAAGAAAGCAATTCTCTTAAAAACACTTTTCATTATGTCATTTCCCTGTTCGACGGTCTGCAGAGCCTCCTTATTACCTTTTCTCCAATGGCTTCTCATCTCAAAGTTAAAGCTACAATACTTAAAATGGCCGACAAGGCCCACACGATTTAGCCCCCTGCATACCTACTTCACTTCTTGCTCACTCTTCTTCATCTACACTGGCTTCTTGCTGTTTTAGGCATTCTCCTGTCTCAGGGTGTTTGTACTCTCTGTTCTCTCTGCTTGGAACACTTCCCCTAGATATTTTTATAGCTGGCTCTGTGACCTTGTATAAGTCTTTACCTCCTCAGTGAGGCCTTTCCTGTGTGCCCTATTTAAAATTGCAACCCACCTCTTGGCTTTGCCCCCTTTTTCTGTTTTTTTTTTTTTTTTTTTTTTTTTTTTTTAAACTCTATTTATTTATGTTAGTAGGCAAGCACTCTACCAACTGAACTATATCCCTAGTCCTGGACAAATAATTTAACATCCTTGAGCCTCAGTTTCCTCACTTGTAAATGTGTTAGTAAGAATTTCGTCTTTGAATTATTTTGCCCTTTATTCATTCATTCAGTGAATTTTAGGTTTCCCTGTTCTGCCAGGTACCTTACTAAATACTGGGATTTTGTAATGAACAACAACAAAATAATAATTTGGTTATGATGAGTGATCTGAAGGTAGTAAACAAGATCTAACTGGGGGCAGGTGGGAGAGGTAGGGCTGCTGCTTGGGATGGGTTGGGAGGAAGGCGTCTCTAGAAGGGATGTCATGGCTCATCACTAGAACATGAGAATGAAGTGGCTATCCTAAGAGCAGGCATTCTAGGCAGAGGGGAGAGCAAGGACAAAGCCCCAAGGTGGGAAATGGCTTGGACATCTCAAAGAAATAGTAAAAGGCCAGCATGAACGAAACAGAGAGTGGGAGACAGGAGTTCAGAACCACAGAAGGAGATGGAAACTGGCTAAGATCAGATCCTGCAGGGCCAGGTCAATCAAAGTCAGGAGTCTCATGTTTCAGTGAGGGAATATATTGATCTGGTTTACCTTTCAAAAGATCACCCTGGTTTTCTATTTGGAGAGTGGATTGACAATATTAAGAATGATGAGAGACTGGAGTGTAGCTCAGTGGCAGACTGTGTACATTAGTGTGCACAAGGCCCTGGGTTCAATTTCCTGTCTCTCTCTCTCTCTCTCTCTCTCTCTCTCTCTCTCTCTCTCTCTTTCTTTCACACACACACACACACACACACACACACCCTGATCATAAGGGGAACTGGTTATGCGGATGTAAACCTCTTGTGCTAAAGATTCCTTTGTCCCTTTGTCAGTCGTTGAAACTTGCAGGACCTCTTAGAATAACATTTTTTTTTGGGGGTGCTGGGGATCAAACCCAGGGCCTTGTGCTTACAAGGCAAGCACTCTACCGACTGAGCTATCTCCCCAGCCCCAGAATAACATTTTTAAATGCATAAAGTAAAACACATAGCATTACAAAGGAAGGGAATTATATTGCAATTCAATTACCTAAATATTTTACAAATGTGTGCTGCAGTAGCATGCCTGCTTTTTTATTAACACATTAAATAAGATTTTGCAGAGAGCCTAATGATGGTACTTTTGAGACAGTGATGAGGGTCAATGATATTCAACACCTGCAGTGTGATATGCATATATCTGTTATTCCTTTTTTTTTTTTAAATTTTTTGTTAGTTGTAGATGGACGTAATACCTTTATTTTATTTATTTATTTTTATGTGGTGCTGAGGCTCAAACCCAGTGCCTCACACATGCTAGGCAAGCACTGAGCTTGGCAAGTACTAAGCTCTACCACTGAACTGTAACCCCAGCCCCTGTCTGTGATTTCTATAGGTGACAAAGTCTTAAGTACTACTGGTGGTTGTGGTCTACACTTGTAATAAAGGGACATGCTTAGTTGTTTCCATAAGGTGAAAACCATAGATGTGATTTTATTTTCCCAGCCAAGAGTGACTGATTTGGAAGTTGTGACCAACCCTAGATAAAATCCCTAGCATAGTACTTGGCACATAGTAGCTGCTTAATGAAGTCAGTGTTAGCCCTTTTCACTCCTAGTAACAGAACATCAAGGTAATTCTGAACATCAGATAGAAAATGTTACTCGACACAAGATTATCTATCTTCCTGCTGTGATTCTAAAAATCACAGAGTTGTTAATTGGGTCCTCAGTGCATTTCTGAGGCAGGTGGTGAGCAGCTGTATAAGTGAGGATGCTTTCAGTGGAAGAAAACAGAATGTCTAATAAAAAGTGATTAAAGCCAGATGTGGTGGCACATGCTGAGGAAGGAGGATCACTTGAGCCCAGGAGTTTGAGGCCAGCCTGGGCAACGTAGCGAGACTCCCTTGCCAAAGCAATCAAAAAAATGACTGAAATAATGGGAACGTTTATTATTTCCCTTAACAAGGAGTGTACAGTGTACAGTGAGGGGATTCCAGGATTGGTTCAGCATCTCAGGAGAGGTATTAGAATCCACACCCTTTGCAGCTACTTTCCCTGCCATTCTAATATGGGAGCTGGATCAGCTTCAGTATTCAAAATGGTTGCTACCATTTCAAGCATCATGTTCTTATATGACTGAAGTACAAAAGGAAGATCTGAGGTTTTATTTTTTTTTCCAGCTTCTCTTTTTATCATATAGAATGCTATATCCTAGAAGAATGTCCCTTCTGACTGATTGCTTAGCACTTGGTCCCTGGCCAGTCCTAGTTTCAGGGAAGCCTGGGAAGGATAGTGTTTTTCATTTCTAACCTTTAGAATTGGACACAAATTCTGACAAGAAAGAAGGGAGAGAGAAATGACTGTTGGGAGGTTACCAAAGTGTCTGCTCTTTGGCGTTCCTTGGCAAGATCTGTCTGTAACCTTCCACCTCCTTTATCCATTCACTTGTCCTCCCATTGGTGTTTCCTTTTCCAGGTCACCTCTATGTCCCATGGCAAACCGCAGGGTGTTTTGTTTATGCTGCCAACTAGTTGTTAATCAAATACAAGCTAAGGTATCAATTTTATTAAAATCTAAGCTAGTAAATATTGGAATATATTTCATGGTAGCAACTGTTTGCATTCTCATGGTTTTTCTTCAAAATTATTACTGTCATACTTACCAGGTAAACTCAAAAGATAGAAAATGAGCCTTCTTTGAGCTCACAGTTACTAACTTTTTGTTCTTTTTAAAGAAATAGTGTATTTTTAATCCACTCACACAAAGGACCATATTATATGTATACTCCACAGTTTGCTTTCTTGCTTAATATACCTTGGGCATCTTTGCACATTTTGCATAGAGAGATGTCTCTTTCTTTATCCTACTTGCACTGAATGACTATAACATGATTTAACCTTTATCAATGACCATTTAGGTTGATTCAAGTTTTTTTTTTTCTTTTTTTGCTATCACAAATAATGCCATAAAGAATACAATCACAATACGTATAATACACACACACACACACACACACACACAACACATATATATATATACACAATGCATATACATGATATGTATGTGCATACATATGTCTTTCTATATATTATCTTTGCCTACTTTTGCAAGTTTATGTGCAGGATAAAATTTTAAAGACACAAATGCAGGGTCAAAGTTTACCTATATTTTTTCATTTGATAGAGATTATCAGATTGCTTTCCAGAAATGTTACATCAATTTCTAGTCCCTTCACAAGAGTTTGGGAATTCCTATATTCTAATATTCTTTTCTTTTCTCTCCTTCTCTCGCTCGTAGTATTGGGGTTTGAACTCAGGGCCTTGCACTTGCTAAACAAGAGATCTACCACTGAGTTTATAACTCCAGCCCCTAACATTCTTTTCAACAGTGGATTCTGTCATACTTAAGTATATGTCTAAATAATAAGTAGAAAAAGAGGATGGAAGTTTCTAGGGTATGAAATGAGTTCCCTTACTGTTCATTCTGATTCTTATCAAACGAATTTGGAAGCAGGGCATAGTGGCACACACCTGAAATTCCAGCAGCTAGGGAGGCTGAGGAAGGAAGATTGAAAATTTGAGGCCAGCCTCAGCATCTTAGTGAGGCCCTCAGCAATTTAGTAAGACCTTGTCTCCAAAATAAAAAAGAAGTAAAACAAAAGAGGTCTGGGGATATAGCCCAGTGGTCAAGTGTCCCTGGGTTCAATGTGTGATACCAAAAAAATGCATTTGCAGGATTTCACTTAGTTTTTAGATTTGAGCAGTCCTGGTTTGTTTGTTTTATTTTTGGGGGGGGGGGGGTACTAGGGATAGAACTCAGGGGTACTCAACCACTGATCCACATCCCCAGCCCTATTTTGTATTTTATTTAGAGACAGGGTCTCACTGAGTTACTTAGGGCCTGGCTTTTGCTGAGGCTGGCTTTGAATTCACCATCCTCCTGCCTCAGCCTTGAGCTGTTGGGATTATAGGCATGTGCCACCGTGCCCAGCTTGAGCAGTCCCGTTTTTAAGTAGGCGTGTGTTGCACACTACCTACTTAAATCCTGAAGTTTGGCTTGAAATGACAGCAGGCTTGGGGAACCTGGAGTTTTATAGACTTGGTCCAGTTCCTCATTGCCTGATTATAGACCTGCCAGAGAGTGGGACACAACTATAGGCCACAGCTTGGATCCTTTGTCACTTATGACCGAGAGTCCTGTGAATGCTAAAAGGATATAATAGGAACTAACAGTGATTGATCATTTATTTCCACTCACTGTTGTAAGCACTTCACATGTATTATGTCACTTTTTTCATGTACTTAAGTGTAACTTTATTTTGTTTATTTTTGATAGATAAATAATAATTGTATATATTTATGGGGTATGATGTGATGTTTTAATTCATGTATGCATTGGGGAATGACCAAATTAGGTGAATTATCTGTTCATCACCTCTTGTGCTTACTTTTTTATGGGGAGAACAATCAGCCCACTTTTAGCAATTTTGGAATATACAATACATTATTATTAACCGTAGTCACCTTGCTGTAGACTAGATTACCAGAATGTATTAATCTTGACTGATTTATTTCTCCTCCCCTCTCCCCATCTTTAGTAACCACCATTCTACTTCTATAAGTTTAACTTTTTTTGCATTCTGCATTAATTTAGGTTAATACTACCAATAACCTTATAACATAGGCACCATTACTATCTTCATCATACCCAGTGAGGAAACTGAGGCACAGGGAGGTTGAGAAATTAGTTCCAGTTCCATAGCTGCTCAGTGGCAGAGATGGGGTTCTGTCACCTAATCTGTACTTGCAATTGGTGTTCCTTACACTTGAACATGCACGTGAGCCCTGGGGATCTTGCTCAAAATCAGGTTTGGGTTCAGCAGGTCTAGGGTGAGGCCCAAAATTCTGTATCTCTAGCAAGCTTCCAGGTGATGCTACTGCTGGTCCATTGAGTAGACTTGAGTACAAAAGTTCTAAATTGCTATTTTTCTCAGTTTTATGAGATTTCTCATAAAAGTTTGACCAATCCTCCAGACTTCACCATTTTCATTTTGTCCTTGTATTATGAATGATTTCTTTACCAGCTGCCAGAATATCAGCTTTCCAATTCCTAGTTTATCCTGAAGGAAAGACTCACTACCTGGCATATCTCCTGGCAAGTTTAGGGATTCTGTTAACATGTTGAATGAATGAGTGGATGCATGGATTTCTTTTTCTTACTAAATGTAATCTTGCAATGTACACAGGAGGTTTTTAGAATTTCTTTAAAGGCCCAAATCAAAACCATCTATATTCCAACGTTTTTTTAAGTACTGAATATTGAACCCAGAGACACTTAATCACTGAGCCACATCCACAGCCCTTTTAATATTTTTTATTTAGAGACAGGGTTTCACTAAGAGCTTGGGCCTTGCTAAGTTGCTGAGGCTGGCTTTGAACTCAAGATCCTCCTGCTCAACCTCCTGAGCTGCTGGGATTACAGCGCCTGCACCACTGCACCCAGTACATTCCAGCGTTTTAAAACTATTTCATGATAATACAGGAGACACTTTAGTACATCATTCCCTGATCAGATAGAAAGCTTGAGCTTGATACTACTCCCATTTTAGAATCAATTAATTTTACCTGTATCACACAAAGTAGTGCTTCTCCCCAACTCTAAATTAATTTAGATTGATAATGATCAGACATTTTCCTTTTTATTTTAAAATCTTTTTGGATACAGTGATTTAACAGACATACTCAAAATAATCCACTTAGCTTTAGATATAATTTATTTATACCTTTTCATCTATTAATGTATATTCCACTAAAATCCCAACATATTATTTATTTATATTGGAATTATTTGAAGAGAGCATAGTTCATAATTTTTTTTGGTACTGAATAAATAAATTGGGGAAATAAGCATGGTAAAAATTCTTTTAAATGTCCTGGATTATTTTACCAATGACTTTAACTGCTGTGTTCTATAAGAAGGTCGTTTTAGTGGAATTTTATTATATTTATTGACCTCTGAATATGAAAATGATAAGTTGTATTAATTTCTTGTTAACTTCTTGGCTAATTTCATTTTTGCTGGTTAATTTAATGAGTGACATTTATTATGTGGCTGGCTGCTACACAATACCCAGTAGATTTCCTTCAAGTGGCAGGGAGGTCCTTTCATATTCCTGCATGGAGTGGAGATGGTCTCATGGTAAACCAACCCAACAGTCTCAAATGTGTCCAAGTAAGTGTTTCTCTTCATGATTCAATTTCACAAATTGATCTCTGACCTACAGTCTTTAATTAAGTACAATGCCTTGGATGTTCGACTTGTCTCGTAAAAACATGTCTCATGCATTATTTATATACATCTAAGTACCACTTATCTCTTCCTAATTATTTTCTTTATGGATTTCGTTACTAGGGAAACCTACCAAGTTAACAGACCCCTTATTCTTGGGGGTACTAGCTACTTGAACAAACTCAATTTTCAAGAAATCATTTAATCCGTTCTTTCTTTTTGCAAGCTGAACAAAGGAGTGTTTTGTTAAAGATCAGACTTCCCTTTCTAAATGACTTTAACCATTCAACAACTCAAATGAATGACTGACACGTTGAAGTGTGAGTATTGATATCTGGGCCATAAAGAAGCTGTTTCCCAGATGAAAGAGAAAGTCTTACAGACTTCACTGGTGAGAACGTCATCTAAATGAGAGGTGACAAAGCAAATATTGACCACAGCATTAATGTGCAGTTAGATGTTACTGTGCCCTTCTGCTGGCTCAGGTTGCTTTGCATGGAATGGATTCCCCGTGCTCAGTGGTGTGTTGAAATCTGGTGTCCATGGCAACCAAAGCATCACCCATCTCAAAGCAAGCACTGTGAAGACCAGCTGAATCTCCACTCACACAATGACTTTAGGAAGGAGCCACATTCTTAACAGACTTTACAGATATCCAAGCAGAAGAGATCCAATGCCCAGCCAGACAGGAAGTATTGTCTTCATGCACATTTCAGCAATGCAATTTTGCTTTTCAATCCGATTTATTCTTTCCTTGTCAGGCAAAAAGAGTTGCACACATATTACAAATTGCAATGATTGAAATAGGTTGGGAGTCTCAATGAAGGCATTAAAACAGGATGGTTCAATAAATCACACCTGTATATATAATAATAATGTACTAATTAAAATGATAGTAATAATGAGATCAGGGAAATCAGAGTAGAGCAAGATCAGGGAGAGGGAGGAAGGAAAGAAAGGAAAAATACTGGGGAATGAGATTGATCAAATTTTGTTATATGCATGTACGAATATGATAATGAATCTCACTATTATGTATAGTTATAAAGCACCAATCAAACAAAATAAAACAGGGTGGTTAAGAACAGATCTTTTAGGTTTGAGTAGCCTTTGTATGGAATCCTGGCACTAACTTAGTAGCTGGTTGACCTTAGACAAGTTACTTAGCATCTCTGAGGCTTAATTTTCTCACCTGCAAAATGCAGTCCAGTAGCACCTACCTCTTAGGTGACTAAGAAGAGCCACTGAGAATGTGCATGTGCTGTGCTTAGCAGAGGGTCCCTTAGGCATCCAGTAGGGATTCTTTATGTCAGTCTTTATTATTATGAGTATTATCATTAATGTGAAGTGAAACCCTGCATTGACTAAAGAGCATAGGTATGTTTTTTGGACATTCAGCCAGTCTGTCTAATATTCCCTGTGGTGCTTTTCATAGCTGCTTATGTCCCTATTGCATCAGCAGAGCTTTGAGATGTTCACACAGAGGCCATGAAGGGCTGGAGGGAAATATCTTCTGCCCTGCCATGCAGGAGATTAAGCTGAGCCGCTCACACAGATTATGTGTCAAAGCAAATTGAGCGGTTTGGTATCACCCCTGAAACACAAACCTATGTGAGTTGCTCTCTGCACTTCTTCCAAGGAATGGGCTCCTCTTTTCTCTTTAAAAAACTTTAGACTCTTTGCAGACTTAATGTAGGAACTGGCTTTCCTATGTCTCTGATTTACACTCCTCAGAGTAAATGATCTGATTGGTTTAAATCTACTGTAAATTGCTATGCAGAAGATGTTGGAATGTTTATTTCTTGCTCTGTCCTCCCTCCTTTATTTTTATGGAGTCAAACTTATTCTTGCTCTGATGTTCTCCTCTTTGCTTCTAAATATCATTTGCTTGCATGACACGAACTCAGAATTTCAGAGAAACATCAGTAGTTGTGTCTCTGTTGAAGTGACAACTTCAAATGAGTTTTCCTCCACAAGTGTTCCAGATCATGTACATTTGATAGCTTGTTTCAGAAAAGGATTATTACAATTAATGAGTCTTTCAAGTGTTTCTTCAACTTTTGGGGACAGAAATTATTTTGTCTTGTATTAATGTACTTTCCTCTTTGTACTTGAAAGCTGTGTGGTAAAGGCTCACTGTAAATTTTACAAACTTAAATCTGCATTTTGCTCTTTAGCATCTAGATCTTATTATATTCATTTATAACATCATGTTTTTAATATTAACAACTATCCTACTCCAATAGTCAGTAATTATTGTTTTTCTCCTATCTATAATCAATGAGGTGTCACATAATTTATTAGTTCTGCTTATGATCTTCAATACCACACCAAGTAGGTCTACATTTTGGCTTTAATTGCCATGTTGGTCTGTTTTATTTTTCTCTAAGAGAGGCCAGTGCTTCTCCCACTTGAGCATGCATTAGAATCTCTGGAGTACTTATTAAATAAGTACATAGGACTTGGCTCTACCCTCAATGTTTCTGACTCAGTAGGTCTATATTTGAACCTGAAAACTTGCTCTCTTAAGTTTTCAGTACTCCTGCTGCTGGTCTAGGGAATGCACTTTGAGAACTTCTCCCTTAGCCTATACCCTTACCTTCAGCCAAACATCTCTAAAATATTGGAACTATATGAAGGCATATTTTGGTAGCATGACAAACTTATTTTCATCACCAGAAAATAATTCTAACGATAGGACTGACTATATGGCAGGCACTACGATAAGTATATTTTTCCATTACAGATGAAAAAAATGTAACATAGTAAGGTTCAGTAAGTTTTACCATCATCAATAGGTAGTAAAGTAGTTGAACCTATATTTGTCTAACTACAAAGCTCCTTAACTTCAATAGATTTAAGTCAGGTAAACTCTGCATGATGTTTTACTAAATCACCTTCCTCTGCCTCTTCCTCCTCCTCCTCCTTTCTTCTTCTTTTGTACCAGGGATTGAACCCAGGGCTGCTTAACCACTGAGCCACATCCCCAATCCTTTTTATTTTTTATTTTGAAACAGTGTCTCACTAAGTTGCTTAGGTCCTCACTAAGTTACAGAGGCTGGCCTCAAACTTGTGATCCTCATGCCTCAGCACCCAGCTAAAATCACACGTTTCTAAGAGGATTGTGAACTTTTACCCCAAGACATTTGAAAGAAAACCCTAAACTCAACTCCTATCAAAGTTTCTGAGGTGTCCATCAAAAGTGAATAAAAATAACAATATGAGAAGATGCTCTTTTATTTGTTACAAATTTCCAGAATCCTGTATGTCTCAGCTTCATAACCACTAGACATTGAAGTGTGCCCTGAAAACAGAACTAGTTGCGAGTTTGATAGAGAAGTTAAACTCCCAGACCATTTCTCAAATCCAGATGATGGTCTTAGACCACATTTCCCAAAGGCTGACGCTGAGATGTGAATTTGTATGGAGAAAGCAATAGAAGAGTGGGTGAAGAAGAAAGCAGTGATGTGTAGGAAGCCAAGCAAGAGTGAAATTTTAGGCTAAGTTCCAGCCTCTGTCTCATCCTGTAGGGGAACTCTGGAGTGAAAATTATACTCTAGGCTGGAGACACTCTTTTACACAAATAATTAGCTCCAGGTATGTGGAGGTCAGAATACGTAAACTTCTAGGTACTACCAGCTCTCCTGGTATGCTGCCAAAGTGACTATTGTAGCCCCAAAGTAGGGCTGTAGAACACAGTTGCATTGGAAAGTTGTTAGAAACAAAGCACATGAACACTTTAGACATGAAGTCAGAACCATTAAGAAGCACTTGAGGGGGTTCAGTAGGAATACCTACCATTTGTTCCTCTACTCAGGCCCTCCAGACCTTAGAAGCCTGGATATTCACTTTCTTGACAGACTGAATCTGAGAAACTGAACTTTGAGGCCCAAGGCACAGTCAAGGACAGAGATGAGGTAGTTCATTGAAAACAGGAGGATTAGCTGGATGCAGTGGCACACCACTATAATCCCAGGGACTTGGGAGGCTAAGGTGGGAGGATCACAAGTTCAAAACCAGCCTCAGCAACTTAGCAAGGCCCTAAGGAACTTAGCGATGCCCTGTCTCTAAATAAAAAGTAAAAAGGGCTGGGGATGTGGTTCAGTGGTTAAGCCTCCCCTGGGTTCAATCCCTGGTACAAAAAAGAAAAGAGGATGACATGGGATGACATCCCATGTAAGTTTACATGCTGAATTGTGTGAATTCTCTGTTCCCGCCATACATAACAAACACACACATAGGCTTTCCTTCACATCAACTCTCGGAACACTGGCAGCCCACTCTCCAGCAGCAGTAAATTAAATGAGGGTCTATGGTGTTCAGATCGACCCAAGAAAAAAGAGCCATAGATACTAATATTTGGAGGAATAATCCATCCCAATGTAATAGTTGCATTGTCTTGTCACCCTACAGAAAAACCCACCAGTTGGTTAGCTGTTTCCCACACCCAGATTTCCCATTGAGCTTTTTAAGATGAGACTTAAATAGGAACTGTCAGGGAAAAGATATCTGAGGAGAGCATCTGATATGAAAAGCAGTGACCCTGACAAAATGAACAAATAGGAAAACTAAACTTGGAGGAAACAGATAATACTGGAAACGTGTGTAGTTTGGATCTGGAATGTCTTCCAAAGATCCATGTGTTAAAGGCTTGGTCCCCAGGTTAATGCTATTGGAAGGTGAGGCTTAGTGGGAGGAAGTTAGGTCATTGAAGTGTGCCCTCAAAGGAGATTGTGGGATGCCAGTTTCTTTCTCTCCTTTCACTTCTGGCTATGAGGACTTCCTCTGCCATGTGCTTCTACTATGATGTGCTACTTCAGGATAGCCCCCAAAAGATAGGCCAAGTGACCATGAGCTAAAACCTCTGAAACTGAGAGCATAAAAAAATTTTTTTTTGTACCAGGAATTGAACCCAGGGGTGCTTAACCACTGAGCCACATTTCCAGCTCATTTTATATTTTATTGAGAGACAGGGTCTTGCTAAGTTTCTTGGGGCTTCGCTAAGTTGCTGAGGCTGGCTTTGAACTAGTGATTCCCCCTGCCTCAGCCTCCTGAGCCACTGGGATTATAGGTGTGCACAACCACACCTAGCTCCTTTTTTTCTTTTTATGTCACATTATCTCAGGTATTTTGTTACCATAACAGCTGACAAACAGAGAACATAAAAAAAACTTCCCAAATGCCAAAATTGATATTGTTAGAGAGGAAAGTGATCACATGTAGAAATAAAATCAGCCCATTTTATAGCAGCACAATTCACAATAGCCAAACTATGCAACCGGCCTAGGTGTCTATCAATTGATGAATGGATAAAGAAAAGTGATATATATGAGTTTTATTCAACCATAAATAAAAGTGAAATTATGGCATTTGCAGGAAAATGGAAGGAACTAGAGACCATCATGTTAAACGAAATAAGTTAAACTCAGAAGGTTAAGTATTGTATGTTTTCTCTCCTATTCAGAAGCTCTCTAGGAAAAGGTGGGGGTGGATCTCCTAAAAATCAATGGGAGATCAGTAGAGGAACGGGACCTAGGGGTGGGAAGCAGGGAAGGAGGGGGAAAGTGCTGGGGAGTGATATTGGTCATATTATATTGTTATGTAGTATGCACATTACGAATATATCACAAAAAATCCCATCAATATGTACAACTATAATGCACGAATAAAAACATGGATTAAAAAAATAAAATCAGGATATTTTTGAAAGGCATGTTCAGAGAACAGAAAAGAAGAAATCTCAGAAATTAATAATGTGATAGCAGAAATAATAATTCATTTGAAGGATTAGAATATTAAGTTGAATAAATGTTTCAGAGAGTTCAACCAAAAAGACAATGAGATTCATAAAAAGAGAAAAGATTAATTAGAGGAAGTCTGACCTGTGTCTAATAGTCAGTCCCAATTTAAAAAAAAAAAGCAAAGTAGATGAAAGGAGAAATTATGGAAAAATAAATCAAGAATATTTTTATACTTGAAAGTTATGGGTGGCTAGATTTAAAGGGCCCATCAATATGTTGAATGGTAAAAAAAATAGATTGTAAAGGCTTCCAAAAAGAGAACCCAAACTGGTTCCATGCAGGGATTAGCACTAGACTTTTCATAGCAATTTAGGAAGCTATAAGATAATGGGGCAAGGCCTCCAAAATTCACAGAGAAAATTATTTCTCAACTAGAATTCTGTAGTTGCCAAAATTATCAAGCATACAAAAATGTATGTGAGTAGAAAAATATCTTTAGACATCCAAGCTTCCAAAAGAATCAAAACTGTTTTTTATTTTTGATCCATCCAAAAGAGAAATGACCCAAGATATAGGAAAATGTGGGAATCACAAAACCTGAGGCTCCATATAGGTGGGGTCACAGGAAACTTCGAAAGTGGTGGTAAAAGACCGTCTAGTATGACAGCTAGATATTAATGACAAGGGAGGAAAAGTAGAAGGAAAAAGGTCATCATCCCACATCGTATTGCCCAATGAATACTGATTTACTCAAATACTGTGATGAAACTACTTTGAGTGAGAAAGGAGAAGCACATATGGAGAGATTATAAAAGAGCTAAATTTTCATCTTTCACATTAGCAGATTCATAGATGATGCATAAATGGAAAAATCAAGAAACAGTTGTATAAGGAAGCCATTTTTTAAATATGGAGGTAAGTCACTAGAAAACTGTACAGTTAACTGTACAGTTAAAAGTATTTTGTTTTGCCTCAAAAAAAGTTGGAATATAGGTGGAGAGAGGTGGGGCCCACTATTATTTTGTGGAACTCTTGACTTTTAGATTATCCACATATATTTCTTTGAGAAACATCCAAAGACACTTTTTCTTAATTGACCTTGTCTGTCCTTTTTGGTTGTGATGTCCAGTCTGTTTTGTCCTTCACATTTACCCTATAAGGACAGTAATTTTTTAAATAAAATTTTTTGCATATAATTCAGGTACTTAACAATGCTATGGGATACACATTGATAGTAAAAAGGTTATAGTAGTGAAGAAAATTAGTATATTCCTCATCTCATAAGTTTTGTATTTTTTTTGTTTTTATGGCAAGAACAGCTAAAATCTAGCAGCAGGCATGGTGATGCATGCCTATAATCCCAGCGACTCAGGAGACTGAGGCAGAAGGATCACAAGTTCAAGACCAGCTCAGCAACTTAGCAAGGCCCTGAGCAACTGTCTCAAAGTTGTGAGACCCTGTCTCAAAACTTTAAAAAAAATGGGACCGGGGATGTAGCTCAGTGATAAAGTGCCCCTATGTTCAATCCTCAATACCAAAAACAAAAAACAAAAACCAACTAAAATCTACTCACTTAGATTTAGCATGGATCTCAAATACAGTACAATTTTATTATCTATATTCCTCATGTGCATTGGCTTCCTAGACTTGTTCATCCGACATATCTTCTTTGTATCTGCCCAATGATTATACAGTGTTCCTAGAGAATATTTATGAAATAATGTGTTTATTTATAGATAAGTTTTGTCAACAAATATTTCCCATCAGAATACAGCTTAATATATCCCTTATATTATTATAAGTCATACTAAATTAAGATTTAGTTAAAATGATAACATTTTATTAGTTTAAATGGTCAAATAGCTCTTCACTTTATTTTTAAATTTTTTTATTTGTTCTTTTTAGATATACATGACATCAACTGGGGATATAGCTCAGTTTGTAGAGTGCTTTCCTGTCAAGCACAGGGCCATGGGTTCAATCCACAGCACCACAAAAAAAAATAGGTATACATGACAGTAGAATATATTTTGACATATTATGCTTACATGCAGTATAACTTTCCATTCTTGTGGTTGTATGTGGTGTGGAGTTGCACTGGTCGTGTAGTCATATATGAACATAGGAAAGTTATGTCCAAGTCATTCTACTGACTTTCCAATTCCCATCCTCCCTGACTTCCTTCATTCCCATTTGTTTATTCCAAAGTACTTCTATTCTTCCCTACCCCTCCTTTATTGTGTGTCAGCATCCACATATCAGAGGAAACATTTGGCCTTTGGAAACATTTGGGGATTGGTTTATTTCAATTAGCATGGTAGTTTCCATCTCCTTCCATTTACTTTCTGTTGTTGTTTTTTTTTTTTTTTGCGGTGCTGGGGATTGAACCCAGGGCCTTGTGCTTTGCAGGAAAAGCACTCTACCAACTGAGCTATATCCCCAGCCTTCCATTTACTTTCAAATGCCATAATTTCATTCTTCTTTTAGGCTGAGTAACATTCCATTTTGTATATGTACCACGTTTCTTTATCCATTCATCTGTTGAAGAGCATCTAGGTTGGTTCCATAGCTTAGTTATTGTGAATTGAGCTGCTATGAACATTAAATCTTCATATGGTTTAACGTAAAGTGTTGTGTCTTCTTTAGTAAATTATTAAGTGAAATCATGAGAATGAGAACTATATTAAGCTTCTGCCCAGGGAGGAGGAGGTGAAGACCCAGTTAAAATAAAAATGAAAAGATAGGTGGTTAGAAAACAATAAAGACTGGTTGAACCATTTATGTAAAGCAGAGTGTGAATGAAAGTGTTTCATGGCAGTGGGTCTGAGGTGCTCAAAATCCTAAGATGCTTCCAAGTCATTCCAATTGAGAATAACTAATAATTATCTAGAAAGTTGAGTTGCCAGGTACTTTTTACACGAACTGCCCTGTTTAATTCTCACAAAATCTCTTCAAGTTAAGATATTATTACTGCTTTCATTTTCAGAATGGACAATATTGCAAAGAGGTTAAGTAACTTTCCTAAGAATTTATGGTTGAGAAATGGGAAAATAATAACATTTATTGCCCAAGCAGGATACTTTTGACAGGCATCAACCCATTGGGAATCTAAAACAATAGATGAAAACCAAGATTGAATGCTCAGATTTGTGGCCCTCAGTTGATAAGGTATTGAGCCTAATATAGAACCCAAATTCTCCTGCAGAGTTGTGACCTTCCTGCTCCTTTGGTCTGGTTGTACCATTAGTGTTAAGCAAAATTCCCCATTCTTTAAATATGCCAACAAACGTTGACCAAATGACATGATTTTTTCTGTGCATTCCCTCAAGTTTCTATGCACAGCTTCTAAAGTTGTCTTGGGGATTCAGGACTGAATTAGTTGGTCACTTTTCTGACATACCAAAATAGCTTGAAAAATCATAGATGGAAGGAGTCTGGGAGGCATTAGGGTACGGGTAAGAGATTTCTGAATAAAACAAGGCAAAAGAGGGGGAGACAGGAATGGATGGTTGTGTATGGACTGAAATAAAATGGCAAATGGTGAGGTGGATCAATATGCAGAAAGTTTATAACACCATTTTTGTTCCCTGAGTTTCTTCTGCTGTTTTTCTCCCAAGCCTTTTTTCTTTCTTGATCCCTTTCCTTGGTATCCCTGGCTGCCCTTTTGTGTGTACTGTTCATTGCACATATCATATTTGTTTTCATGCTACATGTTTCCCAGGGAGCCTTTCCTGCAGCATAACTGGGACAATCCCACACTCTTTATTGCCACTGATTTTTTCTTTTTTAACTATTACTGAGCAGAACGGTGGGTACCCTCCTGGTAAACAAAAGATTCTTGGTGTATGTTTACTGAAGGAAGGAAGACAGATGAAATGTTTTTAATTTCCTGAAGCCAATAATTGCCTTTGAGGCCCAAGTATAGTCTCAAGAAAGGATAGCCCACATTTTAAAACTAGGTCTTTACAAGCTCCTACACAAATGTGTTTTTGCTTTTATGGATATGACAGCAGAGCCACTTAGGATTATGTATTTGAAGGACAGGATACTTGGTTAGTCATGAATATTGTCATATTTTCACTGACAATCAGCCTTTTAACAGCCGAAAGATGGTAAAATTCTACCACTTCTACATTACAAAATGGGAGATATGCCTAGTCTGTGACAGGGCAGAATGATCCACTTATGCCTTTCGGTGCTGACAAATAGAGCTCTGTGATTGTTAACATTAAAGATACCTTTTAGGAAACTATAATTTTGGACTTGTACAATACTTGACGTCTAAAAAGGTTTCTCTTTGCTTTTTAAAATAACCCCCCTTGCTTTTATATTCATGCAGGTGACAAAATCTATGTCTCTGGACCCTTATTTCCTTCTGTTTAAATCTTGCATTCACTCTCAATAAATTGAACATTGACAAATCTAAGCACTTCATCAGCTATTAGAATTTCTTGTTTGTTTGCTCACAAGGACTCATGATTTTCCTGTAAAGAAGAAAGGATTTAACATAGAACACTATCACTTTAATTTCATATTAAAATACTATCCCTCCAAACAGTTGTTAAATATTTATGAATCTTGTGTGTATAAGATTAAGAGAATCAAAGCTGGTTTGCAGCAAGTTTACTTTTACTGTAGCTAAGAAATGAATACCTAATCACATTCTTCCCATGGCGAATAAACAGTCTGAAGAGATAATTAAATCAGAAGTTGGAAGGAAAAATGGACCTTCAGAATTTTTCTGAAGCACACTCTGACTTAATGTTTTTCCATTTTAGGCAGCATGAGCTGTTGATTAGCATGGTGGCACCCTGTATGGCAAAGTTGTTTCTGATTTAAGCCATTGACTAATAGGTAACTATCCATCGGTATCACCAGCAGACAGAGAAAAGTCCCCAATTCCTCCCCCTGGTGCAGGTAACTTAGTGGTTCTAACTAAAACTGCTGTGTCAAATGGCTTTTATCATTTAGCGTTCAAGCTTGAGGGATTTTATGTTTTTCATCAGGCAAGCTGTGTTCCCATCCTGACAAACTAAATGTGAATCAAAGGCAGAACAATACTGTTTTGATTTCTGTTACCATCTAGTATTTTTTTTTTTCCTAGAGATTTCAAGCCAAGTGGTACGTTCTGGGTCTTCCCTTCTTCTGAAGTTCTATTTTCTGTCAGTTAAGATACTATAATGTTTTTGCTTTCCCCTTTGCCCTCTGAATTTTAATTGCCAGGGATTTCTTTGGTTTGCCTCTCTAGTTTTACTGTGGTGTGTCTGGCATAGATTTAATTTTTAAATACCCTATTTGTTATATGTTGTGCTTTTTGTGTTTGTTGATTTGTATCTTTGTTCAGTTCTGGAAAATTCTCAGCCATTGTCCCTTCAAATATTGCCTCTTCATTTGTAAACAAACTTACTTCGTAATTCATATACCATACAATGTACTCACTGAAAGCATACAATTCATTGGTTTTAATATGTTCATAGAATTGGACAACCGTGACCCCAGTAAATTTTAGAAGATTTTCATCTCAAAAAGAACCCTTGAAGCCATTAGCAACCCCTTTGGCTACCCCTGCTGTTCTAGGAATCACTAATCTAGATTTATTCCTAAGGATTTGCCTTTTTGCAACATTTTATACAAGTGGAATAATGAAATATGTGGTCTTTTGTGATTGATTGACTTCTTTCACCTAGCAAAATGTTTTCAAGGTCAATCCATCTTGTAACATGTATATTAGTACCCCATTCTTTTTTTTTTTTTTTTTTTTTCTTTTTTTCCTGGGGATTTAACCCAGGGGTGCTTTACCACTGAGCTATATCCCCAGCCCTTTTAATTTTTTTTATTTTGAGACAGGGTCTTACTAAATTGCAGAGTCTGTCCTCAAATTTGTGATCCTCCTGCCTCAGCCTCCTGAGTCTCTGGGATTACAGATGTGAGCCACTGTGCCTGACTCCATTCCTTTTTATTGCCAAATAATATTCCATTATATGAATGTATCACATTTTATTATCTATTTGACAGATGATGGGCACTGAAGTTATTTCCAGGTTTTGGCTATTGTGACTAAGGCTTCCATGGTCATTTGTATACAAGTTTTTGTGTGGACATTTGCTTTCATTTCTCTAAGGTGTAAACCTAGGAATCATGTGGCAACTCTATGTTTAACATTTTGAGAAACTGTCAGGCTATTTTCCAAACAGCTGTATCATATTCTATCCCCATCAGTTTCTCCATACTCTCACCAACACTTGTTATTGTCAGGCTTTTAAACTATATTCTTGTTAAGTAGGTGCAAAGTGGTATCTAGTGACTTTGATACACACTTTCCTGATGATAATGATGTTGAGGATCCTTTCATGAGCTTATCATTCATTTGTACATCTTTGGAGAAATGTCTATTCAAATATTTTGCAACTTTTTTTTTTTTTTTGGAGATTGAACTCAGGGGCACTTAACCACTTAGCCACATCTCCACAGCGCTTTCTTTATACTTTATTTTGAGACAGAGTGTCACTAAGTTACTTAGGGACTTACTAAGTTGCTGAGGCTAGCTTTGAACTCACAGTCCTTCTGCCTCAGCATCCTGAGTTTCTGGGATTAGGCCCAGCACCACTTTTTAATTGAATTGTTTTTATCATTAGTGTTATTGAGTTCTAAGAGTTCTTTATATATTCTGGATAGGAGTTCTCAGAAATATGATTTGCAAATATTTTTCCCATCATGTGGATTGTCTTTTAACTGTTGATAGTTTTTTTTCCCAAGCACAACTTTTTAATTTTTATCTACTTTATCCAGTTGATCTACTTTATATCTTGTCGCTTGTGCTTTTGATGTCATATCTCAGAAAATCTTGTCTAAATCAAGTTCATGGTAGTCTTTTTTTTTTTTATATCAGTGTTTCTCTACCTTGGCTGTACATTAAAATCACCTAGGGAGCTTTAAAAATTCCTTAAGCCCAAGCCATACTAGGGATCAATTAAATCAGAATCTCCCTTGGCAACCAGGGAATGATGTTGGCCAAATTATACCACTATATTGTGTACACGTATGAATATGTAACAGCAAATCCCACCACTATGTATAGCTATAATGCACCAAAAAGAAAATATGGTGAAAAAGTAATTTGGAATTTCCAACCTGAAAGAAAAAGAGAAAAAGAATCTCATAGACATCAATAGTTTTAAAGTTTTACATGTGATTCCATTTGGCAACCAAAGTAGCACACTGTTTTATATCCCTCTAGGATTCCAAACGAATACATATTACAACTTTTTAATTAATTTTTATTGCTTAACGTCTCGTACATTTTCCATTTTCTTCCAGCTTTGTGCCACATTCTAGCTAACATCATCAGATATATCTTCCAACTTGCCAGTTCTTTCTTGAGTTGTGTTTTATCTGCTGTTTAACACATCCATTAAGTTTTGTATTTGTCAATCATGGGTTTTCTTTTCTGTAAGTTCCAGGTGCTCCTTTTTCCTGGTTTCACATTCTTTCCTAAGTTCAATGATGTTACCATTTTTTTCTTGCAGTATTTAATGCTCTTTAAAAATCCCTTGTCTGATCATTTCCATATTGGAAATTTTTGTTGTTCTAAATTTTTGGTCATTGTTTCTACAGACTGTCAATCAGAATGACTTGTTTCCTTGGGTCTTAGTCTCTTACTGTTCACATGTATTTGGTTAGGTTCAATATGTGGTGCCTAAATTGAGCATATTTCCCTATGGAGAATATTTGTATTTGTGGGTTTTGGGAGCCAGGGATAATGCTGGCTTTGGACCACTCTAGCATTCTTCCTGGTTCTCAGCTTGATGTAGGGATATCAACGTTTGCCCTCAGGGCAGCTGTGCTTTGCTTATCACATATACTTCTGCACAAAATTTTTTGTTTTTCTTTAGTATGGGACCTTGGGGCTTCCTTTCTGTATATATATGCATATACAGATATACATATATTTATTTATTTATTTTAATGTGTGCAATTGTGATACTGGAAAATCGAACCGAAAGCCTCACAGATGCTAGACAATACTCCACTACTGAGCTACATCCCTAGTCCTTTTTATTTAATTTTGAGAGACAGGGACTTGCTAAGTTGCCCAGACTGGCCTCAGACTTGCAGTCCTCCTGCCTCAGTCTTGTGAATTGCTAGGGTTAGAAAGCGTAGCCTAGGGGCTGGGGAGATAGCTCAGTCCGTAGAGTGCTTGCCTTGTAAGCACAAGGCCCTGGGTTCCATCCCCAGCACCCCCCCAAAAAAAAAAAAGCAAAGCCTAGCTTCCCTATTTTCTTAGAACCTAGCTATGTATTGGTCAATAAGCTTTATAAAGAATATATAATATTTAATTGATTATAATATTCTATCTATTGTAAGGTACATTTTTGTGTACCTGTAAGAGAAAAACAATGTCGATTAAACAGACAGGATACTTAGGATTTTATACTTACTGAAATATCTCTTTTAGAGTTATGTAGACCTTGATTGTCATAATATCATTCCCAAATATACCCACTGCAAAAATATAAGCTAAATAAATTGGTTAAACTATTTACAAAACTTTCTCATATTCAGACTCTTACTGTCCTGGATCACTTTCTCCTCAGAGTCACCAGTGTTCATGATTTTCCACAAAGTATCATCCTTTGTGCCGTAAAAAGCAGTGGTGATGCAGCGTTTATTTTAAAAATGTTCCACTTTGTCTCTGGCGATTTTTTCCACGTTGTTAACAACTACTTTTAAGGTTTTGATGTGTACAGTCTGTCAGAGCTAGGTCCTGTTGCCTCCTGACTAATAGTGATTTTTGAGATGCATTCCAATTGCAGAGATGTTAAGTCACAAAAAGTACATCAAAATTGATAAAATTATGTACTATAGTTATTTTGTTTTGGAAAAGTTCCTTCTCAATATGTAGACCAGTGTTATTCAAAGTGTGGCTTGCAGTACAGTGTCATTGTGCAGATATGTTCCTAAGTCTATGAAGATATAAGTACAGAAATTGGGAGTAAGCATTGAGAATCTTTGAGCAATTAGTTTAGGTAACTTTGTCAGTTGAGTCTCATAATACAGTATTGGGACTGGTGTTTTGTATATCTTTTATTTCATTTTTCTGGCAATGTAACAATATGTTATTTTATAAGAGTAGCAGTCTATGATGGACTAGAAATATAGTGAACAAAACAACACTAGTCCTTCACCAATGATATTTTGAGTAGTATTGATTCTAGTGGTTCTCAAATGCTGACATTCTCAAATGCTGGAGGACTTATTAAAACAGATTGCACTAGGAATGGTGGCACATGCCTGTAATCCCAGTGGCTTGGGAGGCAGAGGCAGGAGGATCACATGTTCAAGGCCAACCTCAGCAACTCAGCAAGACCCTGCCTCATAAAAGGGCCGGGGATATGGCCCAGTGGTTAAGCTCCCTGGGTTCAATCCATGGTACACACACACACAGATTGCTGGGCATTACATAGGTTATGGAGTGAGAGAATTTGCATTTCTAACAAATTCCAAGGTGATGCTGATGCACTGGGGAACCACACTTTAGAACCACTGTCCAAGACTACCGTACTCTGGCTGCAGAAATTTTATGCCAAGAATTCCCTCTTTGGTTGATAGGACAAGAAATTCTGATGCTCTCTTGGAAGAGTTCTTCTTCCAGTGATCACTCTTAACCTTTAGTGAAGTTAGAGTAACTTCTCTAAACCTTGGTTTGTTTAATCTTTTCTTGGAGCACAGTTCAGAATACCACTCATTTTCAGAACTGGCACAATCCATGTAGGCTGCAGAGTGTATGTGATCTTGTTTGTTTAGAGGTTCTTCTTAAAAGAGCAAAATGCATGTTTTACCTCTCTAGGGAACTGGTGAAACGATTGGGTGTAAATAAGCTCCTGGTTCTTCAGAGAACATTGTAGACAATCTGTTGACAGCATTCTCGAGTTTCTGACTGTACAAGTACCACAAATGCCCAAGGTATCCCTTTTTTTGTGGTTTAAACCAGACGGCATATCAAAATTCCGAGATATTTGCACACTGTGAAAGCAAGTGACAGTAGGCAGATTCTCGGTAAAAGATCTGCATTGCATATCTACGGTATGCTTTCCAGCAGCATCTGTTGTCATTGTCATCTTCAAGAATATATATTAACCTTGGAGACCTTGATAAAATGACCTTTAGGAGAAAATTCATCATTCGTGCCATAAGCAGAATAACCTTCCTTCATGCCCCTGTGGCAAATGCAGCAAATCTTTGCAGTGTCCACAGGCAACATTCACAGACTATTAGATGAAGCCTGCCTTTCACTGGGTTGGAATGATTAGTGTCTCCTAATTCCAGGTGTTAAACCTGCTAGGAATGAATGCTCTTAGAGTTCTAAAGCAGTGCTTCTCAAACTCCAATGCATCTGATATGCCTGAAGGACCTGTTAGAGATCCGGGAAGGGACCTGAGATTCTGCATTTCTTCTAATCTCCTTGTTGATGCCACTGTTCCTGATCTAAGGACCACATGTCCAGTGGCAAGGTGCTAAACCAGCTGCTTTCCCAGGGCACTCCCTTTTTTTTTGTGGTGCTGGGGGATTCAAACCCAGGGCCTTGTGCTTGCAAGGCTAGCACTCTACTGACTGAGCTATCTCCCCAGCCCAGGGCACTCCCTTTTGAGAATTAGCAAGAAGAACATGGGTGTGCCCTTCACCAGAAACAGCCTGGTCACCAAAACAGTTATTGCCTACATCCTTATGTTCACACAGTTAAACATTTAGCATTCTATATCCTTTGAGATTTTTTTTTTTACCTTGGTTGTTAAAATTGTCAAATTTAGGAACTGCAAGTATAGCTCGGTGGTAGAGTACATGCGTGGCCCTGTATTCAATCCCCAGCACCACCAAAAACAAAAACAAAAACAAAACATATCGAATTTATTTCTAGCATAATGTTGGTGATACATGTTGTAGCTGTGTAATTCACAATAGGCACAGGTGCCCATAAACAAATGGATGGTGATATGGCCACATCAGTATTTATTGCAGCACAGCAGTCAAATTATGGAATCAGCCCTCATACTTGTCAGTAGATAGATGAATCAAGAAATGTGGTATGGGTGTTGAACATTTTTTCACATATCTGTTGATTGCTTGTAGATCTTCTGTGAAGTGTCTGTTTATTTCCTTAGCCCATTTGTTGATTTAGTAATAAGAGAAATGCAAATCAAAATTACCCCAAGATTCCATCTCACCTCAATTAAAATGGTGATTATCAAGAATACTAGCAACAATATTTGTTGGCGAGGATGTGGGGAAAAAGGTACACTCATACATTGCTGGTGGGGTTGCAAATTAGTGCAGCCACTCTGGAAAGCAGTGTGGAGATTCCTTAGAAAACTTGGAATGGAACCACCATTTGACCCAGCTATCCTTGGCCTATACCCAAAGGACTTAAAATCAGCATACTACAGAGATACAGCCACATCAATGTTCATAGCTGCTCAATTCACAATAGCCAGATTGTGGAACCAATCTAGATGCCCTTCTATGGATAAATGGATAAAGAAACTGTGGTATATATATATACAATGGAATATTACTCAGCCATAAAAAATAATAAAATTATGGCATTTGCAGGCAAATGGATGAAATTGGAGAACATCGTGCTAAGTGAGATAAGCCAATCTCAAAAAACTAAAGGACAAATGATCTCGCTGATAAGCGGATGATGACACATAATGGGGGCAAGAATGGAGGAAGGAGGGACTGTATAGAGGGATAAGAGGGGTGGGGGGGAGAAAAAAAATAACAGAATGAATCAAAAACTATTACCCTAGGTAAATGTATGATTTCAAAAACGGTATGCCTCTACTTCATGTACAGAGAAACAAGATGTATCCCATTTGTTTACAATAAAAATGAATTTAAAAAATCACCCAGTTTTAAAAAAAAGAAATGTGGTATATATAGACAATGGAGTTTTATTCATTTATAAAGAAGTATGAAATTATGGCATTTGGTGGCAAATGGATGGAACTAGAGAACATCATGCTAAGTGAAATAAGCCAGACTCATAAAATCCAGGGTCGAATGTGCTCTCTCATTTGTGGAAACTGGAGAGGAGTGGGGAGAATAAAAAAGGAATCTCATGAAAATAGAAGGGAGATCAATAGAGTAGAGGAGGGGGATCAAGAGGGAGGCAGGAGGACAGGGCATAGGGAAGTACTGGGGAATGAACTCTACCCAGTTGTGCTATGCCATGTGTGAATTTGCCACAATGAACTCCACTTATATATCTATGTGTGTGTGTGTGTGTTTATATATATATATATATTTAATATATGTATATTTATATATTTATTATAATGTGCTAATAAAAATAATAATAGCAGTAATAAGAAGGGAGATCAGTAAAGTTGAGAAAGTGCTGGGGGAGAGAAAGGGAAAGTACTGATCAAATTATGTGCATGCTCAAATATGGCATGATGAATCCCACTATTACATATAATTGTAATTCACCAATTAAAAAAAGAAAGAAAATTCTGTTGGGGGAATGGTTGTCATGAATGTCATATTGAAGATAATTCCATAGCATAGTGTGAAAGAAAACTTCCCACAAACTGAGGAAAACAGAAGATGCAGGCTCTATGATGTGCCGCTTAATGATATCCTGATGAAGGCTACAGCTTTCACTTCTCAACTTCAACTTGTGATCACTGATCAGTGGTGCATAAGATGAGTACTGCTTTAATAAAATGATAATTTCATTGTTTGCTTTGGTCTTGGGTGAAACAGGAGTGCTGAGAGATATCACTAGTGAGCTTGTGTGTGACCCTCATACACTATGACACCTAGTGTGTTTCTATTAAAGCAGGAATTCTTTTAAACAATGAAATCAAATCAGATTTGAGGATAAATGCTGGATTCCTTTCATAGCTGAATCTATCAGTGAGCGTGCTTTCAGTTACAGTTGTAGAAAATATGTCTTACAGTGGCTTAAAATAGGGTGATTTTTCTAATGCATAAAGAAGTCTGTAAGTAGCCAACTGCTGGCATTTGTTCAGTGAGTTGACAATGTCAAGGCCAGTGTCTGCACTTCTTTGCCCCTCCTGACTCATGGCTGCATGGAAGCTCCAGATGCCATGTCTTTATTCAAAGACAGGAAGAAGAAGAGGGAAGGCTGTGAACTTACCAGGCTAGTCTGAATGTATTAGGAAAGCCAAAACCGTCCAAGAAATCGGGCTGGGGAGATAGCTCAGTCGGTAGAGTGCTTGACTTGCAAGCATAAGGCCCTGGGTTCGATTCCCCAGCACCACAAAAGAAAAAAAAAAAAAAAAACTGCCCAAGAAATCTCCTGCAAATTCTCCTTAGATCTAAAGCCAGAGCTATTACATGACCACATAAGGGAGACTGGAAAAACTTGAATTTAGCTGGGTTACCTTGAGCAAATCAGCTTTTAAGAAAGAAAGTGGAAATGGCTTTTGGGTATGCAACTACGTGACATACCAAAAGTAACTAGAAATAAAATTGCCTTGCCTGCTGCAATTCAACTTTGCTCTTTCCTTTGCAAAATGCAGTCTTTATTAGTGGGAAATAGTATGTTTGTAGGCAGTGGGGAAGTTTGGTGGAAGGAAGAAGCAAAGGTCAAATAATCTTTGAACATCCCAACTCCGTTTTTTTCACTGAGATACATATACATATGGGGTTCTGCAGGCACAAATTCTGAGTACAAAAAGAAAGTCAGGTGGGCTTCACATTGTGCATATGGTGCATTCATAACAGTTTGCAAATTCAACAGCAGAATTTCCAAAGCCATAATTATGGTGGCACCCCTATCCTGCAGTCTTTTTTAAAAGTTCAAGTATTAAACAGCTCATGTTGTCAGCTTAATGAATCCCTAATGATTCTGAAAGAAAACCCTGTACTATTAATTATAATTAGAATGTCTCTTGGGTGCTTCAAGATTCAGTTCTTGATAAAGAGCAATCAATAAGGTCTTTTGATAAAGAAGGATCCGGCATGGAACAGGGAGAATCTTGGGAGTATATTCCTTTCTAAAATGCCCTTTGTACATTGATTCTTTGAATAATAAATGTTCTAATAATGTTGGTATATTTTTGCTTTTAATTTTTAAGATGACCTTCTGCAGTAACTAAAGTTAATTAGACCTGCATTAGACTTGGATTTTTCACACTGTTGAGCCTGGGTAACTGTTTCATCTTCATCTAACCTTATTAAAATAATTGAGTCACTGAGAGTTAACTCCTCTTTTGAAATTGAAGAAAAATGCAATTTTGGTCAGAGAGGCAATTCCCCCCGCCACATACACACATACCTCCACCTTTCTCAATTAAAAACAGTATGTACAGTCAAAATCAGGCTTTTCAGCATGGCTTTGTAACATTTTGAAGGTGATTGCCTCGTTTAATCCTCTTTCTCTGTGCTTTTTGGCTTTGAATTAGCTCATACATTTTTATCTATGGTCTAGTCACCAGATGAAAAGAAATGATTTCTGTGTTGTGCAGATTTTAGAATTTGGGGAGAAAAGTGAGATAAAAGACAAATTCTAATTTTGTTTCACTCATCTAAAGGAAATAGAAGCGTTTCACAGATTCCCATAAAGAGTCTGGCAGAGAATGGTGATTGTGAAGAGATATGAGCAGGCTCTTTTGATATATCTTGAATCCAGAGATCTTTCTGGAGAACTCCCTTTCCTGCTTCCAAAAGAAAGCCTAAAATACCTTGTGCCAGTGTCTAAAGGATGGACAGGGTCCTAGAGGGATAGTTGTAGCAGAGATATGAAAACTAGCATTTCAGGTGATTTTGTGTAGATCTCAGAGGGAATGAGCTGAGCTCACAGATCTTAGGAGATGTGACCTTTGAAATGGAACGCTATGCTCTTCAGTGTCCCTTTTCCTGTTGATGTTCTTGTAAGCTCTGCTCCCTCTATTGTGTCTGCACAGAAAACTTGGAACTTTCTTTAGCCATAGCACTTGATACTTTGTATCTTGAGCTCTGCCAGGGCTGAGGGCTCTTTGAGGGTAGATTTAAGACCTCAAGCTCCAGAGGCTGGGGGGTATGTTCTGTCTGGATTACCACCATACTGGATGCCCAGTTAATTGATGAAAGAATGAAGAGCCCTTAATTCTTAAATGAATTAACACCAACATTCTCACTGTCTGCTTTCCACTGTTCGTAATCAACTTGTGTTGGTATGACTCAGAAAAGTTCTTGAGATATTTTGGCCTTTCTTTCCAGAGCAGAGTGATTAAAAGGAACCACTCTCAGTAAAGCGGGGGAAAGTGGAGGGATGGGGAGAGAGAAAAAATGTTGAAGATGATCATCATGGGCACATTCAGGTTACACTTTACACGTTGTTGTCTAAGAAACAAACATTAAAATAGACAACTCTACTATTCTTCTGAGATGAAAATATTATCTCAGCTCTACAAAATGAGACTGTACTACTGAAATGATGCCAGCCTCCCTGCTGGCAGCCTGCTGACATTTCACCCAGGCACCAAGTTCTTTCTCAGCCACTCCAGCGTCTGTGCCCTTCCTGCTGTTCCCCCCTTTGCCAAAAGCTCTGCCTCTCTGAACCACGTGAGAATCCGCCCTTTGTTGTACTTGAGCAGAGAAGGTTTCCAACATTTCAATTGCTCTTCTCCTGGTGAGCTGGAAAAGGAAAATGAAGCAGCGTGACAACTGTGGGACTCTCGAGCCAAAATGTAAGGACTGTTCTGAAGTGAAGCGTCCAATCTTTGAAGTCAGTGGCCTCCCTCCAAGTGCTTCTGGCTTTGAAGTGGTAGTCAGATCTACCTTTGTCCTAAAAGTTGCAGTGACACAGTCTGCAGAGGTTTTAACTTTGGAACTCCTGTTATCTGGAGAACGTTTTCAGAGACATTTGAGCCTGGACTTATGTGTCAGTTATCTATGGCTGCATAACAAACTATGTTGAAACTTAGTGGATTTTGTGTTATTTATTATTATTGCTTACAAATAAATCCACAGGTCATCTGATGGTTCTGCTGAGCTGGGTCAGGCTTGGCTGATCTTGGCTGGATTGGCTCATATGTCTCCAGTAAGCTGAAAGTTCAGCTGACAGTGGCTGAAGTGATAGGATAGGGGTGACTGAATTTCAACAGAAGGAATAGAAAGAAGCATGTAAGGCATCTTGAGACTGCATTCTATTGAACAAAGCAAGTCATATGGCTGATCCCATTTCAAAAAGTGACAACTGAACTCGACCTCTTGATGGGAGGAAGTAGAAGGTGAAATTCTAAGGGCAAGGATACAGAGAGGGAGAGACTGTGCAAGTTTTGCAGTCTGTCACAACATTTGATGGCATGAAGTAGTGTTTTGGGTATGGATGTGTGGATGTGCTCTCAGGGTTCTAGATTTCTAGGAAGGGTGGAAAGGTGTGTTTGCTGGAGAAGGGATGTGGCAGGTACAGAGCAGTTTTGCATCCATCTTCTCTCATTAGAGCTGCTGTAAATAATCCCAAACAGCTTTCTTCACTTCATAGGTATCATGAATCATTTGCCACTTCCTCTCCTTAAGGCCAGTAATAGGTATTAAAAGTATGTAACTTCAGAATAAAGCCAGAATGAATGCAGTATTGTTCAGTAATGTGCATCTACTATTTGCTGTTCTTGTGTAAAGCCAAATATGGATAGTGATTATTCGGACCAATTATTAAGCTATTATGTTGTAGCTTTTGACACCATTCCAGCCTTAAGATTGAAATAGTGTGACTCAAAACCTGAGATTTACCCCCTCAGACCAAAAGGAATACACAGCTCATTTAATGACTGTGAAGGTCAGTGGTGCATATCTGTGTATATTCACCTCATGTCAGATGTTATCTTAGTTATCCTACTCTCGTTTTTATTTCTTATTACCCTCATGAAAATCTACAAGGCCCTAAATGATGGGCAACAGTCCTTCCTCCTTTCCTCTCTGACCTCATCTTCTGCCTAGCCCTTCTGGCTCCCACTGCTCCGAACATGCTGGCCTCCTTACTCTTCCTCAACACACAGGTACAGTCCCACCTTAGGGCTGCGGCATGAGCTGTGCCCTCTGCCTAGAGAACTCTTCCTACACATGTCACCTTGGCTAATGTCCTTGCTTCCTTCAGGTCTTTGATCAGATAACAAGACCAATGCTGGCCTTCATATTTAATAAGCAAACTACCACCCCTCAACCCAATATCCCAATCTGCCTTCCCTCCTCTACATTTTCCTTTTAACACTAATCACCTTCTGGTATATTCAATAATTTATTTACTTATAAACTGCATATTGGCTGTGTGTGTTGAGAATCTCCAAGACCACCCCAGGATCACTGATTCACTGGAAGAGCTCAAAAGACTCAGCATATAGTCATAACCATGACTATGATTTATTACAGTGGAAGTATACAAAGCAAAATCAGCAAAGGGAAAAGGTGCATGAAATTAAGCCCTGGAGGGGAACAGGCACAGGCTTCCAAGTGTCTTCTCCCAGTGGAGTCAAAAATGATGGGCTTAATTCCCTCAGCAATGAGTTGTGACAATATGTGTGAAATGTTGTCTACCGGGAAAGCTCATTAGAGACTCTGCCCAGGATTTGGATTTGGGACTGGTCACATAACTGCCCATTCTGCCCACCACACTCCAAACTCTCAGAAGGAAAGCAGGGGTTCCACATATGCTGCTTTGTTTGCACAGTTTAGGCAGGGTGAACCACTTTTACCAGTCCTGGGGATGTTGATCCCCAAATCCATGTTCCCAAATACCAGCCAAAGTCTAACCTTACAAAGCAGGTCTTTGTAAGAATAGCAGTCTTGGGGCTGCTATACTGACTCTTTCTCACACCATGTAAGAATATGAGCTCTTTGAGGATGTAGATCTTTGTTTTGTTCCATGATGCATCCCTGAGAATAGTGCCTGACACATGATAAATATTTGTTGAATAAATAGCCAGGACCTAGGCCCTTGGGTGAACTTTTTGGCAGGAATTCTATGCAGCAGAGGAAAGGTCTAATTTATCTTTCCTATCTCCCACCCCAGCATCTCCCTGTCCAGGGAGCCTCAAACCACCCCAGCCGCCACACCCTAATCTAATTCTCTAATGGTTTCACATGTAAGTCTATCTCCTCAACAAAGTTCCAAACCCTCATGATGGAATCCTGCAGCATCAGACCTGAAAGGACCTTCCCCTTCAAGAGTCTTTTTGCTCAGGAGTAACATGGCCAGAGTATCCCAGTTAGTGGCTTAATGAGGGTCCAGTTGTTTTGATCCTGTTTTCCCTCTCCACCACATTTGTATTTTGTCATCCACAGTGCCTGACACAGTGCTAAGTAAATGTTATATTGCCTGTAAACATTTCTTAACTTGTTTGGACTAAAGACTGGCCCAGATGTACTGTATGACTTTACCTGGGGCTGGTTGTGACATTCATACCAGCGATGTCAGTTTCTTCTTTAATGTTTATTTTCAAAGGCAAAAGTGCCATATTAAAGGATTTTCCTTCCACAGAAAATACATTTCCTCCTTTTTCTATTTCCCAGTCCTGAACCATTTTTCATTGTGGCTGTGTAAGCTCTTCAGTGTACCTATTGTGATTTTTTTAAGGTAAAAATCCTCATTTTTCATTCCCTGCTCCCTCAGTAATAGAAAGATAAAGCTAATTTCAAAACTACTTGTGTCAGGATTTCATCCCATCTGGAAAGTCTACCTATATCATTGTAAGTTTGCCTATCACATTCTGAAGTTTGACAAATTGATAGAATGAATCATTTGTTGAAATTCAGATAAGAGTAGCCCACCATGTTCTGTGCCTCTTCTTAATATCGGTCTCAGCTCAAAAAATACTGAATTGAATTTATCAACACAAAAATGAATGATTCCCAAAGTAAATATCACAAAACTGTCTTAAAATACATATCTTACATAACATTTGTCATCAAAATTAAGTTTTAATATTATTGCAACAGTGTCTTGAAATACTACTACCCATAGAATATGCTAAGTTGGCATTTTAATAACAGTTTTAACTTACGCTGAGTCGTTTTTGTATGGGAATATTTTTATGAATGAAAGGGGGATTAAGAATCTATTTTTTGAGTCAAATAAAAAAATAATTGCATATCAGCATTCTTGGGCTGACGATGAATTAATATTTCTGACTGAGATATGATAAATTCTCTGAGAGATAAACTGTCAGGGAACATTCACCAGCAACTTGAACAAATGACTTGGTCTTGACAGAAATGTTTTAAATACAGCTTCTAGCTGTTTAAGGTATTTAGTCATTTTGACAAGATTGGGGTAGGCTTTTCAGAAATATTTTAAAAATCTGACATGAGCCAGGTATGGTGGTGCACACCTGTAATCCCAGTGACTCAGGAAGCTAAGGCAGGGGGAATGCAAGTTTGAGGCCAGCCTCAGCAACTTAGCAAGGCTCTCAGCACCTTAGCAAGATCCTTTCTCACAGCAAAAAATAAAAAGGGCTGGGGATATAGCTCAGTAGTAAAGCACCGCTAGGTTCAATCCCCAGGGCCAAAAAAAAAAAACCTGACATAAAATGGAATCATGTGTCAAGATTTTATAGTACTTGGCTAATACTCTTGGTGATGGTGCCTGTTATTTCCTATAACAGGTAAAGATATTAAATAATTTCTATCCCAAATTCCTCATTTTATAGATGAGAAAGCAGGTCGTTAGAGGTGTGCTGAATTGAAGACCAATAAACTAATAGCAAAGCATAGAAAAGAACTAAGGTCTTTTGGTTTTGGGGTTATTGTACCATTCTGGTCCAATTTTATATTCTAAATCAGTGGTTCTCACAATCCACTAGACATCTGAATTACTAGGACAGCCTGATAATACAGAATGTCAGGCCCTGCCCTAGAGTTTTTATTTGCAAACACCTGGTATAGGACCAGAGAATTTGCATTTCTATAAAGTTCCTAAGTGATATGCTGGTAGCACTGGTTCAGGGACCATACTGAAAACCACTGGTCTAGAGAGTCAAGAGAATAATAAGAAAGCTAAATATTTGTTGTGGCGTTTCCTATAGGGGAAGGGAAATGATTGAATGATTGATTAGAGCAAGTACTGAACTTCTTAGTACTCAGGAAATGGAAGAGTCTGGTAGTAAATTTACTTTGTCTATCACACTTATAATTACTACTAAATAAGGTTTCTACTGTCCATTATAGATACCTTCTTAATTCCTTACCCAACTCAGAATTGTGTGCCACTAGGAACATGGATGTTTTAGTCAGCTTTTTCACAACTGTGACCAAAAGACCGGATAAGAATAATTTTAGAGGAGGGAAAGTTTATTTGGAGTCTCACAGTTTCAGAGATCTCAGTCCATAGATGGTCAACTCACTCTTTTCTGGGCTTGAGGTGAGGCAGAATATCATGGAGGAAGAGTGTGGCAGAGAAAAGCAGCTCAGTACATGAAATTGGGCAGGAGAGAGAGAGAGAGAGAGAGAGAGAGAGAGAGAGAGAGAGAGAGAGAGAGAGAGCGCGCTCCATTCTGCAGGGCAAAATATATACCTCAAAGGCACACTACCAGTGACCCACTTCCTCCATCCACAACCTACCTGCCTGCAGCTCCACTGAGTTAATCCATTCAAGTGGATTAATGCACAGATTGGTTAATGCTCACATAACCCAATCAGTTCATCTCTGAAATTTCTTGCATTGCCTCACACATGAGCTTTCTGGGGACACCTAATCTAAACCATAACACTGGAGAATGAGTAAAGGGGACTATAGCGAACCATTGCTCAGGTAAATGAGATCCCTGACTAGGAGATATGTTAAGATAAATGATAGTGGTTAATTGTAAATACCTCTTCAGAACCCAGATCCCCCTCCAGGAAGTTCTTAGGTAGCCTTTACTCATTTTTAATATTCACATTAGCATAGGAAAAAAAGAGAGCCAGAAATGACTGAAA
Organism: Sciurus vulgaris; assembly: GCF_902686455.1. NCBI lineage: Eukaryota > Metazoa > Chordata > Mammalia > Rodentia > Sciuridae > Sciurus > Sciurus vulgaris. Next base: position 105,368,282 of record NC_136471.1, on the reverse strand, counting down.
ACAAGTAAGAAAAATGGGCAATTAAGTTGACAAAGAAAACTGAACTTAAAATAGGAATTTAATTTCCCCAAATTTTGTTTATCCGGGCCAGTTAACAAATTTGTTGCCAGAAACATGCTTTAAGCTTTCCTTGGTGCTACAGAATGGGAAGAATTTCTGACATTAAATTAATATCTGAGAGCAGAATCTAAGCACCTCTTTTTATTAACATACATTTTATATTCACTTATTTCTAGTTTTTATCTTTTTGTCAGTATTCATTAGGTAGTTACATTCAAATGGATGCTTTATAATATATATCAAGACAAATCTGTAGGTAAATTGGTGATAGTAACCTTCCTTCCCACCCCCTTCCAGAAATCTTCTACCTTGTAAAAAGAAACCCATGCTTGTTTGCTCAGAATCCCTCTTTATTGTCCCTTTTACTTTCCTAGGTGGAAAAAAAAAAATCCTTGTTGGTATAGAGGTTTTGGGAGAAAGAGAAAGAAAATGGAGAGGCGGGGAGGAATACAGATGGATTCTGGGCCTTGAAAAAGCATTGATGTGTAAAAGGCTCTGAAGCAGCTGTGAGGGTAAAGGAATTGGAGAATGGGGAAGGGGACTATGGAAGTGTTATTGGGGGTGTGGATCTCTATTGTGCTTTGAGAGAAAAGTAATGAAAGAAGCTGCTTTTTGATTATCTATAGCTTCGAAAAGAGACACTGCTCCAAGATTGGGCCACATGGGTCCTTGGATTTATTGTTTACCCAAAATACCTAAAACTCAATCTCTACGCTAATAAAATTTGTTTTCCAGAGAGAATCAAGAAAATCCATGGAAAATTGAGTTTCCAAGGAAACCAGAGTGGATGGGGTACCAGGAATGCTATGCTTTATGTCATTTAGCAAAGATTTATCATGATTTGAAAGCTCTTGTTGGTGAGATACAAAACTCCCTATTGCTATAGCAGACTTAGTGAAAGAGGTAAAGGCATACAGATTCAGGGGAGAACTTGAGACTACAGGCTTCATAACAGGAAAATATATTGTGGCTTTTTGGTAAAAACTCGGAGTTAGCTTTCCATTCTTGGGAAACCGAATATAGTAGTTATTTATAACTGCATAACATACCACCCAAAACCTAGTAGTTAAAAATAAAAATAATCATTTATTTTTGCTCAAAAATATACAGATTGGGCAGGATTCAGCAGGCCTACCTCTGCTGCTTCCATTGTCAGCCAGAGGGTCTGCACCTGAAGCTATAGGAACCATTTTCAAGATGCTTCATTCACCTGGGTGACAGGTCTATTCTGGATGTCTATTGGGAACTCAGCTGGAGTAGGAAACTTGATTCCTCTTACATTGGCCTTTCTGCATCCAAAGAAAATATGGCAGAAGTACATGACATTTCATGACCTAGCCTCAAACGTCACATAATGTCACTTCTGCTATTGTCTGTCAAAGTAGTCACAATGACTGTAGAAGCTCATGGGGATGGGGAGTGGCAAGTTGCTAGAAAAGCATGTAGATGGGTTATTGTGAACATTTTTGGATAATACAATCTGCCACCTCAGGAAACCTATGGCATGCTTTAGGTTTTATTCTTTCTTATTTTAAAAAGATAGGGTCTCACTATGCTGCGCAGACTGGCTTTGAACTCCTAGACTCCAGTGATCTTCCAGTGTCAGCCTTTCTAGTAGCTGGGACTACAAGCATGTGCCTCCACACCTGGCTACATGTTCTGGGTTTCAAATTAGGGTTTACAACAGTCAAAGAGACGACACAGTGTTTTCTCACCTGGCTCCTTTTTCTTCCTTTCTCTCTGTAGACAGAATACTTGACCCTTACTAAAAGGTCAGTCCCAGAAGCAATCCTGATTTTTCCTCCCCATCTTTGTTTAAGAGACCAGTGTTGGCTCTCTTAAAATATTTCAGGCCACAGAGCTTGGAAGGAGATGGTCAAAAAAGGATAAAAGAAGAGAAGTGGAAGTTGGCAAGTGTTAACCATTAGTCTTTCCAACCAGCAGTGGCCTTCCTTGGCACATTAAGAGGTTCACCAAGTTTAAAACTTCACCTGTAGTAGCCTCTACATTTACTTATTAATTTGTTTATCTATTTATTTTAGATACTGGAGATTGAACCCAGGGATGCTTTACCACTGAGTTATATCCCTAGTCCTTTTTATTTTTTATTTTGAGACAGGGTCCTGTTAAGTCACTTAGGCCCTTGCTAAGTTACTGAGGCTGGCCTCAAACTTGTGCTCCTCCTGTCTTAGCTTCCTCAGTCATTGGGATTACAGGTTTGCACCATGATGCCTGGCTCTACATTTATCATATGTATTCTTCATCTTACTTTGGGATCCTCCAAAGTACACCCTGAGACAAGGATTTGAAAACATGTAGTTTATTTGACAGGTAATCTCAGGAGGGACAGTGACAGAGTAGAGGGAGCAGTAGATGGGGAAAAAAGCCAGTAAATAAAATATGTGCTAATAAGTGGGTTACCCCTGTGGGCAACTGGGCCTCAATCCCATGGGGACATTGATACATGATGTAGAACACACCCAGAGTTGTCACCTGAGAAGAATGAGGATGGTAGAATATTTATTCACCACTTCATGTCCCTCATTAATTAAAGGTGCCAACTCTGACAGTTTTAGCCTGCCCTAGGCCCAGGTTAAGTGCACTGTTGAAGACAGGGAAAGTCTTTGGATAAAGAGTGCCAATCTTTGCATTGTCTCCCAGAGGATCCCACTGGGCAGGCCAAGACAGAAGCAGAATGCTGATGAACTCCCTCTCTTTCCATTCTCCCTTGGCCATCTCTTCTGTTCCATGGCTCTGGTGGTTTCTTTATTTGTCTCCCATCCCAAGTCATGGTTTGAGATGCCTTTGCTTTCCTAACTTACTCTGATTTGTATTATATTCCCTCCTTGACATAGATGTGGGCCTAGTCATCCTGTCCTTCTATACCTAGGGATAGGGCTTGTAGTCCCTTTCTGATGTGGGAAGTGGCAGTGTTCCCTGAATGCTCAGGGCCAAGGTTACCTTAGTTATAGATTGGAGATGTAGGAAGTGAAGGAAAAGACTGACATAGGCCAGTATTTTAAAAGTGAAGCTCCCAGGCCATCAGCATAACTGGATGGCTTGATGAAAATACATATGGAGAAACAATAGACTGAGGGGCTTTAAAGCATAAACTTTGGAGCCAGAGTGCTCAAGTTTGAATCCCAGTGCTCCTTACTAGTTGTATGTCCTGGGAAAGTGGCCTTGAGCCTTCTGTGCTTCATTTTCCTCATCTGTTAAATGTACCTGTGTCATATGATTGTCTTGTGGATTCAATAAAATAAAACATAAAAAGAATTTAGAATGATTATCAGTTACTAAGTGCTCAGTAATGTTAGTTGTTTCATTGTTATTATTAATGTTATTATTACTATTATTTTGGGAACCAGGGATTGAATGGAGGGGTGCTTAACCACTAAACCACATCCCCAGCCCTTTGTTTAAGTATTTTATTTAGGGGCAGGGTCTCCCTGAGCTGCTTAGAGCCTCAGCCTCCTGAACCACTGGGATTACAGGCATACACCACCATGCCTGGCCTTTATTATTATTATTAGTCCATATACTGGACCTAGTGGATCATAATCTCACAGGATAGAGCCTCAAAAATCAGTATTCTAACCAGGGCCCCTCCACCCCTGCATGAGATTTATATACATCTTGATGTTTGAACACCAGTGCTCCAGGCTGACAGGGAGAGAGGTCAGGTGGTGTCAAGACAAGATCGATTTGTACAGTAACACTTCATTTCTTCAGAATCTTTGGGAAATGAGGGGTTTCCTGCAGGTCAGTTCTTCAGATGGTTGAGACTCTCCTCTTGTTTTAAACACCCAATCTCAAAAGTTAAAAATTGATATATTATTTATTTTTTATTTTTTATTTTGGGGTACTGAGAATTGAACCCAGGGGCATTTAACCACCAAACCATGTCCTCAGCCCTTTTACATACTTTATTTAGAGACAGGGTTTCGCTAAGTTGCTTAGGGCCTCGCTAAATTGCTGAGACTGGCTTTGAATTCATCATCCTCCTGCCTCAGCCTCCTGGGTTGCTGGGATTACAGGTGTGCACCACACCCACCGGCATATTATTCATTCTTAACTCAAAATGGTAACACATTCTTACACAGTAAATTCTGGAAATGATAGTGCAATACTTTAGGGGTGACTCAGCATCATCAGAAAGCCAAATAGGTGGTAGATATTTATTGAATGTTTTGGTAGGTGTCCTCATTCTGATAGGCACTAAAGATACCAAGATGAACAAAACCAGATCCCTCCCTTCTCCTGGCTCACTGTCTAATGTAAGAGGCCAGGAAATGGTGACAAGACTGTAAAAGTCATGACAGAAGACTGTTCTGAGCTTTACCACAGGGATGTCCTAAAGGCTTTTAAAGTGGGAAGGTATGTTGCTCTCATGCTGGGTCACTGGGTGCTTGGGTTTGTTAGTCTGTAGTTCCTGTGTCCTTCCTTTGCTGTCAATTGACACTCCTTCCTTCTATCAGTGTCTTCCTTCAAATGACATTCCCATCCTCATCTAATGCACTGCTTCTAATTTGCTGTGGACTGGAAAGCAGATACCCTGAACTTGCTGGAAAGTTGCCCTCTCAAAAAGGCCTTCTTTGACCTTGTCATCTAAAATAGCATCCCCCCCACACACACAAACTCTGTACCCCTCGCACTGTTTGGTTATCCTTTGTGGCACTTATTACTACTTGGCATCATGTGACATATGTTTGTTTCTCTTCTATGGTCTGCCTTCTGCATTAGAATACAAGTGCCAGGAGGGCCGGGGCTCTGTTGGTTTAGTATACTCAGTATCCCATAACTAGAATGTGACCTGGCTTAGAGTAGACATTTCATATATGCTTATGGAATGAGTAACAATGATAGTAAGTTTCCCTTTTCTTTTTTTCTAATTAAGGTATAACCTGCATGTAATAAAACACACCCACCTGAAGTATTCGACCCCACAAATGTGGTGATGGGTGCACACGTTATAACCCCCACCCAGACCAAGATAGAGAGCATTTCCAGCACCCACCCAGCAGACCCCTCCTGGTCAGGACTCCTCCAAGAGATAACCAGTCTTCTGACTTCTATTGTCGTTGATTAATTTTACCGACTCTTGAAGTTCACATAAGTGGAGTCATGTTGTTTATGCTCATAAATCTCAGCCTTTTCAACAGTATATATGTGGGATTCATCCATGTGCTGTGTTGGAGCAGTCCCTGTTTCATCATTGCTTATAAGACCTTCTGCAACATATCTAATCCATTCTTTCTACTCACACATGGTTTCCTCCAGGTTTGGCTATTACAGAAGACAAATTTGGAGAAAGTTCCTGCAAGGCTGTGTGAGTAAAGGGCATGGATTTGAGGGCAACTATTTCAGATAGTTTTTCCTTGTTACTCCATTTTGTCAGTCCTAACTGTGCCCTTTCTTCATGCTACCTCAAGGGTTCTGATTTATTTTGGGGCCTGTGATGTCTATCTGGAGCTAAATCAAATTAGCAAAACCCCTAGTTGGACTAGTGGTAGAGGAAACCCATATTCCTGCTGGTTCACCCCAGTGTAACAGTGGTCCACTTCACCTTTTGAATATAGCTCTGAGGCTTATTTTTAAAAGGGACAAGTTTCCCTTTTTCTCCTTTCCCTCTCCCACTCCCTAACCTGGGGGCAGGGAACAAGATTACCCTGAGCTATCTGTGCTCCACAGGAAGGAGATATCTGCCAGAGAATCTAGGAAGTGAATATCTCCCAAATTAATAAGTGAATGTTAACACACCAACAGAGTGCCCTGGGACCCCCTGTCAGGGCACACCTGGAACGCAGCCTTTGAAGAACTTCTTTAAAATCTCCCTGTTCCTGCTGATGGGCAGAATCACAGTCTCTGGGACAGGAGTTCCTTGTGTTCCTCCTTTGCTAGCAAAGCAATAAAACTTTTTCTTTTTTTCTCAAAACCATGTCCTCATTATTGAATTGGCATGGAGACAAGGACCGAGCTTTCGGTTACACCAGGACATAGAAGCAGAATGCTGGTCCCCTATCCCTTCTGATACCCTTCCCTTCGTTTCCTCTTTTGTCCTTGCTTTTTGTTGGTGTTCTGCTACCTCCCTCCACTAACTGGGGACACCTTTGGGTCTAACGTGTTTTATAGCAGTGGTTCTCAACCATGGCTACACTTTATAATCACTTGGGGAACTTTTAAAAATACTCATGCCTGGGCCTCACTCCAAAGCAATTAAATCAGCATCTCTGGGTCGGGAGAACCCAGGTATTAGTATTTTTGAAAAGCTCTCTAGTGATTCTTAGGAGCAACCAAGGTTGAGAACCATTGCAGGCCATGGCATATTCTAGAAAATAGTGCCAACATGTAGAATCACTCCCTTTCCCTCATCAGGCAGAGCAAGTTTGTTTCCATACATCTTATCAGATGGGATTCTTTTAAATGCTGTCTACTTTATAAATCTCAGGAATCAATTTATATGAAAACTGCTTAGAAATGGGGACATCAAGGATTGTGGCTTTTCTACCATGGTAGTTGTTTCATGGTGTCTAGAGCAATATTAGTTAAAGTTTGGATCATGCATGACAGTTTAGATCCCTTGTTTAAACCCCAGGCTGTGGCAGGGATGCCTTACCTACCATTGAATAGGTACTTCTGAAAAACGGTTGTAGTCTTTTTACAGTGAACACCACATATAAGCAGACTTTGCTCCTTTAGGTTACAAGTATTAGGAGGTCAGAGTTCATTGAGGGGGGCAGTATACTGGGGATTAAACCCAGAGATGCTTTATCACTGAGCTATATCCCTAATCCTTTTCCTTTTTAAAATTTTTTAAACTTTGAGACAGAGTCTGACTAAGTTGCTAAGGGTCTCAAAGTTCCCCAGGCTGGCCTTGAATTTGGGATATTCCTGCCTCAGTCTGCCAGGTGAGTCCCTATTACAGGTGTGCACCACCACACACAGCCAGAGTTCATTTTTTAAATCATCTTTTGCCTGACAATGCCCAAATCTGTTCTGTCTACTGCAGCTAACATTTACCAAGCACTTTCTATTTTTGGTATTTTCTGCTCGGCATTTACAACTCAATCAATCCTCGCTATAACAGCAGCAGTCTGAGCATTCCTCTGTTATGCTCTGTTGTAAGCTCTTTAAATGTGTTCATTCATTTACCCCTCTCAACAACCCTATGAGTTTAGTTTTTATTATTACCCCCATTTTATAGGTTAAGAAACTGAGGCACAGGCCAGGTGTGGTGGCGCACACCTGTAATCTCACAGGCTCAGGAGGCTGAGGCAGGATTGCAAGTTCAAAGCCAGCCTCAGCAATTTAGCAAGGCCCTAAGCAACTTAGCAAGACCCTGCCTCAAAAAATAAAAAGTGCTGGGGATGTGGCTCAGTGTTTGAGTGCCCCTGGGTTCAATCCCTGGTACCAAAACAAACAAACAAACAAACAAACAAACAAAAAAAACCTGGAAAGAAATGGAGGCACAAATTGGTTAAATACCATGCCAAGGCCTCACAGATGGTAAGTGGTAGAGCTAGGATTCAAGCAGTACAACCTCAGAGTCTACTTCCTTATCATCTAAACCATGCTTCTCAAATTTTAATGTGCATAAAAGCTACCTGGAGATCTTGTTAAAATGCAGATTCTTACTCAGTAGGTGTGTGGTGGGGTTGGCCTAAGAGTCCTGCATTGCTAACCAGCTTGCACATGGTGTGGCTGCTGCAGATTGAGACTACATTTTGAGAAGCAAAGACAAAACCTATGAAATAATTGCTATTATTGTCCTCATTTTTGGGTGAGTACTCTGAGACTCAAAGAGGACAGTGAGTTCACTAACTTCTCTCAGTACATACAATGTAGCTGTGCTTAGAATTCCTGCAGATGGGTTTCAAAGATGATTGCTAAACTACTATGTTTGGGGGCTTGGTAAATGGCTATTGAATAAATAAACTGACATTCAGCACCACGGCCAATAGGCCACCATCATATAGTCAAAGGTTGAAATGTGATGAATAGAACCCAAGTAATTATATACCTTTCATCGGTATTTTTTACATCTTGGAATTCAATCTAGTAGTAACCATTATCTTCTCCATGGTTTCTTGCTGATGGCCTTAAACAGTTTGTTTGACCCTTGCTGTTAGGAGGGAACAAAAAGGAAATAGCTCAGCAAGTTTTTGTTAGCAGTATCATTCTGTGTGTCTGTTTACACTGCCTTTGATTTTGAAAAAGTACCACAGGCCTGGCATCCCACTCATATGAATATTTCCTTTTCCATTTTCTGAACAGCAATACCAATAAATAGAGAAAGAATACTCACAAATAATTCCACAACCTAAGTTTTTGTCATCAGCAAAAGGATTTATTTTCCACTTTTGGGATGAAAGGAAAGATGCCCATCACCAGCCTCAACGCAATTGTGCAAGGCACGAGATTTGGGTTTGGACCCCTCCCCCCCCCACCAACGTGTCCTGAGGTCACAGACTTTCTCCATGAGGGGCCTCAGGAGAACAAGACCCATTGAAATAAGAATCAAATGTCAGGTTCCCTGCAACAGTTCAAGTGTTAGTATTCCAGGAAGATGGCCTAACTTGCCTAAGGCCCTGGGTTCAATCCTCAGAACCACACCAAAAATAAATAGATAATCCAGGAAGAACTCTACCCATTCCCACCATTCTGGATAATGTTTTCCAACTAGATAATGTATATATGTGACAGAATCTTTGCCTAGAAAACAATTTATTTACTTATTAGATTATTTAAAAAGATACTTCCAGTTCAGAGAACTAGAGGGAACAAAGTGCATAATATAAAATATGTAACTCCTAAAACTATGTGACTTCACCTAACAGAAATCAGGGGTGAAATGCTAGTGTTTCTATATTGTAATGGGATCCAATATTAAGAAAAGGACTTCTGGCTGGTTACTACTATCATTCTACAGAATGTCAGGGAGGTACTGATTTGTCTCATTGATCACTGCTAGGAATAGCAAGCCTGACCTGGCTGTACTCATTTCATGAATGTATTCATTCAGTTATTCAGTAAAGTTTTTTTTTTTTTTTTTCTTTTTGGTGCTGAGGATTGAACCTAGGGCTTTGCACATGCTAAGCATGCACTCTACCACTGAACAACACTCTCCACTTCAGTGAAGGCTTTTGAATGCTACTGGGCTAGGTACTCTGGGGGGCACCAAAGAACATGAAATATGGTCTCTGCCCTTAAGGAATTCACACAATTACTGGGGATTCAATACAAACAGGAACAAGGTTACTGGTTAGAGATTGTATGTGACAAGGATGATACATGGTACATGGAGCCATAGAGCAGTGTTTCATCAGAGAGTGACCCTTGGACCAATCTATAAACATCATCTGGGGACTTAAGATTCAGATGCTTCCTGAGTACACACCTGTAATCCCAGCAACTTGGGAGGCTGAGGCAGGAGGAACACGAGTTCAAAGCCAGCCTCAGCAACTTAGGGAGGCCCTAAGCAACTTAGTGAGACCTTGTCTCAAAATAAAAAATAAAAAGGGCTAGGGGTGTGGTTTAGTGGTTAGGCACCCCTGGGTTCAATCCCCAGTACCAAAAAAAAGGAAAAAGAAAAGAAAGGACCCTTTGAAGGCCACACCAAAGAACAATGTCCCAGAAACTTGCTGCTTTGACCCTGCTACATCCAAGGTTCTCTGGGGCCATCACCTTGCAGGAGACTATAAGGCATTTACCAAGGTCACCCATTTGGCCTCAAACTGTAACTTCACAGAAATATATGGAAAATATAATGATCCAGGTTGGGTGTTTGTGTTTGTTTTAATGGTGTCACTCTTTGCAAATGCCACATGTGGCTTTGTTCCTCTATTTTTGTTCCTGACACTGAATTGCTGAAATGGGTTGAGGAGAGCATCATTTGAAAACAACCACATGAAGCAGGGTTCTGTTCCTGGAGATGAGTGACTTACCTCCTTCACCTTCTACCCATGGCACCCTGTGTTCATTTCTCAGTGTCATTATAACAAAGTACCACGTACTGTGCAGGGGGTGGATTAAATATCAGAAATATATTGTCTTATGATTCTTGTGACCAGAAGTCCAAGAGCAAAGTGCCAGCAGGTTTGATTCCTCTTCAGAGCTGTGAGAAGAATCTGTTCCCTGTTTTTCCTGGTGTTTTGCTAGCCATCTTTGGCCAAAGTTCCTTGGCTTTGTAGATCTCTGCCTGCATCTTCACATGAAATACTTCCTATGTGTATATCTGTCTCTGTGTTTCTCATTTCGTAAGACAGTCATTAAGACCCTCACTAAAGACTTCATCTTGATCATATATTTCCCAGAAAAGTCATAATCACAAATACTAGAGGTTAGAACTTCAGTATCTCTTTTTCAGAGGACACAACTCAACCCATATTCCAAACCTTCCCTTCCCCTTTTCTGGAAACTTTTCTTTCCATCTCTTGATCCCAGAGGCCATGCTTCAGTCATTTAACACTCAACTGCAGTAGAATTTAGTGGGGAAGTTGAATCATTTCAAGAAAAGTTCCAGCCGGCAGTAGTGGCACATACCTGTAATCCCAGTAGCTCAGGAGGCCGAGGCAGGAGGATTGTGAGTTCAAAGCCAGCCTCAGCAAAAACGAGACACTAAGCAACTCAGCGAGACACTGTCTCTAAATAAAATACAAATAGGCCTGGGAATGTGGCTCAGTGGTAAAGCACCCCTGGGTTCAATCCCTGGTTAAAAAAAAGTTTCATCCCCACATTCTGCTCAAACAGATAATTGTGTACAACAGTATATGAGAAGAGACACCAAAACTAAACTATATGCCTATATTTAATCTGGTGCATGAGATTCTGAGTTTGAATAAAAAAGAATCAAAACTGAATAATAATTATTATAATTATTACAGTCTTACCATTTTTATAGCACTTGCATACAAATTCTCATTTGGAAGTACATCCCTCTCTGCTAGTGATCAAGACCCCTTTGACATCCACTTTTGCTCCGTAAGTTCTCCTTGTGGATGTTTCCTGACAAAATTATCTGCAGAAAACCCTTTATTCAGAGATGTAACCAGAATCTTCCTAAATTTATCAGAGTTCATGTAACAATGAAACAAAACACAAGCAAGGGGAGAAAAATAATGAGACTCTGAAGAAATATAAAATGAAATTTAAAATTCATAATTCATTGTGTGTGTGGGGTGTTAATGTACAAGGAAGGGTTTAAAAATTTAACTGAACCAAGTTATTTTTAGAGTATATGGTCATAATTTGGTAATATACCTTATTATTAAACACAATCTGCTTTTTTTGTTTGTTTGTTTCCTCTTTGGTGCCATGCATTGAGGGATTGACCTCAAGGGCACTTAACCACTGAGCCACATCCCCAGCCCTTTTTATTTTTTATTTAGAGACAGGGTCTCACTAGGTTGCTTAGGGTCTTGCTGATTTGCTGAGGCTGGCTTTGAACTTGTCATCCTCCTGCCTCAGGCTCCTGAGCTGCTGGGGTTACAGGCGTGTGCCACTGAGCCAGGCTCACAATCTGCTCTTGATCATATGTTAAGACTGTTTCCTCTCACTCAGTGGAAATTTCCTCTTACCCCATTTTGCCTGGAAATGGAAAACAGCTGTGCAGAACCTCCATTCAGCTCTCTGTTCTCAAAGACTCCTGTTTGCTGCATCTGACTCCTCTCCTTTGTTTATCTCAGTCTGTCAACAAGTTCCATTCATTTCCTCAGAATATTTTCCTCCCTCAGTGTGGACTTCCCTGTCCTCACAAAAGCACTTAGCAGTTGCTCACACTGTCACTCCTGTCTGGAATACCTTTGCTTCTTAATTTTCTGCCAAAATGTATCCCTTCTTTCTTCCAAACTTGACCAGGGAGAGTTCTGGAGTACACATGGGAAGCCCTAAAATGGGGAAGCCCCTAGGAAGGCAGGTAAACAAAGCCTCAGGTGACACAGCTTGGTTTTCTCCTCTTGTCTCCAGAGCACCCGTATTCTAACATCTCTGAGGTGCTCATCATTATTGACCAGTTGGAGTTTTCTGGAACTGTACTCCCCTAAGACCCAGCTGATTTCTTAGGTGAAATACAGAGTATGGAAGTCTCCATTGAAGGAAAGACCCAAGGCAAAAGAGCAGACGACTCTTGGGGTCTCAAATATGGAAAGACAACCGGCACCACTGGGCTCTGGAGGATGAAACTGTTTCTAAGTAAAAGGAGACGGATAATCCAGCCTGTGGTGGAGGCAATGAATTCCAAATACCAAGTTTCCAACAGGTCTGGGGAAATGGGTTCAGCTCCAGAGTCTACATGATGTGACAGAAGCTGGGCAAGTTGCAGAGAAGTTCCAAAGACTTTTAAATCAATGTGACTTAGATTTGGGGCATCACTCTGGTTCAGACTCCTCCCTGCATGATGCAGGGTTTTTTTTATTTTTTATTTTTACTTTTAGCAAGGATGGGTATCGAATCCATGCCTTCCATATGCTAGGCAGGTGCTCAACCACTGAGCCATATCCCCAAGCCCAACCCCAATCATGCAGTTCTTAATTGCTAGTGGCCCCATTTCTAGAACCAGAAATCCCAGCACTCCTATGGCTATTTTACTTCCCAGTGCCTCAGGGAACTTGAAAATAGGACCAAGACTGTAGAACTCACCATGAGATCATGATCAGGATTGGGAGACTTAGCTACTTTTCTCAGTACTTTCATGGCAGCCACGTGGAATTTCATAGCGAGGTCTTGGCTCCAGAACAGTTATCTGACTTCTTATCTATTCATTAACAATGAACCACACATTCCTGGCTTAGGGGGATGTCCCTTCCAAAACTAAGAGGCCCTTTGCTGTCACATGCACTCTCCTCTCCCCAGCACACTGGGGATTGGGGAAATGACAGTAGACTCTCAGGTCACAATTTCTCAGTGCAGATCACAGCCTAGTTATTGTAGCATCCATAGCACCCCTATCTCATTTATGTCCAAATTAAGAAACATGTAACACAAGATTTCATCCTTTCCATATTGGACAAATCCAGATTTGCATATTTTTCCCCTTATCTTTTTCCTGCCAATATTTCCCTCCTCAGGAAACCTATAATATTTGTATGATCCTGCCTTTCTTGTCAAGTTATATATCCCTTGGCACGCACTGTTTTTTTTTTTCCCCCAGAGCTTTACACAGCATCTGCTGGACACACAGATACTATTGCTTGACAAGTGATTTCAAGATATTTAGTTGATTCTAAAGGACATCAGTTCTGAAGTCTTTCTGTAGCTGCAAGCATTCAGTTTCAGAAAATCCCTCTGCTAAAGAAAATTCTAGTTAAAGGTCACCTTTATGGTGGAAATAAGTGTTGGCAGATCAATGGCAACCCATTACAAGTATTTTTATATTCACTGAAGTAAAACATTAAAACTGGCATTCTAAATAAAGAGAATGTCAATAACATTTTATCATCTTAAATTGATAACGGTTGGTTATTTTTTTCTGTTTTCTTCAGCTTCCTTGAGAATTGTTTCCTCCCTGCCATTTCAATTAATTGAATTGGTTTTGTTGCAGAAAATATTAATTTGTTGAAAGGTAACTGTGGAACGTCTCGTCTTGGTCCAAATGTTCAGAGTCTTTATGGTTTTATGATGAGGTAGTCGACCTTGAACTCCATGTGGTCGACCTTCATGAACCACCATACCCCAGGGATGTGAAGGCACTTAGAAGCTTGAGTGTTGATTCTGATCCAGCTCAGCTTCTGTTCCACCCCACTTAACTGGTAGCATACCCTTGACCCTGGTCCCATAGCTTAGGTCAAAGCACCAACCCCCTTTAATACATGTCTCTCAGGTACCCCCCTGAGGACAGTATAAAGTTCTGAAACCTGGGCTGACTCTTATCTTCCTTCATTTTTACCAAGATGCCATAGCTGAAGTCTCTCTTCCTCTTTGCCATCTGTCTTACCCCCTAATTACCTTTTTTAAGAGCCTCACTATCCAAAAATTTGCCTTACCCCCACTTAGCATTTCCTGGAACCATAATTCTTTTTCCACCTCCCCCACCCCCAGTACTTGAGAATGAATCCAGAGGCCTATTACTGAGCTACATTTCTAGCCCTTATTATTTTGAGATAGGCTTTTGCTAAATTGCTAAGGCTCGCCTCAAACTTGGGATTCTCCCTCTTCAGCCTCCCAAACTGCTGGGGTTACAGGCATGCACCACCATGCCTAGCCCATAACTCATTTCTTTCTCTCTCCCCACCCTCCAGGGATTGAAACCAGGGACACTCAATTCAACCTCTGAGCCCCCACTCCTTTATTATTTTGAAGCAGGTTCTTGCTAAGTTGCTTAGGTTGGCTTTGAACTTGTGATCCTCCTGCCTTAGCTTCCGGAGTCTCTGGGCTCACAGGCGTAGGCCATGGTGCCTGGCCCCAGCCCATCATTCTTATAATGGTGGAAAGGTGTCAGAATTATGTGTACATGGGAGGAGCTCAAGTTGAGAAGAAATCTGTGTACTTTATAAGGAAGAATTTTCAGTGTTCTCATGTTGTTATTTTAACTGGTTTTACATCCCCCAACTTGTAGATCACTTCCTTTCTCTGAAATCAGTAGGGATTCTCTGTTCCCTCTCTGGCACCTTCCAAACAAGAATGTCATGTTAATCATGATATTGAAAGAAGAGGGACTTCGCATCGCATAATTTCTTTGCAAATTGTAACCTACTCTAGGAAGTTCATTCTATACTGAGAAATCCTACATTGAAAAAAAAAAAAAAACTTTCAAAAATCTACTGTTTCCCAAGTATTTAACCACAAGAACCTCCTGTCCTTTCTTCTCCTACTAATTACCTATCATCATCTGGTGACAGAATTTTGTAAACACATGATTAACACGTGAATTGTACTTCCTCATGTCTTGCACGCCTGTGGCCAACTGGATGAGTTTCTCTATTCAGCCTGAACATTATCTCTTTTTCACAATCTGATGTACTGGTGTCCCATTTGCTCAATTTAAGGTGCTCCAGCCTTTGTGCATGCCATTTTACCTACCTTTTCCCCTTAATTTTAGGCACATTTTATGTTCCAAATCTTGTGCGAAGCCTTTTCTGACTTCTCCCTTCTCTGATTGCATAATCTCTATCTCTGGTTCTGCACCAGATTAAGACCAAATGTCCTCACAAACGTACATTCCCATAATGCATGGCCATATCCCATCAACAGCACTATTTCTCCTTAGTTCCCTTCAAGGATATAAAAAAAATTCACCAAATAGCCAGGTGTTATGGTGCATTCCTGTAGTCCCAACTGCTCAGGAGGTGGGCAGTTCGCCTGAGCCCAGGAGTTCAAGACCAACCTAGGCAACATAGCAAGACCACCATCTCCAAAACAACAACAAAATACCTCTTCATTAATTGATGGGTAACAAGGATGTTTAGAAACAGCATCTTTTGACAGACATTTTTCTGCATTCAGTTTAGTTTCCTTAACAATGTACTGTTTAGTTTTTCCCTGAGAATATACCTATGCTGCATTTACCTCCCCAAAAGTGCAATCCATTTATTTCTACTTTATTTATTTAGTTTTCATGGTGCTAAGGAAGGAACCCAGAGTCTTATGTGTGCTAGGCAGGCACTCTAACACTGAGCCACATCCCCAGCATGAATTTTGTGGGTTTATTTTTTCAAATTCAACAAGAAGTGACTACTTTGAAACTTCATAATGGCTCAGTGCCTGAGAACAATCTAATTCTCCTGGACCAGCCATATTATAGGTGTAAACTGAGGGTCTTATCCCTTCAGTGTCTACAGTAGAAGATGAGCTGTGAACATAATACAGACTTATCTTTCCTGTGTCCTCAGAGATATGTAAATAACCCTACTTCCTTTACTAACTGAAAAACTGTCATCAGTTTACTTTTCAGGTCATTCTCTGTCCACTGAGTGAAATTCAATAGTCCTTGAAAATTCAACCTTTTCCAGTCTAATCTCTAGGTCATTGTTTTAAAAAGTTACCCTTTTAAAAGCATCGATTTTTCAAGAGCAATAGGAAGGCTATTAGGTTTGGGGTTTATTTTCCTGTATACCTTTGGGACTGTCCAGTCATTTGTTTATTATGTGATTTATTTTTATTAACTGGATTTTCATTTTAAAAAGTAATGCATGCACTTGGTAAGAACGAAAACAAAAACACACCCAAATGTACAAACAGATGTAAAATGAGAGGTATGACTTCCTCACGCCTCAGACTCCCAGTCTCTAGTTCATCTCCATAGGCAACCAATTCAACCTACTTCTTCTGAATCTTTCCAGGAACATTCTAAACATGTCCACGAACATGCATGTGTGAATGGAGCATGCGATGCATGCTGTATGCACCATTTTTTATTTGATCGTGTATATTAGGGACCTTTCCACATCAACACATACAGACCTACTTTATTCTTCTCATCGCTATTTCATCATGTGGATGCACTACACTTCATTCAATAAGTGCTGTATCAACAGGAATTTTGGTTGTTTCTAGTCTTGCCATGGTATACAACTGCCATGAGTAAGTCACTATCATTGTATACTTGGGGGAAAAATATTCACTGGAATTATTAAGATAATTTTTAATTTATTTTTAAAATTCTTTTTAGCTATGACAGTAGAGTATATTTTGACATATTTCTACAAACATGGAGTACATCTTATTCAGATTAGGCTCCCAGTTCTGTGGTTGTACATGATGTGGAGATATTAAGATAATTTTTGAGTTGGGTATGATGGTTCACACCTGTAATCCCAGTGACTTGGGAGGCTGAGGCAGGAGGATCACAAGTTTGAGGCCAGCCTCAGCCACTTCGTGAGGCCCTAAGCAACTTAGTGAGACCCTGTCTCAAAAATAAAAAATAAAAAGGGCTGGGAATGTAGCTCAATGGTAAAACATTCCCAGGTTCAATCCCCAGTACCAAAAACAAAACAAAACAAAACAAAAAAACTTTTTTTTGATCAATGTTGCCAAATTGTCCAAAAAGGCATCACTTATTGCCTCTCCCTCATCAGAGTATGAGAATGCTCATTTACCTATCAGTTGCCTCTGCTATAAATTTAACTTACCCACTTTTGCCACTCTGCCAGAATAAAAATGCTATCATTTTAATTTGCTTGTTTCTGACTATGAAGATAATTTTTGCATATGGTTTAATTTTTTTGCATATCATTACATGCACATTCCTTGTTTGAGTCTTTTCCCATTGAATTGCTATTCTTTTTCTAATTAGTTTGTGAAATTTTAAATATTAATATCATCTATTATATATTTTGTCAAAATATGTAAGATCATTCCTCTGTGTTTTCTTCTGTTACAACTTTTATGGTTACTTTTTTGATGCTTAACTATTTTATCCATCTGGAAATTATTTTATTACACTAAATTATTATAGAAATAATACCTTTGAACTCGTTTTAATTCCCGTAAGAACAGAGGCCAAGTTTCCTTGGGGGCTGTTGTACTCCTAGTGTCTAACATATTAATTTAGTATGAGCTGTGGTTAAAATATAATCAGTAGTAAATTTCCAACATTTTCTTAGCTCTTATTCCCAGCTTCCTCTGAGAATATTCTCTAACCTGCCATTTATGATGGATAATAGATCATAGCGAACTTTACTGCGACATCATCAGTTGGGCCACAGTGGTGGAGGTGATGGTGATGGTCAAGGAGTCAGTCTTGACCCTGGTCTCCACTGCTTCCTCCTTACTGTGCTCAGCCTTGGGTAATCCAGACAAATGTATCAGTTCACATTCACCACCTTCCTGTGATGCCCATGTAGGATTTGGCCACCTTTCAGCAATCTCCATGTGGAGGAAAACCCACACGATTGTATGGACAGTCAGGCTGGGGGCACTGAGAAGAAGGAATATCATAGAAAACTGGAAGTTTCTTTGACTAGTAGTTACCATGCAGTGTCATGTGCAGATACCCCTGAGTTGAAGCTCACCTGTACCATTTGTTTGGAGTCTGGAATTGATAACCACATGGGACTGAGTGAACTTTAAAACACTGTTTTGTTTTGTTGTTGATTTTTCTTGCTAATTAGGAATTAGGTGCTTAACCCCTAAGCCACATTCCCCAGCCCTTTTTATTTTTTATTTTAAGACAGGGCCTCGCCATATTGCTGAGGCTATCCTTGAACTTGCAATCTTCCTGCCTCAACCTCCCAAATTGCTAGGATTATGGCCTGTTTGTTATTTTTAATACATATGAATGTCCTTAAATCTCAATGGCTCACAATAGCAAACATTAATGTTTTCCTCATTTGTGGGGCAGCTCTGTGTGGATTTAAGTGGTTCCATGTGTGTTCTCACTCTCATTGTTGCCTGAATCATGTTCTCATGGCAAATGCAGAAGCTCCAAAGGACAAATCAAACCATAGCACCATATTGAGCTCATCAAGGTCAAGTTGCTTTTTTCCTGCCCATGATAGAACACGACATAGGGTACTGGTAAAGATATGGGCTTAGGAACCTGACAACACTGGGATGGCAGACGCTGTTGGATTCATACTAAAAAAACATTTATCTCCTCTTGGTGGTGGACCCAATGCCCACAGCAGAGGCTCACAGTGCCAAATTTTTTCCCAGCTTCCCTTATAGCTGGAGGTAGCCATGTTGCACAGTTCTGGCCAATCAGACTTCAGGAGAACTCTTCTGGGTACCCCTGAGAGCTTTCAAACTTCATTTCCTGTTTGAGCAAACCACTTAACTTCTTAATACTTCAGTGTTCCCATCTACAAATTGAGGTTAAGTATAATTCACAGAGTAGTTGTATTAGTCAGTTTTTGCTTTGTAACAAACAATCTCAAGTCTCAATGATGTTCAGTAACAAATATTGATTTTTCTTGCTAATTAGGTCCACAGGTCATCAGGGGTAGCTCTGCTTCAAGCTATGGGTAGGTTTCAGCTCAACTTCATTGTTTCAGGACAATAAAGATGTTACCAGTTCTTTTGAAGCTTCTTATGTGACTAACATTCCTTTGACCAAAGCAATTTACATGACCAACACCATCATTAGGAGAGAAATGCTCCAGCTGCAATGGGAAACACCTTGTTTACATGGCAAAAATGTGGATGTATAATCCTATTATAGTAGAATGAAGTCATTGAATAGTTTTCCAGCCTTTCACCTTCTAGGTGTGTGAATCTAAACAAGTCACTAACTTCTCAGAACTGTAGTCTCTTTATATTCAACTTGGCGATGAGCGCTTCTTTCCCGGTTGGTATGAAGATTAGTCATAAGCCATCTGCCTTTGGAGACCCTCAACAAAAGATAGCCCTTCACTCCCACCCAAGAAGTCTGATTGTTTACTAAATGAGCTTCTCTCAAAAGACAGTTGTATGATTTAATGCTGGCATTCCATGAGGTTCATGAGTAGATGGGAAGTCACTGAGACAATGGCTCCCTGGGGAAGGAGGCAAACCATTTATTCACTAAGCAGGTATTGATTGAATACCTGGAATCATTATTTCAAGGTCATTTTCATGCTTTCATGCTTCAATAAACTGTATTTTTTTTCTCTCTCTTTTTGGCAAATGACCCTTAATTCATTCTGACAAGATCAGGGTCGATTTTGACTTACAGGCTCCCTCTGCTGGAGCAAATTAGCATCCTTGTTCTTAAGACTTAAAGACGCTTTGCCTTTAATTGAAAGCAAATGTAATAAACAAATTGCTGCATTGCTAGACTGTCTTCGTATAATGTTTCTGCTGCTGTGTCCTAAAGTTTCTGGTCACAGAAGTATAATACTAACTGGGACTTTGTATTTTTTCAAAACAGAACCTTATAAAGGCACCGATTTTAAAGAATTTGTGAGAGATGTGAATTGTTAATAATAAGCAGGTTCTCAGTTCCTGTGAGTAATGCCCTTGTTATTTCAGTTCTAACCTTCTCAGTTTTGGAACGTCTGGGAGTACTATGGGAAGGCTGTGATGGGCCTCTTTAGAGGTGCTTGCTAAAAGAAAATTATCCTGAGTCACCAGGTTTGTTAGGTTTTGTAGGAAGACTATAATTTTTCATAGAAAAAGTGAGGACGAATGCAAAATCAGCACTTCCCCTGCCATGAGGAACTGCCTGTTCTCTGGACATGTACATCCTCAAGACTATCAAAATGAGATTTCTGTTAATTTACAAAATAAAGTCATTATTTATTGTGGAATGTTCATGGAGTTTCACTTTATTTCTGGCTTGGCAGCATTCTATATATGTCTCTTTCTCCTTTCCTACCTCTTCTTCTTCTTTTTTTTTATTTAAATGACTTAGTAAAGTGTTCAGTGAATTCTGAATTAAGCAATTCATAGAAGCTTCTATCTGATGGTATAGAGAGGAATCTCACAATAACACTGACTCCAATCTATGTGAATCCATAGTAGCAATTCCATTTCTACCATAGCTAAAAATGGTGGTCTCCTATAGTTTTGGAACTCAAAGGATAGTCTGAATCACCACTACTTCAGTATCACTTGGGAACTAGTTAGCAATGCAGAATCCCAGGCCAAACCTCAGGCCTACTGGATCAGATGCTGCACTCCAACAAGATTGCCAGGGAATTGGCATGCACATAACAATTTGAGTAGCACTGGTTTAGAGGAAGGAGAAAGAACACAGTAATGCCAACACTAAGGTAGGCGATAGTACTGGCACCTCAGACTGCCGTATCAGGAATGCCTTACTACTGCATTCCACTGAGGTCTATGAGTAATACCCATGGGCGCAGGGCCAGCCCCACCCATTAGCTTTATAACACTGGGCAGTGAGCCACAGCCCCTGCCCTGAAATCAGAGTTGACTATCCTTTAGGCTGGGGTTTACTGACTTTGACCTCATGGACTCTGACTTCCTGCACCTACCTGTCTACCCCACCATTGACTTGGCTGACTTATCTGGCTACCATAATATATTTAACTTATTGACTGATTGTCTTTGGTCCAAACTCCTAATTTCTGGACCTTTCCAGCTGGGATATAGCCAGGCTTAAGTGATGACACATTTTACTGTTGAAGCAGTATTTTACCAAAGCCTACAGGTCTTCAGTATTAAAAGCCTTAGATTAGTCACAGCTTTTAAAATTGCAGGCAACAGAGATTCAACTTAAAGTAGCTTAATATCAAAGGGGTGGATGAGGATCACCAATATGGGTCAGATATCATATCCCTCCCAATATGGCATTGCACAAAAGACAGAGCATCACTTTAGGGTTGTCCTGCCCTGAATACATAAGCTGAATCAAATTGCGAGGAACATCCAGACTGAGGCATATCTTGTAAAACAAATTGCCCATCCTCTTTAGAAATTTCAGTCAGGGGGAAGAAAGAAAGGAAAATCTAAGGATCTCTTCCAGATTAATGAAGTCTGAAGGTACATGACAATTAAATGCGTTGTGTGATTCTGGATTGGCTCCTGTGGCAGAAAGTGAAATAGCTTTCAAGGGACATCTTCAGGATTATTGGAAAAATTTAAAGATGGATATTAGATAATGGTATTATATCCATGTTAAATTTCCTGATCTTGATAGGTGCACTGTAGTTAGGTAAAGAGATTGTGTTTGTTTCAGGGACAATACTGAAGTAGTTCTGGATAAAGGAGCCTCCCAAATAGAATGAAATACAAATGCGGCAGAATATTAACAAAAGATAACCATGGGCAGATGGTTTATGGGAATTTTTGTACCATTCTTGCAAGTCTTTAGAATTATATACTAAAAATGTATAAAAATAAAAGGGGGAGTTATTAGCAGACTACTGGGAAACTTCACAGAATAAAATGAAGAGATGTGATAAGACTCAGGGTAGGGGGCTGGGGATGTAGCTCAGTAGTAGAGCACTTTCTTTGCATGCCCAAGGGCCTGCGTTCAATCCCCAGCACCACCAAAAATAAATAAATAAATAAATAAATAAATAAATAAATAAAGACTCAGGGGAGTGTGGGAACCTTCTGAACTGGAAGTGAAGGCTTCATGCTACTGGAACGAACTAGATCTAAATAATCTTCTTTGGGAGTAATAGAAACATGGAACTTTTGAGCAGGAAAGGACTTTTAAGGTCCTTGGAATATCTCCACATCATGAATGAGAAAACTGAACTTTATAAGCCAAAGCAATTTGCCCAAGGACTCATAGCCAATTAATATAGTTTCCAACTATAGCTATTTAGGACTCCTTTTCAATACTGGCTTATAAAAGGACCCTCAGGAGCTTCAGTGGTACAGTCCATGCAGCACCTGGTACTTACATAAAGGGATCTGCAAAGTTTGTTCTCTTCCTTACATTTTTAAGTTAGACTTTGAGTTGAAGTAAGGACAAAATTAACATAAATGACAAATATGCCATAACATGAATATATACTCCACAAACAAATACCTAAACATCTCCCCTCAGTAGCATGGTCTTTCCACCCCAAATTTTGCCCTCAAATGTGCATATGAGAATTAAAATGTTTAAATATACAAAAGATCAGTGATTGTCTTCCAATCTTAACTGACATATAAAAGATTTGAAGACATATAGAAGATTTGAATTTCTCCCTGTTTCATCTAAGTGGGTACATTCTGTCTTTCTCCATGGCATTTTTCTCACTTCATAGAATACAGTGACTCTTGATTGAAAAGGAACACTAATCTAGACTCAATTCTTGGAAATGTCCCTCATGATTTGGAGACTGTGATTGCAGTCCATTTAGAAAGTGTAATATCAGGTAAGGAGGGGCGCCCAGAAGCCATCTAGTCCTACCCATTCCTTTTAAAGGTGAAGTCTGCCTGCAGATGCTTGCTTAAACAGCCCCCCCTTCATTTCTGGCACCTGTTTCACAGTAAGGAACAGACTTAAACTGGAGTACTATCTATTTGCATATATTGAAATAATTATCATTCAAGCACTTCTGAAATAACAGTATATTTAGGGAAAGCTGAGTATCCTTTAAATATGCTTCCTATAATCTTCTATTACTTTGGTAGAAAAGGCATTTGTGTAGTGGTTAGATAGTCAGGTTGGGAGCTGAGAAACCTTCCTGGACCAATTACCTGCACGACAGCTTTTGAAATAGAATGCAAATCCTAGATGAAGGCTCCTAGGTGGTGGAGCGCAAAATTGAATATATAGTGGCTGAGTGTGTGGTGAGAAGCAATTAATTAAAAAAAGAATTAAATGTGCCTTCCATCACCTGTGTTCAGACATGATCCTGAACAGCTAATGTAAATTTTCAGAGAATATGGATTCCTATCAGTGTGATGACAGACACACTGAACCTCCAAAGCTCCATTTTTCACATTGCCAGCACTAATGGAACCCAGATCTCATTTGGTGTTGCAATGTTTGATGATAATTACTTGATTTTTCAACTTCTAAGTTTTGACTTGATTTGCCATGTCAAACACAACTGCCAATGATATGGCAGTGTAAGTCTGCTTGGGAGTTCTGGTTTGCTTTTTTGCTGGTTTTTGTTTTTTGTTTTTTTGTTTTTTTGGTACCAGGGATTAAACTCAAGGGTGCTTAACCACTGAGCCACAATCCCAGCCCTTTTTATTTTTTTTTTTTTTGAGACAGGGTCTCACTAAGTTGCTTAGGGCCTCTAAATGCTGAGACTAGCCTCAAGCTTTTGTGTAATCCTCCTGCCTCAGCCTCCCAAGTCGCTGGGATTACAGGTGTGCACCACCACAACTGGTTCTGACTTTCTTGATAAAAGAGAATGCATATGGCTGGTGCTGCCCTTTCCTATTCCTTCCTGCCTTGAATGTAAACGTAGTATCTGGAGTTGCAGCAGCCATTTTGTTCCTATGTGCCAACAGGAGAGAAGGAAGAGGGAATTGCATCATCCTGTCAGATATCACAAGTCACTAAACAATGTCAGCAGTTGATCACATCTGGACTTGTTATATAAGAAAAAATGAGTAAGCCAGTGGAAGTCATATATTCTATTTATTATTTCTATTCTGGACACTTACTTCTGAGGATGCCTTCCCAGGTCAAAATAACCTCATTTCTCTGCAAAATACTGTCCCACTCCTTCTCTGGGTCTTGGCATCCATGTTGAGCTACTTGGCCCTATTCCTTCAGCTGGAGTAGTTACAACTAGGTAAATAAACCTGACGGAGCCAATTAGATTCTCTCAGGATTTTGAAGTTGGGTTTCAAGTTAATACTGCTGTATGGCCAAAAATGAGAGGTGTGTTAAAACTTGGAAGGTGAGTGGATGAGTATCTTTGTGTGTGTGTGTGTGTGTGTGTGTGTGTGTTTCGTTGTGATGGGATGTCACCTTCAGCCATAAAGAAGTAGAGAAAACAATCCTGCTGAAACTGAAAGAAAGGCAGAGTGAACACTATCTGCCTCCTGGTGTCTTTCTGGGTCCTGGTTGCTCTCAGATCCCTGGAGCTTTTCCAGCTTCCTTCCAGAAATTGGGGCAGCACTGTGTGGTTGGTAAGGTTGTGCTGTGCACAAGGGCCAAAATGGGCAGGGAAGTGAAATCCTGCTTCAGTGTTCTGGTCACTAAACCCTGATCTGGGGCTGCATTAGCCCAGGGGTCATGTACTTTTCTGTGTATTTCGTCCACTCAGAGGGAAGCTCACTTTTTCTATTTCACCCAAAGGTATAAGAAAGCCCTTCTTCTGGACAACTAGTAAAGTTGGTGCTACCTACTTACAGCCAAAGGACCTTGACATTCACACAAAGTGTATTAACAAGACAGCTAAACCATTTGCTTTACCATTTAACAGATATGATGCTCAACACCCTGATTTATTTTTGCTTATTTAGAATTGAAGTATAGTTTACATATAGCAAAATGTAGAACTCTTAAATGTATAGCTCGATGATTTGACTGCATACTTAATATTATTATTACCAGATCAAGATATAGAACATTCCCATCAATCCAGAGGGTTCCTTTATCCACTTGCCCTCCCCTAATGCATACATGAACTTGTTTTCTCACCTCCATCACCATAGTTTGATTCTGCCTGTTCTTATATAAATGGATCATATAGCAGCTACCCTTTTGTGTCTGGCTTTTGCTCAACATGTTCATCCACTGGGGTTGTTGCCACATATCAGTAATTTATGCTTTTTGTATCACTAAGCAGTATCCCATTGTATGAAAATACCACAATCCATTCATCCATTCACCTGTGAGTGGACATTTAGGATTTCTCAGGTTTTCATTCTTATGAATAAAGCCACTATGGACATTCTTCATTCTTTTCTTCAATGCCAGGAGTTGATCTTAGGGTCTCATGCATGCTAGGCAAGTGCTGTACCCCAATAGACATTCTTTTTTTTGAGGAGGGTACCAGGAATTGAACCCAGGGTGCATAACCACTGAACTACATCCCTAGCTCTTTTCCGTATTTTATTTAGAGACAGGGTCTCACTGAGTTGCTTAGAGCCTTGCTAAGTTGCTGAGGCTGACTTTGAACTTGTGATCCTCCTGCCTCAGCCTCTCAAGTCCCCAAAAGCCACTGGGGTTACAGGCATGGGCCACCGTGACTGGCCCTATGGACATTCTTATACAAGTGGACCTAGGTACTTCATTCCCTTGGACACTGATATACTATAGTAGAAGTCCAAACTACACATCTTTACTTTTTATATAAATTATATATACATATACACACACTTAATTATATGCACAAACCTAGATAAATTTTGTTTTGAGTTGTTCCTTCATAGAATAATTAAAGAATAAAAGGTACTTATTTTGTAAGTACTTCTTAACTATATACATATTTAATGTACCTGTGCTGTTTATATATAAAGCACGAGGTTACTCTCTCAGTATCATAGAGAAGCATGCTTTTGTTTAAAAAGTGGCAAGTGAGCCAGGTACGGGGGCACACCTATAATCCCAGCGGCTCAGGAGGCTAAAGCAGGAGGATCACAAGTTCAAAGCCAGCCTCAGCAACTTAGCAAGGCTGTGAGCAACTTAGCAAGACTCTGTCTCAAAATAAAAAATAAAAAGGATTGGAGATGTGGCTCAATGGTAACAACCTCCTTCCCCCCAGTTAAATTCCTAGTACCAATAAAATAAATTGAAGTGGTAAGTGATCAGTAGTATTCTGTGTAACAACTATTGAAGCGAATTCATATGGAGGGTACTTGGCATTAAGTTTGTATTTATTAAGTCTAGTCTGTGACTAGGAATAAATCCAGCCAAGCTCCGTGAACCACATAAGATTAAGCTGTGTTCCATATTCCAGCCACCTGTGCTATTTGCAATACTAAATAGTTCTGGATTTTCAATGCAAAACCCTGTAAAACAGTGTCCGTGTTCCAGCAACACAAATGGAGTTTTTTGTTGTTGTTGTGTTTTATGAGTGTTCAGTCATACCCCACCCCTCTGACACTTTGGTCTGAAGCCAGGCCTCCATTTCTGAGAATTTCCATGTAATTATGTGCTATAGCAGCTGGCCACTTCTTTCCTATGTCCATCCTTAAAATTCTGGTGATTGCCTTCAGATGAATGTTGGAGACTGTGAATGTGTTTCATCTTCTTCTAACCTCTCCCTGGGCAACATGACATAAGGCTAATGATTCAGTTAATACTGATTTCTTTATAAATTCAGTCCCCATTAGTGCTGGGTACAGTGGTGTATACATGTAATTCCAGCAGCTCTAGAGGCTGAGGCAGGAGAATCTCAAGTTCAAGGACAACCTCAGCAACTTAGCGAGGCCCTAAGCTACTTAATGAGACCCTGTCTTAAAGTATAAAAGGGTTGAGAATGTAGCTCAGTGGTTAAGCACCCCTAGGTTCAATCCCAGGTACTGGGAGGGAAAATAAAAGCCCCATTAAAATAATAGAAAATTATGAAGACTGACAGAATATGAGATATTTGGGGAAATAAAATATGGAGTAGGATATGAATTTATTCAGACTATCCCACTAGATCACCATGATAGAAAGGGTTTTCCTCTGTTTTGCTCACTGGTGTTCTACTGAGCTACAGCTGGGCTCAATAAATATTTACATACTAAACACTCGGTCTAAGACAAGGACTTTAAGATACTGACTTCCCAGTTTATAAATCCTGCTTTGCTTAGTGCTGGTTATATTTTCCAGCTGCTCACCCCAGCCTGTCTAAGGACCAGAAGTCCCCAGCTTTGTTCATTTGAAAAAACCACTTAGAACTTGTGAAAACTCAAATCTAAGAAAGAGCCTGTCGGGAGTTGTTGCCCTTAACAGAGAGAAGCTGTCAATTTGTGACTCTTCTCTCCTCTTCAGTGATAGAGCCAGCTCCTCCGGAAGTTTTCTATTCCTTTCTCCTTCCCCTAGGCATAAAACGAACAGTGAAATCAGCCACAGAGGCACTTTTGTTTGTTATGGCTGCCTGGCCCCTCATCAGGGGATAATGGTGGCAACTTCAGCACATCTTCATGCTCAGGTCACCTCAGATCTCCTTTTCCAATATGTCCTTTAAGTAGAACGTGGTTCTATCTGAATTTTATTGTCTATCTCTCCTAAAGATCCCTGGCTAATACTGTTTCCTAAAAGAAACTACAACAATTTTCCCTTTATTTATTTATTTTTTGGTACCAGGAATTGAATCCAGGGGGGCTGAACCACTGAATTACGCCCCCAGCCCTTTTTATTTAGAGACAGGGCCTCATGCAGTTGCTCAGGGCCTTGCTAAGTTTTGCTGAGGCTGGCTTTGAACTTGTGATTCTCCTGCCTCACCTCCGTGTGCCACCATGCCTGGCATAATTTTACCTTTAGAATGCCAGAAAACATGATGTCACCATAACAAAATTGCTTTGGACAGGATCACACAAAGGATAGATTACCTATAATACTTAAATAAGAGGGAAGGAATGGGATACCTACATGTCTATATCTATAAATCATTTACTCAAGATGATATAATGACAAATCTAGAAGTTTGGAATTTCCCTACCATGAATACCCATCTGCCCCCCAATAGCGTTAGGTTTCATTGTGCACACACACAAGGTACCATTTGTGGACAAAGTAGCACTAGATCACACTGCTTCCCCTAACCTGAGGATTACATTTATTAAAATGTATTTGAAGGTATGGGGAGGAGGGGTGGAGAATAGAGATGCAAGCAGTTTTAAAGAATCTTTACTTCCCCTTCCCCATGTCTGACCTTCATTCCCACAGGTGCATGTCAAAGAACATAGAAAGCCAGGTGCAGTGGCACACACCTGTAATCCCAGCAACTCAGGAGGCTGAGACAGGAGAATAGCAAGTTTGAGGCCAATCTCAGCAACTTACCGAGGCCCTAAGCAACTTATCAAGATCTTGTCTCAAAAAACAAACAAACAAAAAAAGACGAGCTGTAGCTCAGTGGCAGAGCACCCCTGGGTTCAATCCTCAGTACTTAAAAAAAAAAAAAGGCTCAGCAAAAGAAATCCTTTCAGCTGGATCTGTTGAAAGCATCTAGGTGAAGGAGCTATTGAAGTTTAAGATGTTGCAAATTGTTCAACTACTGTTCATCTAGGATCATTTTCCTGAATAACTCTGTAAGATGACAGAATAGGCAGTATGTAATGCAGTCACTTAAGTTGAGGAGACAGCCCTTGCTTCAAAAGAAGATAATTGCTTCACAGTATTTGTTGCCCAGGCCTCTATGGCTTTGGGGATTTGAAGATCCACTGTCATGGAGATAGTTGGAAAATGTCCATTGTCTCTGACCTGAAGCAGTATAAGTGGAAGGAATAGAGAGGTCATCCAGGACAATGGCAGCAAAGGTGATGGCGTGTTTTCCCTTCTTGTCTCTGGGCTCTAGGATAGCACTTAATGAGAAAAATCAATCACAAGTAAAGACAGAACTGGAAATTGTATTTTTGAATTTGCCCACTCAGGTAGCCAGCCCCACTTTAAAGAGCTCCAGAGCTAGGTTTCTGGGGAAACAGAAGTGTACATGAGCAAAGAAAAATTGCTTTGCAGGGAAATGCAATGTTTGCAATGTTATTAGGTTGGCACCTTATGGCTGTCCAGTTGATGTGAGGTTGGCTATAAGTAACCCAATGAAAAATGTCTTTAAAAAAGGGATTGCATTTTCTCTCAAAGCAAGGGTCTGGAAATGGGTGGTTTGGTTGTGTTACAGATGCTTGATTATGTCCACAAACCCTAGGATTTTCTCTCCCACCCTCCATCATAGTTTTTTGAATGTTGTCTTATCATCTACATCCTAATTGCCTCATGTTAAGAAACGGCTGTTACTACTTCAGGCCTCACATGTACATTCAAGACAACAAAAAAAGGAAGGAGTGGTAACAGCCAAATCCATCCATATTTTTTCCATTTATTATGAAAAAAAAAAGCTTTCCATGAAGTTCCTGCAGATTTCCCCATTGATCAAAATGAAGTTGCATTGCCAACTCCCTACAAAGAAGGTAAGGAACAATAGGATTGACATGTTTGGCTATGGCTAATCGCTATAACTTAGGGTTGGATCTAACTGTCACCCCAATAAAATTGAGATTTGGTTAGCAAGGCATAAGAAGAGAATGGATGTTGAGTATTTCACCAACTATGTCAGCCACAAATATGTAATCAGAATTGGTCTTTCCAAATAAGAAAAACATTTACTATTTATCTGGATACATGCAAATATTTGTCTCTATATTTTTATTCTCTCTAGCACAGTATCAGGCACCCAGTGGGCACTTGAAAAGTTGAACCATAGTAGTATAGTTTGAGAATATAGTAATGGTGTACTGATTCAATAGTGGCTTAGAGAAGGGTCTGGTGTAAAATGGTCAACTTATACATCCAGGTTTGTAATGTAGTCATTCACTTTGGGGGTATCAGAAGACTGGTAACTCCAGATATTTAAACAAATGATGTCAAGAGACTAAAAGAGTTCTGGTCCTGCCAGATGCAGTGACAAATGCCAGTAATCCCAGAGATTTGGGAGGTGAGACAGGAGGTTAACAAGTTTGAGGCCAGCCTCAGCAACTTAGTGAGACCTGTGTCAAAATAAATAAGAAGGGCTGGGAATATAAACTTAGTGGTAAAGTGTTCCTGGGTTCAATCCACAGTACCCCACCCAAAAGAGTTCTTGTTCTTTAAGCTTTTGACTAGGGAGAAAGTATTTAAGAAAATATGTTTTTTGTTAAAATGTTCTAGAACAGGACAAATTAAACATGTGATATAGTATCATTGCAAAGGACTTTTGGCCTATTCTAAGAAATTTAACCACTGAAATGGACTATCACAATCACATTCCAGAAGTCTAGCCCAAATGTGTATATGTAGGATTACAAATATTTGCCATAAAATATTGAATCACTAAATAACAAAATGTTAAAACCAAAGGCACATTAAAGACCACCTCAGCTGAACTCCTTGTTTTTTCAGAAGAGGAAACTGAGGTCCAGAAAGGTTGCTTGATTTGTCTAAAGTCACATAGTTAGCTAGTGACAGAGACTTATCTAGAAATGAGGTAAACTTGAGAGGTATTTTGAAAGAGCAGAGGAATGTGCTTTTGGCAAAAGTGGGACATCGCAGGCTACAAGTGTGGCAATGGAAAAATAAAAGTAAATACACAGACATGAAGGGCTTTGCATTAGTAGTTCGAATTACAGGTTTACCACAGTTTAGGAATGCAGGAGACCATAAGCTAGTCCTTGGTGGAGAATGAGGCAAGGAAGGTGGGCAATAATAGTTATTTTTTGAGAAATCTCCTGAACGCAAGCCTCAAAGGCTGAATGGTTGAATGTGAGTCACTACTAGACTTTAGATGTCCCTTTTCTCTAGTGCTTGCATGTGCTTTATGCCAGGAACTGCACTAAGTGTCTACATGGAATCATTACAGCAACTCGATGAGGTAGGTTTTATTATCACAGCTTTTCACAAATGAGAAAACTGAAGCTCAGAAAGGATAAACTACTTGCCCAAATCCACACTACTAGAAAGTGGTGAAGCTAAATCTTGGAATAAGGTCTGTATCTGACTCCAAAAGCCATGTTTTTGATCACTATGCTAGGCTTTCATATTCAAAAGCCAGACTCCTCCAATACCTTAGAGAACCATAGAGTTTGGAGCCCAGAGAGACCTTAGAGGCCCCCTAGTACAGAGCAACCCTTGAGGTTCTTTCCCAACAGCACTACCATGACCTGAAAATTTGTTAGAAATGGCAGGATCTCAGATCCCATTCCACAGCTTCTAACCCAGAATCTCTGAGAGCGAGGCCCAGGAAGCTGTATTTCAACAAGCTCACCAAATGATTTTTAGACACATTAAAATTTAAGATGCACACTGACATAGTGAACAGATTCTAGCCCAGCCCCTTTGTTTTATAGATGAGGGAACAGATCTGATGACTTAACTATGGTAATGGTACCAAAGTTGGATCTCAAGCCCAGATCTCCTGATTCCTAGTCTAGTGCATTGTCTACTGTGTTCTGTGATTTCCCCATTACCCTCCCACAAAATGTGCATTGGTGCCTGGGTTGGAAACACTGGCTAGTGTTTAATGGACCTCTGACCTAACAGGGCGTGTTCATTCATGTGAACATCTGATATCTCCTTTCCATTCCTCCATGACTCTCACCAAAGGCATTTCTCTATACCTAGGACATTTTCTGTTTGTCTTTCCTTTTATTCTTCATCATTGTCATCCTCTTCCTCCTCCTCATCTTTTTTTTTTAGTTGTTGATAGACCTTTATTTTATTCACTTATTTATATGTGGTGCTGAGACTCGAACCCAGTGCTTCACACATGCTAGGCAAGTGCTCTGCCACTGAGGCACGACCCCAGCTGCCCTCCTCGTCATCTTAATTATATTATTATCACTTTGCTTTGAAAAACTATTGTACTATTTCATGGCAGTAGTTCCCAACCTTGATTGCAGTTTGTAATCACCTGAAGAGCTTGAAAAGGGTTCCAATGCCAGATCCCCACCCCCAGAGAGTTGAATGTCTTTGTTTTGGAGTGTGGCCATGCCATCAGGATTTCTCAAAGCTCCCCAGGTGACTGCAGTGTGCAACCAAACATTGGGAACTGCTTTTTCCTAAGCGTCTCACCACCACCTGAAGAGATAGGTGGGACAAGTGCTGTGATCCCCTTTTTGTAGATAAGGAAGCTCAGGCCCTCAGACAGTGGGGTCTCAGAAGAAGGAAATTATCTAGTGCTACGTGGATTGAGTTAGCAGGCACTTCTAATGAGTCTTTGAAGTCAGCAGTCAGTTTGCAAGAATGGGGTAAAACCTGTTTTTCTTTTCCGGTTTCCATTGTTTTCTTGGCTTGTGTTTCTTAACATGAGGAGGGAAAAGAAACAACAGTGAAATGGTATCTGGGACCAACTGTTTATCACTGTAATTCCCCACTGGCTTCCTTTAATGACTGAAGAATGATCATCAACTCAAATACCTGCCCCCATTTCTTATAGTCCAGCATAATCATGGTCAGGAACCATCAGGAAGATCAGATGGAAGGGACTTGCTCATTCTGCACCAGCACACACACCCCATTTGGAGACTAATTAAGAAAATAACAAACCTGGCCACATTGGCTAAGAGAGCTCCCATTGGGGTTTGTAAATTCGGACATGTTTCCTTCTGCATGCAGCATATTGGTAGAGAATTTCCCATTGTTGCTGCTCTCCTTTCTGGGGAATCTAATCTTTTAAATTATGGCATGCGACATTCTTGCCTGGTGCTCCTTCTTACTTCCCCAGTTGTCTTTGGGAACTTCTCACCTTTCCCTAGAGAAATTCCCTGCTGCAGCCAGCCTCGATATTCCCATAATCCTTTGCTACTTCAAGTGTTGTCCATGGCCGGCAACATCAGCCTTGGCATTATCTAGGGGCTTGTTGGAAACTAGAATCCTGGCCCCACACTAGGCCTACATTATCAGAATCTTCATTTATACCAAAGCCTCACATGATTCCCCTACACATTAGGATTTGAGAAGCATTGTGCTAGCATAGGGTTTCCCCCATCATCTCATAGCTTAAAATGCCCACCCTTCTCACTGCTTCATTTATCCACTTCCTACTCATCCTCCAAAACTCAGTTCATATTTCTTTTCCTTTGTGAAGCCCTCAGTATTTACTGCCAGCCTCTTACTCCTATAGGTCACTGCTTTTAACATTTAAATGAATGCTGAATGTTCCATTATTTAAATGGTTCACAGTTTTACTTCGTCTCATTATTTAGAATGCATGTACCTCCAAAGTGCCTTTCATAAGCTTTGCGCCTAAGACTCAAGAATTATTCTGTTTATTAAGATCGTTTCCTGCTCGAACATTTTCACTTACCCTTATTTTGTCTCTCTAAGCTTCCTCCACACTTCCTGTACTCCTGATGTTCTGCCTTAAAGTAGCTCTTCCAAGTTTCTGTCTTCTTAATGCCTTAAATAAACCTCCTCCCACTCTAGAGATGTCCTGAAAGGTCTGGCTTTTCCCTGTAACCTAGTGAGCTCCAAGTGAACTACAACCCCAAAGAGACATTTAAAATAAAAATATAACCACTTGTGAACGTTGACTTTTCAAAAAAAAAAATTCCCTAACATTATTTTAATTTGCAATAATTTAGACTGACAATTTTTTTAAATAAATTTATTTGGGGGAATGGGGTATTATTCTACTCTACCCTGGTGCCCACAGAAAATGAAGGATTGTCTTGAACTCTCTCATGTAGGTCATGCCATATGATGATATTTCTTTTACTGGTCCCAGGCCCTGAGACAAGAGACCAGACTTTGAGGCTTCCATCTTCCTGAGTTCTAGGAAGGAGTGGGATACATACATCCTAACTACCTATAGATCTCAAACCTATCTGGAGGAGTAGAGCATTTCTTCTAGGGCTTGGCACAAAAAGGTGTAGGTAGGGGAACAGGAACTCCACATTGATTTTCAAGTTCTCAGCTTCCTTTTCAAGTCAACCCCTCCCACCTTAAACAGCTTATATGTCCATCCTGATTCTGCATATTCTGCAAGTCTATTGTCATGTGGTATCAACTTGAAATCCTAAAAATACCCAGGCTCTTACAGCTGAAAAGCCTTTCCCTCGAAACTATTGCCATGGAAATCAAGATGTTCATCAGTGGTCAAGTGGCTTCTTTCTTTATCTGAGCAGAAGCCTTCACAACCACCAAAATGGAGAGATAAAAAGTAATTGGATGAAATAAATTGCTTGAGAAAAACACCTAAGCAAATAGCAAATTCTTAGTCTGTTACATGTGTGTTTGGTGTGATAGTGGAGTGACTTCCTGCATTCTATATAGATGGGCACTGGAGGCTTTTGGGGACTATTGCTTGATAATGTTGGTGGTAGTTGAGCACGACCTGGGATGGGAAGTCTAGAATCTCCTGGCAGTTGTTTCAGACTCAGTAAGGATTTGGCTGCCCGGATAGCTTGAGAGATGTAGTACAACACTAATAATTCATATTCCCTGAATTGCCACCCCAAGACACCTATTCCCTATATCATAAAGATCTTTAGTTTTGTTCTTCCTATTCCCCACCCCCCCAAAAAAAAAAGAATTGGGGGGGTGGTTTACAACAAAAATGTATAAGTGGAATGAAACCATTAACCATTCAACCAATGATTAAGGCTTAGGAAGAAAAATGTTTATAGGGATACCTCTAAAGAAAGTCACTGTACTAATTAACTCTGATTCTTGGCATTTACAATTAAGACAAAACTCTTGCTTGTCCCTGTGTAAAAAAACAAAGCTTATCAATTTGTTAGATGGGGTGAGCAATATCTTCAATAACAGTTAATGAAAATTTGTCTATTTCTTCTATCAACCTTTCCTTCATATAGAAACTCAGGAAACCCATAGTTAGAAAAAGAAATCTATGGGAAATCAACTTTATATGATCCAAATATACAGTGTTGTTGGGACCTAACCAAATATTAGGAACATTTAAGAATTCATGAATAACATTTTTAGTTCAGTACTTCTCAAACTTCAATGTTCCTGCATACCTCCTGCTAATATTGTTAAAATTCAGTGGGACTGGGGTCTGGACATCTGCATTTCTACCAGGCTTCTTGGTGATGCCCAGGCTAATGGTCCATGGACCACATTTTGAGAAGCAGATACCTCTCAGATCTCAGTTACCTCAATGGGGCTTTTGACAGAAGTTTGAGGATAAATAATAATAAGTCCCTTCATGAACTTTGATGCAGGCATCCTTGTTATTTGGGCTGAAAGAATAGCATGGTAGGGTGCCTGCCTCTCATGCTGGAGGCCCAGGTTCGAGTCCCCAGCACTGTGGGATTGTGGAAATAGAATAGCATGGTAGGTAGCAGAGCTCGTATATGTATGTGGAAGGTGGAAGAGTCAAAAATGAAAGTGTTGACTTTATGTCTGTGCCTGTTCTAGTTAGGCTCTTATTACAAAAACAAAGAAAACAAAACAAAACAAACAACAACCACAAAAATCCTAAGACTTTCTCAAATGACTAAAGAGGAGGGGTAGGAGGACAGGGATATGTGTTGTATGGAAACTTGGCAGGAAGCCCTAAAGGAAGTAGCACTAAACTATTAGTAACTAAGGGAACTTTAAGGACCAACTGCCTTTCTCTAAAGTTCTTTCAGTATCTTTGTTTCTCTTAGTGTATCTTCCCTAGTCCGCTTTCACTTTCACTATTGGGTAATTTACTCTGTCATTCCCCCTCACAGCTCCTGCCTAATCCCACTAAACCTCAGTTTGCACATGGACCCAGCTCCACCTCCTGACCTGTGTTCACCATCAGCTGTGATTGCTGACAGCTTCATATTTTTTTTTTTGAACACTCATTTCAAATTGTTGAGAAAGGAATTCGATTGGCACAGTATGCCTTGGGATACTGGCACACCCAGGCCTTGGCTGCCATTATCTGCGGATTCGATCAGTACTGATCAGGGACGAGCAGTAGGTATTTGGTGCCTAGAAAAAGAAATATAGTTAGCAAAGTTTGCCACTCCCAAAGGGCTGTGGGTACGACACTTGTCTTGGGAAGGTGTCAGCAGTGAGCTGACACAGAAAGCAAGCTTTCTGTGGCTTGGTCCATTTTATTCATTTCCTTAATTGAAGGTCAACTCTCCTCTGCATGGAGGTGACTCAGGCAGGGCCAAGAAACATACTTGTGCTTTATTGCTGTCTGGGTTCTTCATACATAGAGGTCAGCCTAATAGAAATATTTTACAGGGTCAGTTACAATAATGAAACTGTTTAAACTAAAGCACCACAGATTAGCTTTGTATTTTTGAGATTCTTAATTTAGTTTAATTCAGTACAAAAAAATAAGTTCTAAAGGATGTGATCTATCCAAAATATCAACACACGGATAGACACAGGAGATAGAATTTGGACCTGTTTTGGCAAAGGGAGCTCCCCTCTGCCATCTGCAGTCACTTTTAACCCCCAGGAAGTGCCACTCCCTCATTCCCAGGATCTCAGAGTGCTTGAAAGCACGGAGGCCATCATTTTGAAGGGAGTGAATGTGCTCATGCGCGAGTTCCTGTGTGCTCTGAACAGGAAATGGAGAGATGTTTGAGAAAGCAAATGAAAGAACAAGATCCACCCCCTACCCCTGGGCCTCATCTCCCTTTTTCTTTTTGTTCTGTTTGTTCAGGGGGGAAAAGAGGGGCACATTCTTTCTCAGTGTTCCCCACACACAGACTTTTAATGAGCACTATTTTCTGTTCTTATTCGCTGATCAATAAACTCAAGGGTAGGTCTTGTCTGTTTCCAGAGATAAAGAACTGCATGCATAACTGGTCTCTATCCAGCCGAACAAGCACCGGTTTCTCTTTGTTTTTCACAGTGTTTCTGAGAGATAAGAGGAAACCACCCAGACATGATGCATGACCAGAGGAGGTTTTGAAATAATATTTTATAAACTCATTCCCCATTCTGGGCTGTGCATCAGGGATGGAAAGAATGGGGGAGGGCAACACATAATAACAAGTTGACTTTTTTTTCTGGATTAAAAATAAGCAAGCAAACACATATGAACATGGAAAACGTATGAATAAATGTTCAACTGAGGAAAGAATAAGCCAATTTTCAGTTATGGGAATGAAAGTCAAATAGAATTTTAGTAATACAAATGAGTACATCCTGAAAATTCAGTGACTGTTTCCTACTACAAAAACTGCCTCTGTCGTGTGGATTCAAAATCAATATCAGCCAAGCAGGACCTGCATACAGTGGAAGAGGAAGCTATCTGCCCAGAAAAATATGGGATGGAGCCAGGATAGAATCCTATTAAGTGCATGTCCTTCAAGGCTCTGGCAGGTTTCTAAGAGGTTATACAGGATGGAGAGGTTGATTTGAGATTAATGATGCAAGATTTTAAGTAGAGTAAGACTCAATGAAAGATGAGTTGGTCCTGATAAAAGCACAGTAAATTAGTGTTTTCAATAGCAAATGAAAATTCGGTAAGAATGTGAATGAGTAAAGGTAGGAAATCATTTGGGAGAAGTTTGCTATTGGACTAAGGAAAGACCTGGGACTTATTCCACTTTAAAGTGAGGATGTATAAGAAGATAGGATCTTCAAGAATGGTAAGCAAAACAAGAATGGTAAGCAAGCCGGACATGGTGGTGCATTCATCTAATCCCAGTGACTTGGGAGGCAGAGGCAGGAGGATGGCAAGTTTGAGCCCAGCCTCAGCAACTTAGCAAGACCCTAAGCAACTTAGCGAGACCCTGTCTCAAAATGGAAATTTTAAAAAGGCTTGGGAATGTGGCTCAGTGGTTAAGCACCTCTGGTACCAAAAAATAAAAAATAAAAAATAAAGAATGGTAGGTGGAAAACCATGATATACTTGTTTCTGAGCAGATGGATGAAAACTGAGGAGAAAATAAAATGCTGGTGAAGTTGAGCGATATTTCATTGTCAACATTAAATTCCCTACATTACTATTTCTTTCCATCTCTAGGTTTATGAATTTTAATTCCTCTGTTTTAGACTTTTATCTGTATTCCATCTCCATCACTGGATAGTAGATTGTGAATGTGTGTGTTGGTGGCGGGAGGGTAATGTGTCCCCTGCTTTCTACAATTTCCCCATAATACCTAAGGTGGGGTTTTATTAGAATAGTAGCTCAATAAAAGTATTTGGCAGAATTAATGAATAGTTTCCTCCTCAAGTAATTTTTTCTCCAATCAAGTGCTACATTTGAGGACCAAAAAACCCTGAATATTTTATCTTTTTAATATTGGGTAAATTAGGAAAGCAAGTTGTGACTTAAATCATTAGGGCTTATTTCAAAAGGAATTGGTGGCTCTCATGCCACAGTTCAGGTAGGAAAATGAGATGTATGAGTCTTAGGAGAGAGACCACAATCCAATGGACTTTTCCTTGATCCCAGATTCATTCGATCAAGCTGAACTTTAGGTGACTTGTTTTATTCTGGTTAATCAGACTAGTACCTTTCCTTTGTGAGTCTGACTTTTGGGAAGGTTGATTTCATGAGAGCAGGAGTATTCTCCATCATGATCACTATTGTATTGCCAATATCTAGAACAGGCTTTGGGGAATAGAGTAGGGGCCTAAGAACTATTTGTGGACTGAACATGGACATGCCCATCTGTAATCCCAGTGACTCGGGAGACTGAGGCAGGAGTATTGCCAAGTTCCAGGCCAGCCTCAGGAACTTAGTAAGGCCCTAAGTAACTTGGTAAGACCTTGTTTCAAAATAAAAAATCCAAAGGGCTGGGGATGCAGCTCAGTGGTAAAGTACCCCTAGGTTCAATCCCCAGTACCAAAAAAATAAAAAAGAAAGAAAAATAAATTATCATGAAAAGAGGGAAGGAGAGACAGAATGAAGGAAAGAAGGGTGGGAGGGCTCTGCTTTCCATACCAATTAATCTGACACCCACTTACTCACTCATCAGTTGCCAATGGTCCCCTCATGTTCTGCATTAGATACAAAATGATGAGATGTCACAGTGTGCTCTCAAAAAACTGATGGTCCAGTGGGAGACACCTAACACAGCAGGTGGTAAGTGCTTCACCAGAGCAAGAGGCCTGGTGGTATGGGAGCTTGCCAAAGGGAGCATCCAATCTGCCCCTGAGGAAGGGCAGGACACAGCGCAGTGCGAACCTGAGCAGAATCTTAATGCACTCCATGATACTTTGAAGACCTGAGCACATTTTAACCTCTGTAGTCCTAAAACTGTGTATAGGTGGAACAAAAAGTGGAGGGCTGCAAGTGCTTGCATTTTAGTCATTGTCTATTCCATCCTTTTGATATTAGAAGCTATTTTGCCTTAGCAACTTTGGGCTCTGGTTTCATTCAGGGAATGCAAATGGCTGCAGTGAGTCTGTCATGCAGCAGCTTGTCATAGAGTCATGGCTTTATAAGCACAGTCCAAATGACATAAATTGAAGGCCTGCTGATTGAACTAGACCTGCACCATACTGTATAGTAGGAGTAACAGCTTTGTTAAGCATGATCCATTAGCATCACTATTTGTTCTTTTCTGAGCAAATTCTTGTTCCTGTGACGAAGATTAATGATAGAACAGCCATCAGGTGGTCTTTGCATTTTGTAACAGCCTACAACAGTAAAGGTGTGTGTTTTCCATCAAAACAGTGAATTTTCTGAAGAGGGTAGACAAACTTAACCTCAAAGGGAGACTCACTGGTTAAAAAAAAATAGCTGCAATGGTCTGAGCTTATTTAGGTATAGGAAAGAATGTTGGGGGTATGCTGATGGATTTCTGAAGCAAGAAAATCTAATGTCTGAGGAGATAAAGGATCCTGCTTTGACTTCTGCTTCTTGATTTCCTTACTCAGGTACTGACCCCGGCACAGATCAAATCACTTTGCCAGGCAATTCTGGACTCGGGGAAGCAATATGCTACAAAGAAGAGGAAACCATTCCCCCTGATGTATTCTTACTATGGAACTGAATACTTGGGTGAGTGAGAATGTTGGCATAGGCCTCTGTAGTGTAGAGGGAGTCTCTAATGTTGACACTGGATGTTTTCGTTTTTGCCATAGACTATCACTAGATTCATTAAAAGGAATACTTAAAAATGTCATTTAAAAACAAATATACCCAAAGGATTTAAAAATCAGCATACTATAGTGACATGGCCACATCAGTGTTTATAGCAGCTCAATTTGCAATAACTAAGCAATGGAAGCAACTTAGGCCCTTCAAAGGATAAATGGACAAAGAAAACGTGATGTTTATATACACAGTGGAATATTACTCAGCCATCAGGAAGAATGAAATTATGGCATTGGTTGGTAAATGAATGGAACCGAAGACTATCATGCTCAGTGAAATAAGCCAATCCCAAAAAAACAAAGGCTGAATGTTCTCTTTGATGTGAATGCTAACACACAATAAGAGTAGGGGGGATAACAGAAGTTCACTGGATTACACAAAGGAGAATGAAGGGAAGGGAGAGGGGATGGGAATGGGAAAGACAGTGGAATGAATGGGACATCACTTTCCTATGTTCATATATGAATACACGACCAGTGAAACTCCACATCATGTACAATTACAAGAATGGGAAGTTATACTCCATGTATGTGTAATATGTCAAAATACACTCTATTGTCATGTATATCTAAAAAGAACAAATAAAAATAGAAAAGCAGATATCAATGAATATTGCAAACAACAATTTAGTATTTGTTTTCATAGTCTGCTGGACATAAATGGAGCTTTTTTTATTGTAAACAAATGGGATACATGTTGTTTCTCTGTACATGGGGTCAAGGCATACCATTTGTGTAATCATAAATTTACATAGGGTAATGTTGTTTGATTCATTCTGTTATTTTTTTTCCTTCCCCCCCACCCCTCCCACCCCTCTTTTCCCTCTATACAGCCCTTCCTTCCTCCATTCTTGCCACCCTCCTTAACCCCAACCCTAAACCTAACCCTAACCCTAACGCTAACCTCTCCCTCCCTCCATTATATGTCATCATCCGCTTATCAGCGAGATCATTCGTCCTTTAGTTTTTTGAGATTGGCTTATCTCACTTAGCATGATATTCTCTAATTTCATCCATTTGCCTGCAAATGCCATAATTTTATCATTCTTTATGGCAGAGTAATATTCCATTGTATATATATATGCCACAGTTTCTTTATCCATTCATCAATTGAAGGACATCTAGGTTGATTCCACAATCTGGCTATGGTGAATTGAGCAGCAATGAACATTGATGT
This sequence comes from Sciurus vulgaris, assembly GCF_902686455.1. Classification (NCBI taxonomy): domain Eukaryota; kingdom Metazoa; phylum Chordata; class Mammalia; order Rodentia; family Sciuridae; genus Sciurus; species Sciurus vulgaris. Next base: position 105,327,135 of record NC_136471.1, on the reverse strand, counting down.
GGCTGTATCTCTGTAGTATGCTGATTTTAAGTCCTTTGGGTATAGGTCAAGGAGTGGGATAGCTGGGTCAAATGGTGGTTCCATTCCAAGCTTTCTGAGGAATCTCCACACTGCTTTCCAGAGTGGCTGCACTAATTTGTAACCCCACCAGCAATGTATGAGTGTACCTTTTTCCCCACATCCTTGCCAACACCTATTGTTGCTTGTGTTCTTGATAATCGCCATTCTAATTGGGGTGAGATGGAATCTTAGGGTAGTTTTGATTTGCATTTCTCTTATTACTAGAGATGTTGAACATTTTTTCATATATCTGTTGATTGCTTAAATGGAGCTATTTTAACACCTTAGATTGAAAGTCTCATCAGCGTTTTTTTTTTTTTTTTTTTTTTTTTTTTCTCTTTGAGACAGGATCTCACTACATTGCCCAGGCTGGCCTCAAACTCCTGGGCTCAAGAGATCCTCCCACCTCTACCACTGTGCCCAGCCTACTTTGCTGAAAGATTATGAACAATTTTCACACTGACTGCAAGTAGTGTCTCTGCATAGGGAAATGGGATTTGGTCATTAACATTTTGAAGTTTTTAGTACTAGTCAATTAATAGCAGACTCCTGAATCACAGGGAGTAATTTTGAAATCTTAGCCACATACTGGGTAAATTAGTTACTCTTCTTTAGAGTCCTTGCACTCCTGAGCAAGATTTACAAGGTAGACCACTTGCCTCTTTCTCCAGACTCAAGCTGCTGTCCAACAGTCTCCCACATACAAAGTATCCTCATATTTTGATACCTTTGTGCATGTTCCTTTTGCCTAGAACACTACATTTCCTCCAACCCCTTCATCTTGAGAGACCTCAAGACTGCACCAAGGTCATGAGATCTGTTGAGATATTTTCTGTGCTTCAGGCAAACGGGGTGTTGAAAAACATTCATGTGTTTCAGGTTTTCCACTGAAGCAAATTGGGTAACATTACTTCATCCTGCCCACACTTTTATTGGGGCTCCTCATCACATTACACTGTAATTAGTGGCTTACTGGTCCAACTGCCTTAGTGGGCTTTGGTCCTCTTCTGGATGGGGACTTACTTACTTTTTTTTTTGCAGTGCTGGGAATTGAACCCAGAGCCTTGTACTTGACAGGCAAGCATTCTACATGCTGTGCTATATCCCCAGCCCTTACTTTGTTTCTTTGTGATCCCTAGACCTCTGCCACAAAACCTGCACATAATGAGGATACCCAAATGAATGAATGAGTGGCTAATGAACCACTTTAATGAGAGTTATCTCAAAACACCTTTCAGTTCCCGTCTCAGTTTGCCTGCAATGAGACCCCAAGACAGAAGGATTTGAGTACAAAAAGTTTATTTGAAAGATGATTCCAGAAAGCATGGATAGAGGAGTGAGGACATGAGACAAGGAAGGGAAAGATACTGAGTGTGCAATAATGAGCATCTGTGGCCAACTGAGGCCCAGTTCCCCTGGGGATTCTTAGAGAATGTATAGAACAGGCCACTGAAATTGTCTCACTGCAGAGTTGAGGAAACTGCTATTCATCCACCAACTCCCTACTTTATTGGTCAGCTGCTCCAGAGGTGTTAATTCCCTAGTAATTCTGCCCTGTCCCTTGAGCTGGGCATACCCCTGTAGCCTCAGAATGATAGGTATTTGAAGTAGGAAGGGGAGGCAGGTGCACTTGAATGGAGAGCATGGCAGGGCATTGACAGTGTCTGCTCTAGTCCCCTGATAGAGCTATTCCTTTCAGTTTTGAGATTTTTGTTTTTTTAGAGATATTAGCTGTAGTTTCTCTTGTGCCAGGCTAGCTCATACTTGAGGTAAGGGCACAGAGTCAAGATCCAGACTCTGGGAGTTGGGTGGAAGCAGGCTTGTGGCGAGCAGCCTGTAACTCGTTTATTGCAGGAACAGCTATACGTTTTATAGGTTTCTTGCCCAATCACAATGTGCCATGGGGGATCAGACCACCAGGTTCCTATATGGGTTCCCTTGGTAACACTGAGTCAATTTGGGGTAGTTGTTTACTTTCCTGGGTAGCCAAAGCAGAACGCTCTTCCCTGCAAGTTTTCCTTACACACTTGAGACATTCACTGCTGCCAGCCAAGAACTAGAATTTCCCCCAACAATTAGCATTCTGGCCCTTGATGTAGCTAGCACAAACCAGATAGCATAAACACTTTACTGAAAAGCAAACTTTTCCTGACAATTCCAAATCCAGTGAAACAAAGGTACTTTGAAACTTCATGACCAAATTTTTCACTTTGTTTTGGTACTGGAGACTGAACCCAGGGATGCTTAAACACTGAGCCACATCCCCAGACCTTTTAAGTTTTATTGATATATTTATTTTTTAGTTTAGAGACAGGGTCTCACTGAGTTGTTTATGGCCTTGCTAATTTGCTGCAGCTGGCTTTGAACATGCAATCCTCCTGCCTCAGCCTCCCAAACTGCTGGGATTATAGGCATGCTCTACTACATCATGACCAAATTTTAAGAGCAGTAGAATTTTTTTTACCGGATACAATTATAAGACTGTTTCTGGAGAGTTCCAAGTATGGCAAAGTGAAAGGTGACTGAATGCAAAGAAAAAGTTTTAAAATTAGAGAGTCGAGTTTTAATAGCAATTCCTTGGAATATATTAACCCCAGTACCACTAATTAAGACTCTCTTAATGAATGAAAACTCCTAAGGAACTGGGCTGCCTTCCCCCTTTGTTAAGCTAAATCCTTTTCCAAAAGTGGCCTTGGGCCCTTGTTAATTCAGGATCCTCTGTTAGAACTGTCAGGGATTCAAGATTCTGTGCAAAACCTTCAGGGCCCCCTCCAACCCTGAGGTCACATTAAGCTCCTTCCGAGGTCTCTTTTAGCTCCTTGTGTTAGTCAAAGTTCTCCAGAGAAATGGATTGTATGTATCACTTGAGCTAATTCCTTTTAATAATTTGCAGAAAGGGATTGGCTCCAATGGTATGGAAGCTGAAAAAGCCAGACCCAGGAAAGCCAGTGTAAGTTGTAGTCTGAGTCCATGTCCACAGGGAAAAGACTAATGTCCTAGCTGGAAAATTCTTTGTTAGCCTTTTTGTTCCATTCAGACCTTCAATGAATTGGATGAGTCCCACGCACACTGAAGAGGGGAATCTGCTTTACTTGCTCTATAGATTCAAATATTATTTTCATTCAGAAACACCTTCACAGATACACTCAGAAATCATTTTTAACCAAATATTGGGCCAACATGCGACCCAGTTAAGTTGCCACATAATATTAATCGTCACGCTCCTGATACACACCTGTCATAGAGCACTTAGCATCTCATGCTCTAATTATTTATAAACCTAATTCTCTCATTGGATTGGATGAGGAGGTCTTCAAGAGTAGGGACAAACACATTCATCGCTCTATCCCAGGACAAGACAATGCCTAATACACGAATGTTAAATGTGAAGAACTAAGTAAATTTACACTAATTAATAATGTTTACAGAAAAAAGGATTTATACTGTTTTGTTTACTGATTTATCCTTAGCACCTAGAATAGTGTCTGGTACATAGTAAATGCTTAATATTTAGGTAGTGAATAAATGAATGAATGAATGTTTAGACCAAATTGTTGTCAAGTACTTTAGGAGTGTTTTTGTAAAAGGTATTAACATGTTAATTGCAATGTTTTTAAAAATCTCCAAAGTAGGAATTGTCAACAATTTTTTTCTTTTTCTGTATTTTTTATTGGTGCATTATAGTTGTACATAATGATGGGATTTGTTGTTACACATTCGAACAACAAACTTTTTCTATGAAAAACTGGACGGTATATTTTAGGCTTTGTGGGTCATATGGTCTCTGTCACAAATACAGCTCTGCTGTCCTAACACAAAGGCAGCCATAGACAATATGAAATGAATGACTCTACCTGTGTTCCAATAAAACTTTATTTACAAAAGCAGGTAATGGTCTAGATTTAGCCTGCAGGCTACAGTTTGTCAATAGCCTAGTTACTTGGCAACTCAATTGTTACAGTACTGTGTGTGCTTTCAAGTAATATTATGTGTGTGTGTGCGCGCCGCATGCGTGGGTGTCTTGTGATTGTCTTTTCACTAAATCAAAACACCTCTCTTCCCTATTATATGGATGAATTGTGCTTTGTTTCTCCATACAGGGGCAGCTCATGGCCTGTCATCCATTCTCCAGATGCTTCTTTCTTACCATGAGCACCTCAAGCCCTCAGATCGGGAACTGGTGTGGCAGAGTGTGGACTTCCTCATGGAACAGGAACAGAATTGCAACTGGCCACCTGAGCTCGGCGAGACTATCGAGAGAGAGAATGAGTTGGTCCACTGGTGCCACGGTGCTCCAGGTCTTGAACACGCTGTTTGAAAACATGGCCTTTCATCTAGTTTAGTCAGAGGGAGTTTTTCTGAGATGTGAGGGTGTTTCACATTAGGTCATTATTATGTGAGATGAAGAAGGCAAAGATGAAATTTTTCAAAACCAAAAGTGTCTTCATCTGTAAGAGAAGCCTGGAAATAATTCTGTATTTTTAAAAAATTATAATGCATATTTCTTTATACATACTGTTAAACTAGCACTATCCAATAGAAATATACTATGAGCCACACATACAATTTAAATTTTCAGGGGATGCCATTATAGCTCAGTGGTAGAGTATATACTTAACAGGTTGGAAGTCCTGGGTTCATTCACTAGCACCACAAAAATAAAATTTAGTAGTCCCAGATAAAAATGTAAAAAGAAATGTGTGAAATTAATTTTAGTGATATATATTATATAATCCAATATACCCGAAGTGTTATCATTTCAACAAGAAACTGATTTAAAAATTGAGATAATTCACATTTTTTAAAAATATTGAATCTTTAAAATCCAGTGTGTATTTTACATTTATATCACGTTAATTCAGACCAACCATATTTCAAAAACTCAATGGCAACCGGGTGCAGTGGTGCACACGTGTAATCCCAGTGACTCTGGAGGCTGAGGCAGGAGGATCACGAGTTCAAAACCAGACTTAGCAATTTAGTGAGGCCCTAA